>NC_139685.1:3005459-3580459 GCF_964106915.1 Podarcis gaigeae | reverse complement strand
CACACATTCAGAGAGAGTGAGAGAGATTATTTCTTTTAGTGGCTGTTATTTGTCTGTCTTTTTTCAGATTTGCTAGGGGCACAATCTAATACAAAGCCCCCCAGGTTTTCCAATTACCAATCACCATATGACATCAGGTATGGGTGAGTAAAAATGCAGCTCAGTCAGGCCAAAAGGAGCATTTGAAGTTCCAGTAATCTGGTCGGGGGACTTCACAAGCTTCTGAAGCACACATGATCAGCTGCTGGTTGGGACTTCAAAGCAGAGCACAAGGCTTGCCGAGAGCCCTGCACTGCGCTCTGAAGCCTTGCTGATTAGGTGACAGTCAGCACTTCAGAGCACCACATCAAGTGCTCAGCCCCCCACAGTCGGGCCCATGTAGGGATAGGGAGGATCTGCTCCACCACTCAGATCCAGTTCCTCACCTCTGATCTACCAGGAAGTAAGCACCAATTGCAGCAGTTGAAAAGGCACAGTGCTTTAAAAGTGCCAGTGATTACAAAAAAACAAAACCCCACTTTCAGCTGAGCTGTAACTTTCCTTGCACCACCACCTCAAGATGATTGAGGGGCCTCTGAACATTGAAGGGGCTTGGACCCCTAAAAACAACATGGGGGTAGCAAAAGTGCTCAAACATTGTTTCTGTGTTTTAAAAAACCCACCCAACCTGTTTCTGATTTCCTCTCTCCTTTGATCTCTAATTCAAGTTCCAAGCCATTCTGTGTTAAATGAAGTTCTGTGTTTCTATTCACATTATAAGGGAGTTTTAAGCTTTAAAACAGCTATATTTCCCCCTGTTGGCAGAAGCAGATAAAATTTGCAGGCATATGGCTTCATCTGGAGTAGATTAAATCTGCCACATTGCAGGTCCAGGGGCTTCCGTGGAGTAAGTAAAAGAAATACACTTTCCTCTGCAATACATATCAGCAATATTTTTATTAGGCCAGCTAACACTTTCAAGTTCCTATTAGTTTCATATTTTCAGGGTGAGGAAGTAAGGGTTTATCTCTTGCTCTTTCTTCCCTTAAAATAATTTGGAAGTGGCCAAGTGTTGTGTGTATTTTTTCTGGAACATCTTTGAAAAACATTTGCAGCTTCACCCCAGATTTCAGTGCTTGCTGTGCCAGGAGGGGACATGGACCAATAGGCATTACAAAATGAAGCTGTGATTAATACAGCCAGCAGAGTACTGGGACATTTATTTTTCAAGCAGAACAGCAAACGGTTTTTTTTAAAGGTTGAGTAAGGCTTTTAACTTCTTCTTTTTTTAACTTCACTGCTCTGGTTGAACAAAATCATCCCTAGCTTTTCAGTGCTCCACAAGCAGCATTTAGACAGCCTCACTTCATACAAAGCCCAGGGGCTTAGAACAGAGTAACACAGAGACATGGGGGGGGGGACCCTGAGTTAATAGTGAACAGGAAACTGGGGAGTTCAGAAAAACAGTGACAGAGCAGCACAAGGCTTTGTGGTGCCCTTCATCTCATGCAGGGTGCTTTGCTGACATCATGGTTTGACTCTGAAGGGATAAAGCCAACCTGATTTGCCTTATATATTTTTGCCCCAGCACAGAGCAGCTACACACCCCTTGCATTTACAATCACCTCCAGTCTGAAGCACATTGGCTGCAGAAGCAGCCCGATCAATCTCTTGTCGAACAATTTTGGTTTCACATACCAGAATCAGATTAGCAAGAGTTAAAATGAGGCTTGCAAAAAGGAATGCTCACTTCTATTTTGCTTGATTGGAGAAGTTGGGTTGTTTTGCCTTGCTTTTACATCTCCACAACTTTAACTCCCAGCAACTATAACTGTGACCTCCCAGTTTTCTTACATCACTACCTTTGGGACAATTGCACATTGCTTTTGTTAAATTGGGTTTGTCTCTCAAAACAACAGAGCACACTACTGTTTTCTTGTTGCTATGGACTTCTGAAAGGAGGGATGCACATGTAAGAGAACAGCAAAGGCCCCATCCTCTCCCCCCCCCCCGAAAAAAGTGTCCTCGTGTGTTGAAACTGATTTTATACAGGTGGTACATGACACCAGTCAAGCTTGCAAAAATGTATCATTTGCCTGATAATAAATGCTGGAAATGTAAAGAGATTGAAGGTACATTCTTTCACCGTTGGTGGATTAAGGCTTTCTGGGAGATGATCTATAATGAAATGAAAAAGGTATTTAAATATACCTTTTTGAAGAAACCAGAGGCCTTTCTCCTGGGCATAGTCAGCCAATTGGTGCTAAAGAATCACAGAACTTTCTTTATGTACGCTACAGCAGCAGCAAGAATACTCATCGCAAAGTATTGGAAGACACAAGATCTACCCATCTGGGAAGAATGGCAGATGAAGGTGATGGATTACATGGAACTGGTGGAAATGACTGGCAGAATCCGAGACCAGGGAGAAGAGTTGGTGGAAGAAGATTGGAAGAAATGTAAAGACTATCTACAGAAACATTGTAAAATTAAGGAATGTTAGAAGGATGCTGGAATGAAGTTATGTGGTTTTAGCAGTAATGTAAAAATGGATTGTTAACAGGTGAGAATGTAAAGTTACAATATATTAAGATAAATTATTAAGACAAAAACAAAGATGGAAAGGATTTGCTGAATTAACTAACTGAACTAGAACACAAAAAAGGGAGGTGTGAGGAGGTCAAGGAAACAAGCAAATGAAAGATAAGATATGGAAAAATTGATTTGTTTTTAATTGTTTCTATTTTTCTGTATTTTGTATTTTTTGTTTTATTTTCTTTTATTTTTGTAATTCCTTTTTGAAACTTCAATAAATATTATTTTTTTAAAAAAAATATGAAACTTATTTTATAATACTGTAACTGGCTTTCTCCAGAAAGTTATGGAGCCCCTTGCACTGAATAGCATGGACTCTCTAGCCCCACCCCACACCTCACCCCCACAAAACACCCCCAACAACTTTGGGAAGGAAGCATTCTGTTGCACACACTATATCTGAAGGAAGAATGCATTTTCCATGGGTAATAATACAGAAAGCTTTAGCAAAAATTCTAGCCTATTCACCAGCAGCAATTAGCACAACAAAGAAATGGTTGGTGACTTGCCAGCAGCAAAACAATATGCTCAGGGAAAAGAAAAGAACCTCACCACCAAAACATAAAATAGAATAGAATCTTAATCAAGAAGGGAAGCAGGAAGTTCTCTAGTTTCAAATACACTTCAAAACCAGTTCCATGTCAAAAGGCAATGTCACTGCCACACCGTCCTGCCACACAGGATAGACCCTTGGCCTGTGAGGCTAGTCACTAGTGTAACCAGGTACATTATCGTTATGGCAATTAGATCAGAGATGCTAAATGCAGGTGTCTCTTTTTAGACCCAAAATGTCTTTAACTGAGCCGGAGCCAAGGTGCCTCAGAAGACACTTATCTGTGAAAAAGTTCTGATCCCCACCACCACTCTTTGGATTTTGGAGATTCAGGTTAATAATTTTCAAAATCTTTTACTCATCCTCATTGTTTTTCAAGGCAGAGTGGTGGGGCATCAGAAGTGTTAATCATGTTTTCCAGAAAGATAGAAAAGTGGCTTTCATATGAGACTTCCCATCGTTTGTGAGATTATGCATCAATGATCTTGAAAGGCCTTCCTCTTATGACAGCAACACACCTCATGACAAGTCTTTTCTAAACGATTTTCAGTCATGCGATTAATTTCCTGGATGTAATATAGTTGATGTTTTAACCTGGATTCCAACAATCATTTTTTTAGCACAACCCTATGCATCAATACTCAGAAGTAAGTTTCACTGTGTTTCAATGGGACTTACTTGAAGGTAACTGGGCATAGGATTGCAACCTTGAAAGTGTGGTTCTGTACTTGTTAACTCAAAAATTAACACTGCAGAGTTTAATGACACCTTCTCTCAGGTAAGTGTGCATAGGATTGCAGTTTTAATGTTGCAGTCATCATGGGATACCCTCACTGGTGGGCACTGAGATTTACAATATTTGGGGCTCAGCTAGATTGATAAAGAAAAAAATGTTTTATATGCATTTTATATGTGATATAAGACTGTGACACCAGATGGCGCTGTGGAGTTCCATTTTTGCAAACTCGATTTCTCAATATAAAGGTTACAATGCATTTTTCTGAAGCGCTCTTTTGATGTGTCTAGATCCATGCTTGGATGCTGCTTTGGTCTGCAAGCCATGTTTAGGCATTTAGGACTTTAGGGAAAGTCCTGGAGTCATCTTCACATCTCTCACTGTACAAGGGGCAAGTGGGAGCTCAACCAACCGACACATACTGACATGCAGCCTTCACACATTCAAAATGTACACATCCTGAATGTCTGAAAAGGGTTTTATTCTTTGTGACGAGTATCAGATCTCATAGTCCAAAAAGAGGGCTGCACCAGTCAACAAGCAAAAATGAATGGCAAACAACATACCCTACGACATTTATCTGATGAAAATAGGGACGTCCTCAGGAAAAGCAGGACATTCTGGGATCAAATCAGAAACCAGGACAGCTTCTGTAAATCCAGGACTGTCCCTGGAAAATAGGAATGCTTGAAGGGTCTGAACAATATTTCACAGAAGACAGATTTTCTCAAGAGTTTTTAAGTGGCATCAGCATCAACTCTGTGTGTGGGCAAAATAATAAGATAATCAGGATCATTTTGGCGTCTTTTTCTCACCCCAAATTGAAACATGCCTCCCGGTGTCAGCTAAGAGCTACCCTGGGCAGACCCATTGAAATTAATGGACATGTCAGTCATGTTTATTAATTGTAATTGGTCTGCTCTGAGTAGGACTAAAGTTGGCTAGAACCCATAATTTCTAAATCATAGTATGGCTCATTCATGTATATTGGCTTAAGTTTAACACAGTAGGAGATATAAGGACCCCACTTCCATTTATCCATGTCTAAATGGCATGGATAAATGACCAACTGAAAGAATTCTAAGGGGAATTTTACTACCTGGCTTTGAGAAAGAGTAAATGGAAAAGTTACCCAGTAACAAAGATTTAAAAGGAAATCTATAATTCTGTCACTTATTAATCTAAATGTTATTTAATAAAATTACAATGAAAAAGCCAACTCATTGATGGGTGTGGTGACTGGGACTGCCTTAGAGGTAATGGATGTGAATAACTCCAAAGTCATTGTAATCCTCATTTCAACAAAAGCATTATTCTACGCAAGCCTCAAACCATATTTATGACTCATTTTTTGAAAGCTGAAGATCCATTATGTTAGTAACTGATTAACCCTGAAATGCACCAAAGCAGTGAGCAAGGATTTCTCCAGAATTTGTCTTTGAGCTGGATGTTAAACAGACCAAAGAGGTGCAGAGGGAGGGGCGAGCAATCTTGAGTCTGCAGTTTGTAACAGTTCCAAAGTGAAATGGCTTACCATGCAATCCCGTGCACATTTATTTAAAAAAGGAGCCAGGGTTTTTTGAGAGCAGGAGTGCTGAAGTCATCTGCTGGAAGACCAGAGTAATTGATGGATCCTGCTCGCTCTGACAAACAAATATGGTAGTACTGAGGCTTCCAAGTTGGCTATCATCCATGACAAATTAGCACTGAGGAGGTCAGAGAATGGGGGGGGGGGGAGAGATGTTTGGAAGCATCTTTTCCTGGACGTGGGTTCCTACTGCATGCTAGCATTTTAAATGGAACACTTGCAAGACTGTTTGCATTTCTAATCAAAAATGAAATACTGCATTTTAGTGGCCAAATCTTTAATTTAAACTCAAAGGTTTTTTTCAAGTTGAACCCATGCAGTCAGAAGCAAGTATCACTCCATTCAATACAGCTTACTGCCAGGAAACTATTCAAAGAATTGCAGTCATGGCACATGGCAAACCAGGGATATGAACCCAGGTTTCCCCAGCTCAAGTCCAACATGTTTGCCACTACATCATCCTTTGCCATCTGCCCAGCTCACTAGTCCACACCTTCCACAGATGCCAATCAACTGGGCATTGTGCTTTGTAATGCTGCTCATTGGACTCCCTTGGAGGTGTGGCTATGGGGACACTTCCCTCTCCAACACTGAAATTACACTATGGCTTAAATCTGCTGCAACCTGCAAATCGGGGGGGCTTTTACATCATGTCAGGCTCTCCCTCACGCACATTTTGCTTCCACCAACCAAATGTGGACATGGAAAGGACACCAGATGTTGGGCAAGAGACTGGCAAATACAGCTCCGCCCACTCCTCCATACACAGTGTAAACACCTGGAGAAAAATGCCTGCTTGGAGCTTCTGTCTCACTGTTCCAAAATCTACTGACCTACTGTTTTTTCACATAAACAGACAAACACATTAGGGAACAGTCTCTCTCTGTGTGTGTCCTCCTTCAGATATCAAGAGACCTTATTCTAATGTACGCAATTGTATCCCACTGGGGAAACACCAGCCAAACATCAAGGGGCTATTACAAGCAATTTCCCAGCAAAGGAACTGCCAACGAGCAGCCCATATATTTTCAAATTTCAAGTTCATCGCTGCCAGTAAGCAATTTAATTTAGCTTGAAAGAAGTCTTCCTCTCATTGATTTGAGGAAAAAAGTAAGTCGGGGTAAAGGGTTTGACATAATGGGAGACCCCAAGAGCTGCTGAAAATGGCATTTGCCTTTTCTTCCTCCATCAAAATGCATGCTAATACTCTATGTGGTGATGTCACGACATCGTGCATTTCCCTGCTTCTGCCAGCCAGCAGCAGCACACCTTGATGCAGAGCAGATATGAAGGAATGTGCACCCTGTTGTCTTGGGGACACTTGATGGGTGGTGCATGTGGCTACATTCAGCATTGAGTCCTGCGATGTTGCACTACTGTGGGAGGGAAGGAATCCTGGGTGGAGGCAGGTTCCAGCACATTATGAAGAGGACACTTGCTGGTGCAGCCATGAGGCATTCTAATTCCAACAAGGAGGGCCAGGCAGGGCGGCCCATGTGCTATGACAATGGATAAGCCATCCCTATTCTTGATGGAAGGGGAAATCTCAGAGGGTCTCAGAGGAGTGGGGCTGAGGTACAGAGACTAGGATTTGTTCTCCCTGTTGCTTCTGGTCTGAGGTCTTTTGGGGCAATGTCTCTTCCCTCCTTTATATAGGATAATAGGAGAATTCAAGAAAGGGATGCTATTTTTGGTCACAATCTTCCCATCTCCTGCAAAATCTCTTGTTCTGCCTCAGTTTAGTGGAAAGAGAGCAGAACGATAAGTAGAACAAAGAAGCCGCTTTGCACAAGGTATCTGTCTGATTGCAGATCAAACCATAATCATTGCATATTTATAGGAATATAATACAGGAAATATGTAGCAGCAGACTATCTAAAGAAAATTAGCAGATAAGAACATACTTCTCAGATGAGTCCACGGATTGTTGTTTTTTACAGCTGCATTGTTCCTTGTGATGAGGAATAATTTGGCAGTGAAGTGGGAGCTTAATTGAAGGATATTTTTACCTGTTCTATATATATTTGTATGAGCCAGAAGGAAAAGACTGGTGGACGAGAACAAAACAGAGAACATTAAATGAAATGTTCTCTTGTATCAGTGTCTTCAGAAATAGGCAATTTCCGAGAATGCATCTATTACAACTCCAGATTACTTTGTAAAAATAGCCCCCAGACCCATAGATAACATCTAACAAAAATACTCTCAGATGGCTCTGCAAGACACTCCATTCTTTGCAAAATGCCATTTGGTGCGAAATGGAAAACTTGTGCGCATGCCACCACACTTTCTAAATTACAGCATATTGCCAAAGCTGTAGCTGTATCTACTTTCCAGCTTGGTATAAACTGGAATTCTTTTTTAGACGTAGTGGTGAAGTTGCAAGTAGGGTTGGAGCAGGAATCCGCTGGTGAGGGAGGGGAGCATTTGGTGTGACCTTTTAATGGAAAGAACTGCAGAGATGTATATCGGAATATTTAAGTACCAAGGTGAGAATCGGTAGCTCCTTCTTGTGCTTGGCTGCAAAACCTATGAGCACTAATTCTTCCAGATCTGATTTCAATTTAGAGAAGCATCAGTGGCCTAAGGCTGCAATTACTGCCCATCCGTGGGTTATTGTTCTGAGGGAGAGAGGCAAGGAGGCAAGACATGGCGAGTTGTATTAGGGCCGGGATTTCTTTTCTCCTTGCCCAGCAATTTCAGCTGCAGCCACAGCTGTGCTTTTCGAAAAGCAAATCTGCCTCTGCCATGGTGGGAGGGAGGAGAGGCTGCCCACCATTCCAATTTCATGCCTCGCTGGTTAGACATGGCAGGAATAAATGAGCGGAGGCATTGCCTTTCCTCCTGGCCTCTCCAGGAGCCAGTAACGTGAGTCGATCTGTGAAACTCAGCTCCCACCTCAGCCCTTGGGATGGCTGCCTCTGAAGATTCCTAGGTCTAAGAGCCAAAAAGGGTCTGGTGGTAGAACCTCACTAAGTACTTCAATTATGGGAATTATCAATAGGTACAGGGGCAACTCAGATTGGCAGATGGCACTATACCCCTTTGTACAACTGCTGGTCTTTTGAAAGGCACTTGCATAGCAGCACGTCCTGAGGAACTGCACCCCCTCTCCTTCACAATGCGTAACCAAACATTTAGAAAGAAAAAGCTTATCTTTTCAGTGGCTGACAGCATCAAAATTCCAAACATAAGGTCTTTTCTGATCATTGGTACTCGAGTAATTATGGGTATTTCCCAAACTCAGCAGCTAACAATAAATAGACACAAAACATGCTGAGGTGAAAATGTCGATCCTTGATATCAGCATCATACTGGAGCATTAAATAACACATGGCATATTGCCGCGCCCAATTCAGTGGAAGAAACATCAGTATCAGTTCAGAGTCTGAAACCAACAGGTTTCAGAGCATAATGAGATCCCTGTTGGATCTCACCAAAGGTTCATCTAGACTGGTTATGGTTGGCAGTCTGGATAAAAATGGCAGCATTAAATAGACCTTTAAAAAGGGAGAGTGACCAACATAGCAATGTAGTGGGTGTCTGAGCTAATCACCATGGTCCCAATATCTCTTTCTGGTCAGTCACTGCCAGTTCAGACACAGTGGTTGTATATATGAAGTTAAGAGCTTTGCCCCAGTGTGCATCACTGTACTGAGTGAAAATCACTCCTTTAAATTCATCATCTCATTTGTAAATAGCAAACTGTGGGTAACCTTTGCGGATATTTCAGAGGATACTACTAATCAATGAAGCCTGATTTAGACGGAGCAGGTTAATAGTCATGGGGTGCTCCTGGATCCAGTTTTAAATGTTGCTGCAGTAGCTGGCAGTGGCAGAGCTCTCCTTCGCAGTGCCATTTTTTACCCTGAATGCCCTGAATGTAGCATCATTCTGGGGGATTCTAGGAGAAAACAGAGCTGCCACAAAGAAGAGCCCTGCTACGACTATCTGTGGCAGTGGATCTAAAATGACCTAAAAACCACAAAACGACCTACCACCATCAGAGGCAGCTACAAGGCAGACAGTTGAATAATTCCATGCTACCTTAAAATCTGCCCCTCCCCCCAAAAAAGAAAAGAAAAATTATCACATGGTAATTTCCAGCTCAGAACCATGTGCAACAAACCTTTAGGGTAGCCATGTGTCATACTTTACAGAGGACAATCCTCTGTTTGAATGATTTGTCTATTTGAAGGCATCTCCTACTGAAAGAGCCGTCCAATCCATGTGCCCCTTAAAGATTAAGAACCATAAGAAGGGAGAGGAGAAGGCTTGTGCTTAGTCATCAATACCTGGCGATGAGACAGCAGAGTGAGGAGGCACCCAGCTCACCTACTCACAGCCCCCTCCCTATGTGAGATGTACCATTTTTCTCTTCAAATTTACATCTTTACATACAATATAAATGAGCTCATGCAGATTTTATGCAAGCCTGCATCCTCTTTTGACTTTTATTTGGTTGCCAGACTTGATTTTCCACTTTACTGTCCTTTCGCCTATTGCTGAAAGAGCCTTCTTCTGGCTCACACCAAAGACTGATGTATTCTTCCTTCCATGGCCAATCATTGCCTAGAGGATGCCCAAAACCGGGACCTGAGCACCACAGCCCTCTCCTGCTGTTTTTTGCCAGGTATGCATATTCAGAGGTATGACTAGCAGCCACTGACAACCTTATCCTCTGTGAATTAGTCCAAACTACTTTTAAAACACTAAGAAGCCAGTGATTTAAAGGGGCCGTATCTACAAGCCAAGAACTTGTCCCCAGGGGCATCTGTGACAGACATGCTTTCATTTGCTTTGAATTGAGAGAAAGAGGCGCATGCTTGCCAAAGCCCTTCTCCCCCCCCCTCCCCCATGCAAAACGAGTGCGATGCGCCTCAGGGCCAGATAAAACTTCATTGGAAGCTGCCTCTGGTCTAATAGTTGCCCATCTCTAAAACAGAGAACTTTATGAGTTTTGAACTTTTAACTTCTGTACACACCAGTGAGTAATTCAACTTACCGTTTGCGGCTTCGTAAGAGCAAAGCCAACAGACAAACCTTTCATAACTATGTTTGGATTGTAGGCTTATTGCTCTGGAAGCCTTATGCCCAGTGCAACTTCACTGGAAGGTAAGGTGATGGTATTATCATCATCACCATCATCATGATCATCAAAAGTGATTTTGTTTTTGTAAAATTCCACGCTTTGGCCAAGCGGAAGTGTATCAGATAACGCCTCAGGCAGAGGGATAGGTCAGCAGATACATAGAAGGCATGGGTGTGTTGGCCAATTTGGCTTTATTGATCCATGACAATTTCTATGCCAACTATGCGGAAATACTGATCTCTCCAACGCTGTCATTGCAGTAGCTTCACTGAAGACACAGCTAGAGTCCTAGGTTGCAAATGCCCCCAACCCATTTGGGTTGCGACAGTCATTTCACTACATGCTTCAGCACACACCTGCTGATGACGTGTGGAAACATGGTTGCCAGGCATGGTTAATTGGACAGTCGGCTGAAAAAGTGCACACATATATATATCATGATATATCACGTCTGTATTCACCCATCAAAGCCCTACATAGAATTCCCCACTGCTCTTAAAGGCAGGGCAGCGTCAGAGACTGATTTGGTTGGTAACTACAGAAGCCTCTCCTCCCTAGCCAAGAGCCCCCTTGTCCCTGTTCCATGTTCACTTGCTCAAGCTTTCTCTCTGGCTCATAGGGGGTAAGCAAGTGGATGATGGTGGCGAGAGCAATGAGGAACAGCTGCCACCAACTTCTGGCTTGCTCACTCACCCGTCAGCTTTCTTCCCAGCAACAATGGTCATGCGAAGAAGCAGCAAGAGCTGCTGGCAACAAAGTCTGTGGGCAAAGCCCTGTGTTCCCATACACTGCATCAGCCTAAGCAAATGACAGCTCAACCTCCTACACCTGTGCTATGCCAAGGCTGATTTCTGTAAATACATAGACTCTGAGAGGCCAAATCATGGAACTTCCATTGAAAACTAGCATTGTCAGATGAATCAACTGTGAGCAGAATATGGCAGATCCCTTTCACCCACCTGTTCACTCGGAGATCAGGAACAAAATTCTTTGAAGCAAATGCAATCGCCATTTGTTCATGGTAGGGCTTTTCTTTTTAAGACTGCAAATTATATATAATTAAATATGTGGTGTTGTGGTGTTATATTATCTGTGCTGTGTGCCTGTAGTACAGGATGTTTTGTTTCTATAAATGCCTGGACATTGTCCTGCGGAGGTGTTGTCCATCATTCATGGGTGAACGACTGCTACCCTGCTGGAAGATGGCTTTGCAATTGGCCATTAGATGCATCATTAACATTAAGATGGAACACACAGAGAAGATATGGAGAAGATAATGAGTCAGTGAATGATGCAAGTGTCTGCCAATGGTAATTGAAAGAGTTGAGGTGGAAGCCTGAAGAGAGTTATGTACTGGTGTCAAATGGATTCCATTAGCAGTTGATACATCCTACCTTCATGAGGCACAACACAACATTCTGGGTGCATTCAGACATAAGGAGTATTCTGCTACTTTTCCTGATTATAATGCTAGTGCTTCTGTCCTGTTTTCTAAAATTCCTTTCACACTGCAGTACCAGTTGCATTTTGGAACTGTGGCTTTTTGACCACTAAATTTCATCCACACCAATGGGCCACTGAGGTCAGCTGGGCCTCAAAGATAGATCCAGGAGCACCCTTAGGCAACACACTTATCCCTTCAGGTGGAGCACAATCTCATCCAAAGAAGGCAACTGTTGTTGTTAATTTAGTGAATTTATATACCGTCCTATACCCGGAGGTCTCAGGCGGTTCACAGAATAATAGACCTAGGAATTATCCACCACAAGTACCGCTGTCTTGCCAGTTTGTTAGCCCTCATCCAGACCACCACAAAGTCCAGGCGTCAATCCATGATTTGCCCAGCCTCCCAATTCAAATATAACAATGAAATAGAACTGGCTATCACCTTCATACTGATGACACCTCACCCCAAATCCCCTAACAGTCACTCCCAACAGCTTCATGTAGATGTTAAATAGCACTGGGAACAATGCCAGGGGACGAAAAGACAATCGTTCAATGCTGTTTTCTGAAACTGACCCTGGAAACAGGATAAAACCAATATAAATCAGTGCATCCAATAAACATCTCACTAAGTTACCGCAGAAAGATACCATGCTCACAACCCTCCTGCGGCTGAGAGATCAAGTAAGAATAACATGGTCACACTCCTTCTTTCCTAATCCATTAAAAGTCATCCACTAGGGTGACCAAGGCCAATTCAGTCCTATAACCAGATTAAAATGAGTCAATATAAAGTTTCATTGAAGAATACCTGTTACACAGCTTGACATCTGAAGAATACAGTTAAACTGCAGAGGAATGATTAGTACCAAAAAAAGTCCATGCAGAGAATAGTCCTGGGGTGGCTGAGCCATGCTGTTGTCGCAATCAAGGAGGCTTAAGGAAATAGTGGCTCTCTGAGCTTCTGGATATTTGCAGTAACCTGCTGTACAATGGCTCAATTGTTCATACTTACTCATTAGTGTTTGAATTTTAACTTGTTCTGTGAGAGTTTAAAGGTGACCTAACAATAAGTTGAAAATCAATGAAGAATCCTCCAGCAACTTTGCTTAAAGACCTTGCAGCATACACATTTCTAGTATATTGAAGTTACAGTGAATGTCAGTAGCATGATCTTAGTCCTCAATGATGTGGTAAACCTCTGGCTGGGCTGTACCTTTTAAGACTGCTGGTGTGGGCTAGGTTCAGTGGATGTTCTTTCACCTACAACTGCATGCATTTAGCTAGGAAGGCAGAGCTAGAATTGAACCCTTCTGCATGACATGCTAATTTTCTGTGTGGATAGATTTATTTTTAGTTTTATGTTTATACTGTATGGGGAAGCATTTGTCTATGTGCATAGCACATGGTACAGACAGTTAGAGTTCTCCCACCATCAGTGAGAACTACAACAAAGTATATGCTTACCATATCAGAAATTATAGAATCATAGGAATCATAGAATTGTAGAGATGGCAGGGACCCCAAGAGTCTTCTACTCCAACACCCTACAATGCAGGAATTTTTGTCCAAGGTAGGGCTCGATTCCATGACCCTGAGTCTAAGATTAAGGGTCTCATGCTCTACCGACCAAGCTATTATGTAAGATACGGAGTAGAGGATAATATTCGATCATTTATTAGTAGTCATTTGACCTTGAGCTTTAGAGGCAAATATCACAAAGGTATGCATCAAGACTTATTTTGGCTACACTAAAGTAATTTTTTTACCAGAGAATATAGTAAATTAATAACTGTCATCCTTAATTCCTAAAATATATTAAATCTCAGCATACAGCATGTTTCCAATTTTTATTGTTATTACACACAAACTAGATGGTCTCATAAAAATGAGAGTAAAATTCAGTAATTTATGAAAAGGCGATTGGTTGATTCTGTTGAGGTCTATTAAAATATAAGCATTTACAGTGGATCTCATAAAATATTTAGGGCCAGTAAAGGTCAATGTTTACTACAACATATATCTGCCAACAAATGTGCATATATTGTACATGCATGTTCACATGCATCCAAATTAAACCAAGAGGGTAGTCTTCTGGGAAACAAGGTGGGGGAAGCCCACCCACCCACACACAACAAAACAAGTTGTACATCCAATAAAGTAGACTGCAACCAAAGAAAGCTCTGCCACTACAAACGTGTCACATAGTTGCTGTTGCTACAATAAACTGATGTGACCACTGTTTGGAAAGACCCCTGTGAAACACTTCACCATTTATGAAAACTAGGCCTTGAACAAAGAAATGGAAAAATGAATTTTATACATACACACACACACTTTTGAACATAGACGTTTGTTCTAAAGTAGGTAATTACGTGCCATTACATATCATTGTGCATATAGCTGCACTCATATGGTTGGACCAAAATGCAAATAGAACAACCTCAACAGAGCTGTGAGAGATTATTAGCTGCTGAATTACAATACTAATAATGTATTTATTCTGCCCATACGTCAGGAAGAACTTTCTGACAGTCAAAGCTATTTGACAGTGGAACAGACTCCCTTGGGAGGTGGTGGACTCTCCTTTGTTGGGGGGGGGGGGTTTAAGCAGAGGTTGGATGGCCATCTGTCATGGATGCTTTAGTTGAGATTCCTGCATTGCAGGGGGCTGAAGTAGACGACCCTTGGGGTCCCTTCCAACTCTACAATTCTATAATGTGGGAACTTTCAAGAGTACAGAAATTCGAGACTCACACCTCTTTCATACATTATGGCATCTTTTACAAAGCATCTGTGTTTTGCAATTCAAATGCAAGCTTTACTGTTCTTGAGTCTAAGCTTTATTGTTCAATTCTGCATGCCCTCAAGTTTGCCAGAATGATAAAGCTTTTCACATTTGTTAGCACTGCTCTTAGTATTATCTGCTTACATTGTTTCCATAGCAGGTTCATCTATAAGACAAACAGAGAAAGCTGTTTGCTCCTGTGATCATTATATATGCTTTACGTAGGCCAGTGATTAATGCAGAGTATGATATCTCTATTTACTAATCAATCCTAAATCAGGAGAAACATTCAGATTTTTTGACTCACACGGGTAGAGACATCTTAACCTTGTTTCTGAGGTCATCCTGTTCCTTTCTCTAGTGGAAAGACAGAATACAGCTGTTAAGTATGGAAGGCTTGGAGGCACAGTTTCCTACAGAAAACAAAATATGTTAACACAAACTCAGAAGACAGCAGCTGAAATTAAGAACAAGACGTTTCTCAGTCTCTGCAGCTTCTAGCATCAGCCCAACTCACAAATGCAACTTTCAGATGCACAGCCGTCCTTGCCCTATTCCTCTTAGGATGATGTGACATTCATCCAGGTGAGGTGGGAAAAGGCCGGCCCATTTGTCTCTATGGCAACCTCTTTGGACTTACAATTTGCAGTGCTTAACTGGTTAGCCAAAGCCATTACCTTAACAAAGGAACTGGTTTTGCTCTCTGACCTTCTGGATATTGTTTCTGACTCCCCAGACTCATAACAATATAATTTAAAACAATAGTTTTGTATTACGCGTATGAGCCTTGGCCTCATTATCTCCCCACTTCTCTCTGGCTTGGCTACAAATCATTTTCTTCTATTTTTGCTAGTCACTGGGCTTGTTTGTTTTGCTGTGTCTAAACCAGGGCAAACTGTGGTCAGTTAACTAAGGATTTGCCCAAACCAACAGACTTTGAACCATGGTTAATGGTCTTGGCTTGTTTGGAAAGATCAACTATGGTGAATGCTAACCACCGTTTCTGATTCAGAAACAAACTGTAGTTAGTTGAAATCAAAAGCACACACTTCCATCTCTTCCTTGTGACTGCACTGGTTATACTGCTCTGCTTATTGGTTTCAGTTGTGTTCTGTATCCATGCAGCAAATAAAGAAGCCAGTTTGTTTGCCTGCATTTATTTTGCACTTATTATGTTGAGTAGAGCAGGGCTAGGTACTTCTTGCTGATGGTACAGACAACCAGGGGTGGTTGGCTTTTGCTGCCCAACTCCCCAAGGGACCAGGTCCCCTAAATCCATGATCAGTCAGAGATGAATGGATGGAGGCAGGATGCAGTGAAAGCAATGCAGATCTTTATTTTTCTGTTGCAGTAGAGTTCCCTCCCCTCCTAGCAAGGAGGCGAGAGAGACCCAGAACCAAGAAGAAACATCTCTTTTAAGGGTTTGCATTTTGGCTTGGAGAAGGAAGAGATCCCCTCTACAAAGCGCCAGAAATCACATCACACATAAGGTGGGGTTACTGCAGCTCAGGCAAACCAAGGTGTGATGTTCCTGAGGATTTAGCAAGTTTTACATAGTTCCAGGCACAGTTTACACAAAACATTAGCATTTGATAAGACAACCAGGATGCCCATCAGAGATCCCTCAATGCAGAGCATCTGAGCAAACAATGACAATTAATACCAAGGAGGGTGATAGATATGGGAGAGGAATCCCTTCAGGAACTTCCCCTGATTGGTGTTCTCAGGCACGGCTTATATACTTATGTGTGTTTACCCTGTGCAATTATCAACATTTATTTTATATTTGAGACCTTAGAATTCCTTTAACACTGAAAAGGTGCATTGGGAACTTACAATTCAGAAAGTTTTCTTGCAAGTTTATTAAGCATTTTTGTACATTCATGAAAGGAAGTCTTTTATACAGTAAACATTTTACAAAATTAAGGACTCAATCTCTTTGACTTGAACAAGAAAGTTATGCAGAGTGTTTTCAGCCCCACTGTCCCTGGTTGCACTGTAATGTGCTTTCTAAACCTGGCTGTTGTTGCTTTGGCGTTGGGTTATCGTGATACAATATTAAAACTGGGGTTTTCTTTTCTTTTAGAAAACAAGGTTCACCCTAATTTTGAACATTTTAGTTACAGCATGAACTATTTTTGTTTTCACCTTTTGGATCCCCTTGGTATCATTAGCATCCTGTTTTCTTATGAAACAAAATATATGTCAGTCATAGTTCGTACTATGTTTTCAGTTAACGTGACCTTGACGTAGCCCATTGTGTAGGTTAACACTCTATCTGCATGGAGGAGGAAGCCATGATGGGGAAAGTGACTGCCTTTCACTTTCCCTGGCCTGGTCCTCATATGCTCTCCACCAGTCACTGGGAGGTGGTGACGGCGGGAATGGATGCACCTCCCCCATCCCAAATATGCCCCATTTTGAAATGTGGCAGCTACATGGCTGGATTGGAGGGGCCAGAAGCAGGTACAAGGTCAAAAGCAAGCATGAGTCCCAATCCAAGGCAGCAGCCAGGTAAAGAAAGCAGGCGAGTAGGAGACATAGACAGACAAACTGGTTTGGCTGCAAGAGCTGTCAAGCAGCTGCTGTGTCCCAATGAGCTTGGAGAGTCAGCAAATATTTTTCAGATTGCAAGGTCAGCTGATAAAAACTTTGCAAACAGTTCTGATTGTTTTTAACAAAATAAGTAGCTTAAGCAAACGTGAGTGTGAACAGCTATTGTAGAGTAGCGTGAATGCTTCACCAAGGAAATTAAAATTGCAGAGCTTCTTGGCACATCTCAGTGTTAGGCATATACCTGCAACTCTCTGTTAAAGAGTATTCTGCATGACAAATCCAGCTTTACCCTACATAATATGCATATCAGCCTCCCACAGCACTTGAGGGCTTGCTAGTCAAAGCCAACCCAAAGAAATATTCACTTGAATACTTCTGTTTGAAACCACTTTGAGGTTTTAGAAGTAAATAAAATAAATCATGTATCAAGTTATTATGCCTATTCCTAACCATTTAATCAATGGCAGTGAGGTAAATGAAGTTGTGTGTGTGTGTGTGTTTCATTTCTACAGCCACTTTTCTATCAAAAAAAGATGCTCAAAGACAAAATAGATTTTTAAAACAGAAAGAGACTATTACAACCCATTACTAACCGTAATGTAAAACATTATACTAAAATAGGAATAATCAGCAATTAAAAGCAAGACTCAAATAATCTGTGCTTGATGAAATCATAAATAGAAAAACTTTACCTTCCAATTGGAAACAGGAAAGGGAAGTTTCTTTTCAGGTCTCCTGGCAGGAAATTCCAAAATATAAGCAGTCCTTCCTCCAACTTTCCTGAACAGTGCAACATTCCAAGAACTGTACTACTTAAGATATGGCATTAATTATGAGTTCTGTGTTCCCTTTTGGTAACCAAAGTTCAAATCAGAGTTCAATCAGTAAATCTAAAAAGGAGCTTAAGTTTATATGCCCATTACTATATTTCCTCTCCCTCCCAATCTTAGTTGTTTTTTAGAGTATTGATTGATTGATTTTCAATTATACAAATTAATCAGCAAACCAACAGAAACCTCTAAAACAGTTTTAATTATGGCATGAAAAAATAATAAAGAAACAGACTTTCAAAGTCCCTAAATGTTTTATTATACCCAATGCATCTTGGAATTAAATTCTTTGGAATGAAAGTTTTGGGTTGCTGTTTTTTAAGGAAAAGTAGGCTCAACTGAAGAAGGGTTAGGTGAATTCAGAAAAATGAAATGTGGATTTGATTAAGTCACACTTGTTTTGATTATAAGCTATAGAAAACACTGAACTACAGTACTTGTTTTAGAGAAAAGTCAATCCTGAAATACTGTTCATGGGAGGTGTGGGGTAATTATGCTTATATTTACTTCTGCAATACAGTTTAGGATATATATAATATATTGGAAAGCAGCTTGAAATAAAATAAACCACAGATCCTTGTTCCCAGATCTAGGATGGCTTGTGAAGTAGACCAGGGGTCTAGAAATACCATGCTTTTAACAGAACAATCTGGCTGCCCATTACTGGGGTGGAGGGGTGGGATAATGTTATACTGGCTTGATTTTCTTTGCTTAATCCAGCAAGTCTCCTGTGCTATTAAAGATTGCTAGCATTTCTCCTATGAGATTGTGCTTAAAAAATAAAAAGTGGCTGCTAGCAGGAAACGACGAGGAGGGAGGAACAGAAAACAGAGAGGGAAGTATCAGTTACCAGTGTCCCTGGCATGACATTTAAACAATGAAAGGGGTGGAGTGGTTGGCCCAAGTTTTCATAACACGCCAGACATCATTTGTGGTATTCAGTCCTCTGCTTTCTTTACGCTTGATCTGTTTTGGATTGTTTCTGAGCTACAGTCTGTGTAGAACACCCTCCCTAGAACTTTGTTCATGCTATAAAAGTTCTGTTTGTTTCCCTTGGAAGGTTAGTGCTTTGCAAGAATCTTCAAATTCCCGTCAAAATAGGTGAAATTTACCTTGTGTTATTATCTTTGTCCTTTACATGGACCATTCCAAACTCCTAACAGCACATCCGTGCTAGTAATATGCGGTCTCTGATGGGGTTCTCTGTGGGCTCTAGGGAGGGACACGCAGAACTCCTTGAGAAATCCCACCGGCTGAGAAATCTCTGGGAAGTTTCCTTCAAGCACGAACCTCCAAATGCCCTTTGAAATTTCACTTCAGGAAATGATTAAGTGCCGTTCCTTGTAGGTAAGAGGCCTAGACATCCTTCCTGCAAATCCATGATCAACATGTCCCATTCCAGAAATGTTTAACTCTTATTAGGAAGCCAGGGCACAGTTTCTTTCAGCACTTGCCCAATTGGAAAATTGCTGCAGCTGGGCCCCCACTCTCACCCAACCATCCTTTCTTACTGGAAAACTCAGAACTACTCTTATCCTGCTCAGCCGACTGGTTGTTTCTTAAATGCCTGGCTTGTGCGCACGTGTAGCTGGCTGATGTTGGCTTTTCTTTTGGTCTTTCTTGTACTGCCATAATTTCTTCACTATAGCCAGCTCAAAAATGAGGGATACCTGTTTTATTTCTTTTTCTTTTGGGGTCTGATTGGTACTTGCTTGGAAAATGCTAGAGTTCTCCTGTGATGACTTTATTGCTTTATTATGGCACGGAGAACCATTTTCACAAAAAGCTCAGGAAAGGTGCCGTATCAGAAGGAACAGTTCAAAACCAACTTTAGGTCACTCTTTGTAAAGAGTGCTCCTGTTTATATAAACACCAGGTTACCCACAATGATCAAGGGTCCAACAACCCATATTTTGGCTGGTAGAGCACCTCAATCTTATGTGTATGTATGTTGTATTGAATTACTCCCATGTAACTGTGCAGAGGGTTACTTTTCTTTGTTGTCATCTTATACTCTGTCTGGGTTGGAAATGAAGAAACAACTGGGTTGGAAATGAAGAAGCAACTCCACACCTCCCTGTCTGAACCTCAGCATGAACTGTGGCTGCCTCTGCAAGGATGTATCTCCCTATTTGCTCTGGCAGCACTGAGAGAAGGTGCTGCAGGACCAAACCACAAATGGCCTCTTTGTGAAGACAGCCACAAATGCTGGAGACCAGGGGGACTAGTGGCAGGGAGACAGCTTCAAGACATCTGCCTTTTCTTTCCCCCTAGAAAAAAGTGCATGGCAGGTAGAGATTGTGCTATGATGCCATGATGCACCAGTCCCATTGAATCCTGTGGGATTTACTTCCAAGTAAACCTGTCTCTGCTTCCATCTCCTCTTCCTAGGCTGAAATATGCTCTTATCATAGTGTGGTTTCACACCCATAAGCACAATGCAACGTAAGAATGCTGCTTTCCCAGTCATGTGTTTCAAAGGACGTCACATAATGTAAATCAAAGAATCATCTGGGTCACCATGTATGACTAAACTTCAGCATTAAGCAACTGTTTCCCAGTTAGCAACGCCCAGACTGAAATGCTAAGGAGTTTGGTATGCTAATGTCATTTAATGAATCACTGAAGAGTTGATCCGTATCAACATATATTTACCTTAGCAGTGAGCGACTAGCTGACGACTGGATTGACAGAAGGATGCAATAAATTCCCGCATTACACTAAAATGAGTGTGATAACACATGAGTGACACATTCCTGCTATGACAAACATCCATGACAAGCCTAGAAGGAGCTGAAAGCAGAGGAAAGTTTTCTGAAAGTCGCTTTGATCTTTTACCCTCAAGCGACCATCTTGCAATTCTTTTGGCGTTTTGCCTGGATCACACAGCTAGCAATGTGAAGTCACTAATGCAAGCAGAAATGAGCAAGCTGGGTTTGGCAAGCTTAGAAGAGCCTGGTGCACTAATATCTGTGAACTGAGGGAAGAGGTGGGGTTTAGCAGGAGGGAAAACAGGCCAGGCATTATACCACATTCGTTACGAATGTTTGCATGGAAATTTGTTCCAAGGAAATTGAAAATAAAACATTAAGATGGAAAGGAAATAATTCTAATCAGAATATTTCACTGAAAAATGAGGGGGGAGGGAGGGAGGGAGGGAGCACTATCATTATAACCTATCTGTTTGGAAATATCTCAAGAACTTGTACACAGAGTGCCATGAATTTCAGGGTACATTCTTTGTTCTAGCAGCTTAAGGACATTGTTGGCAAGGAGCGTATGAGGAAAGCCAACCTGGTTCTGTCCAGATATTACAGACTACAGTTCCCATCATGCTTGACCATTGGCCCTGCTGGCAGAATAGCTTGTATCCTAAAACATCTGGAAGCCACCTGTTTTTGTTACCTCTGGGGAATACAAATATAATGAATAAATAAATTCTGTGCTAATCAGTATGTGCAGGAATTGGGCAAAGCCTCCTCCTCCTCCTTTCAATACTCGTCGTACTATTGGTACCAAGCCCCAGCCGATTCGCTACATCCTCAAGTCTGCAATATAGGCTAGCAGGGACCAATGTGGAACTGAGGCTCTAGGGAGTATTGGTGTAAGATTAGTTGCAAAGTGAAGGCACTTCTGTCTCAATTAAATTGTTGTACTGTCTTTGAGAGCAGCTTTGCCAGGGCTTCTTTGCACTGAGCACAGCAGGGAGATGGGTGTTACCTGCTTTCTGCTCCTGTGTATTGAGTGACTGGTGCCATTAATTTCTTTCAGGGCCAAACCAGAATCTGCCTATATTTATTAGTGTGGGATAGAAATTAGCTTCCTATGCTAAAAGGAACATATATTGCCGTGTCCCCTCTCCTGCCTGCTCCTGTTAGCATGAGAAGTTCACCATCACTCTCACTTTATAGCTGTAACATTTACTTGCATGAGAATAATCACATGAAGATCTGGTTAGACGACAGTGGACATTTGGTTATGGTTAGAAGAAGAAGAAGAAGAAGAAGAGTTTGGATTTGATATCCTGCCTTTCACTCCCTTTAAGGAGTCTCAAAGCGGCTAACATTCTCCTTTCCCTTCCTCCCCCACAACAAACACTCTGTGAGGTGAGTGGGGCTGAGAGACTTCAAAAAAGTGTGACTGGCCCAAGGTCACCCAGCAGCTGCATGTGGAGGAGCAGGGAAGCGAACCCAGTTCACCAGATTACGAGACTACTGCTCTTAACCACAACACCATACTGGTTAGAAGCACAGGCCACATTCTCTCTGTGTGTGCTGTCCCTGCCTTCCCCACCCAATCTAATTTTGAAAATTGCTATGCACACCATTACATTTAAAGCACCCCACAAATAATCCAGGGAACTATAGCTTGCCCCTCACAGAGCTACAGTTCCCAGCATCCATAACTGCACTTTCCATTATTCTTTGGGGGTGGGGCAGCAGAAACATGCTTTAAATATATGTTGTGTCTGCAACCTTTCTTGCTGTGCTTTGGTGAGCATCTGCAGTATTGCATTGCACTATTTAATGTTATTAGTACTTCCTTGTATTTGTCATTACAGAATCACCCTCTTCCCAAAGTGTAAGACATGTGAGAACATGTGTCATCTTGCAGCATTGCAATGACAGGTAGCAGCAGGAGAGGTGGAGTTTCTGGGTCATGGAAAAGGCAAAGAGACAAAGGGAAATCTGAAGTTGGGGACCCTCTGTGAAGTCCAGTTAATACCAGTTTTCCCACTAAGGTTCAGTTCCCACCATCTTTCTTGATCCAGTACCAGCAGCTGAGCAGCAGTCGGTCAAGGAAGAGCTTTCACTGTGCTGGCACTAGCAATGCTCCTGGGGTGTGTGGGAGGCACATTCCTGGGTGCGTAAAAGATTCAGGTCATAGCCCCATAAGAAACAAACCTGCGTAACATTTTAATCTACTAATTTATATGTCAGGGCATGTGTTGCCGTTCCCCCACCTACTAGAACAGAACAGTCTCTAAAACCAAAAGAACCATAATCTTCAGACCACAAAATGACTGAAACACCTCCCTACCTCCCACCTCCCACTTCAGATGGTTATGTATATCAGCTCACTTACTCCAAAGCGCAGTAATCCAGCCCTGCTGTGTTCGGTGGGCCTCCTGTTCATTCTGCAGAATGAGGCATCGTCTTGAAGCCTTGCGCTGATGGCACCATGAGATAGGGGCGCAATCATACTAAAGATGAAATTGTGCGCTACGTCTATCAATTTCCATTGTCTGAATTTCTCATTTTTCAGTTTTTTCAATGAGTTCTCCACATTTCTGCAACCATTTGCATTTTTTAAATTAAAAAAACAGACATTGTGACTATTAATCAGTATTTTACTGTGATTTTCTCCTAATAAACAATTTTTTTGCATAGCAATTTCCCTGGCTAATACAATACATTTTGTATGTTATTTTCACCAATTTATGCATTTTTATGGACATTTTAATATATGCATTTTTGACTGAAAAACTGAAAAGTGTGAGTTTTTAAGGGGTGATTGTGCTTTGGTTGGCTTATTTTTTTTGAAATGTATTTCATTTCATTTCATTTTTGTTAGATTTGCCTTTAAAGCAAACTTAATCAGCTTTCTTTCCCATCCTTACCAATGCACTGTTGCTTCGGCCTTATCCCCACTGAAAAAAGGGTCTTTCTTCATCAGCTTCTTCATCATCTTTTTTTTTGGGGGGGGGGGGAAGCTGTAACGGGGTGATGGACAAATGAGTTGTTATGCAGTGGTGACAATACTCTGCAACAGTTTTCCTCCAAGGACATGTAACTATAATGATGTAAAAATGAATGAATGGTCAGAGTAAATACCCCCTTGCTGTACAGAGAGGACATCTCTTGGCATTGATGTTAAGAAGGAGCTGCAAGTGCCATGGAAGTTCAAGTCCAGCCCCACCTACATATTAAAAGAACAGCAGGGAATCTGAGAATCATTTCACGCATTATACAGCACCAAACTTGAGTTTGCCACCAAATGTACCCTCAACCGGAAGCCACACTGTTTTCAAAGACCTGTCTGCATTTGTAGGTGTACACCTTTTAAAATAAATAAATAAGACTGTGTGCCTAAATGCCTACACGCATTGCATTCTGATAAATATCTACTGTATTTTTCACTCTATAGGATGCACCCGACCACAGGACGCACCTTGTTTTAGAGGGGGAGAACTTCAGTGAAGTGGCAGGAGAAACGGAGCCCCTTCCATTTCTCCTCCTGCTTCGCTGAAGGGGCGCTGCGCAGAGAGGGAAAGCTGTGCAGCGCCTCTCCAGCGAAGCAAAGCCAGAAGAGCAAGAGGGATCGGTGTGCACCGATCCCTCTCGCTCTCCTGGCTTCAGCGAAGCAACCTGAAGCCTCCGGAGCGCAGAGGGAGCGCTCCCTCTGCACTTTGGAGGCTTCGCGTTGCTATCGCTGAAGCTAAGGAGCCTGCATTTGCTCCATAAGATGCACACACATTTCCCCTTCATTTTTGGACGGGAAAAAGTGCTTCTTATAGAACGAAAAATATGGTACATGTTGTCAAAAAAATCTTCAGCCCTATAATCTTATAAGAAACTGTATATATGTATGTATAGTATATGCATGTGTTTAGTGTGTCTGTGTATGTCTCTCTGTGTGTATACAGAGAGAGAAAATAATCACTGTACAATGAGCAAGATACACTTCATTGGACTTGTGCTGGCTGGCCAATAGGTGTCAGGGAACTGACATCGGAGCCGAGTGGAGAGGTAAGGCTCCCCAATGATGCCGGAGAGGGAACCAGCAAGGAGAGAGAGAGAGCTTCTGCTGGGGAAGGAAACCAAGGTGACACCAGGAAGAAAGGCGAGGCTGAGAGTACTTCGGAGGGGAGGCTCCGAGATTCTTCCAGTGAGATCAGTGAGGAGAGCACAGGACCACCGCTTGGCACGCCCACTCTGCGCAGGGAAGCGAGGCAGAGACTTGCTGTTAAGGAATTCTTATGTTGGAAGAAGTTTAGGAAACACCCACTGACGGATTCTGCCAGTGACTGAGACAGTCGCACTGTTAGGGCTGTCAAACCGGGGAAAGGTCCAGCTATACAAGCAGCTTGGAGCAGTTTGGAATTTACGCACAAGCAACCCCAATTCCCATTACAGCAGGTTTGTAAAAATGCAACCTAACTTAGAAGGGATGAAATCAAGGAGAGCACAAGCCTTGCTAGATTACTTTGTTGTTGTTGCTGCTTGCTGTTTAAAAGTGCTGCTTTATCAGCTCTAAAACAAAGGCTGCCTCAAGCCATTACCCAAAAGTGTGACAAGCCAGATTTGACAACTAAAATTACTGCTTAAGTGGATAACACCACAGCTCCTGATTCTCAAAAAAGCAAACAAACTTCCAGAAGCCCATTTATTCCCCTGTGCCTTGGAAGAGCTCCCTTCTCTTCTTCAGCGTCAATTCCCTTTCTTCCTCACAAATTATTGTCCTTTCAATTACCATATTTTTTGTCCCATATGACGCACCTAGTTTTTTGGGGGGGAATTCCTTTATTCCCCCCCCCCAAAACCAGGTCGGGGAATCCAAACCAGGTCGGGGAACAGCCTCCCCACTGTCCCCCGAGCTTGTGGGGCTGCCCGATGTCTGCCCGAAGCACGGGGCGCTCTGCTTCAGGGCGCCCCGCACTCCGTGCAGGAGGCTGCTATCTGCAGCCTAGGGAGCCCTGTGGGGACTCCTGCAGGCTCCCCAGGCTTGCTGATAGTTTCCTGAAGCCTGGAGAGCGAGAGGGGACGGTGCGCACCCACCCCTCTCGCTCTCCAAGCTTCAGCGAAAGCCTGCATTCGCCCCATAGGACGCACACAGATTTCCCCTTCATTTTTGGAGGGGGAATAGTGCGTCCTATAGGGCGAAAAATATGGTAGCTTGCAGGGCAGTCCTAGGCATGTCTGTTCAAAAGTCCAATGGGACGTCCTCCTAGGTATGTTTGTGTAGGATTGCAGCCTTAGATGAAGCCTCACCTAAACAACTTCTTCCCATCACCACCGCCAAGAAAGACCTGCCTCAATTTCAAGGCTTGACAATAACCACATGGTTCTTTCAGATTCTCAGCCAGCTCTCTTTCCTCTTCTCTGCACATAACATAGAGCCGCCACCCCCAAAAAACCATGTTGAGCAGCCATCACCACCTTTTCTAGCTGACAAAGAGACAGTGGAGAAAGAGGGGGGCTTATTGACCTTCCTTTCCTGCCACCCCACATGTAGGGAAAAGCTGCATCCCCCAGATGCCTCTGAAATAAATTGCTCACCACCTCAGAGAAGAAAAGGGTCTGAGGCGTCTTGAGGCAAATCGGGAAGGTGCTGCCCCTCCTTCGTGAAATATCTTGCCGGAGCCACTTCTGCTTCTCCTCGCTTCTCCAGCAGCGGCAGAAGCAGGCAGGGGATTCTGCCACCTGACGCGGCTGCTTCAGTCCTTCCTAGTGGAAGGGGGGCAGGAAAATCCTTCCCTCTGCCTGCGAATGCCCACTTGCTGTGCTGGGCCACTGAGGAGGTCCTCCAGGCCATGAAGTTGGATAACAGAGTGTGAGGCCTACCCCACCAGACATTCAGA
The DNA here is from genome assembly GCF_964106915.1 of Podarcis gaigeae. Taxonomy (NCBI): domain Eukaryota; kingdom Metazoa; phylum Chordata; class Lepidosauria; order Squamata; family Lacertidae; genus Podarcis; species Podarcis gaigeae. The sequence continues at coordinate 3,553,715 of NC_139685.1, read as the reverse complement.
GCACTGCTCCAAACACCTGAGGCCATTAGACCAGCCCTGTCTCTGAACGTGTGAATGTGCAAGGGGTGAGGGAGGAGACGGATTGAGAGCAGTGACACACTGTGGTATGCATGCAGCAGCCCCGCTAAGCACACATGGCTTTTTCAGGCAGAGGACGGAATGGATGTTAGCCACTACCACCCGCCGCTCTCTCTCCTCCCATCCCTTTATATGACAGAAGGTATTCCACAGGGAACTTTGTTCAGGAACAGGCCACAGACGGGGATTTCATTTGGCATTTGTATGACTTCATCCATATGACTGAGTTCCAAAATACATTACCATTATTTAGGCACACAATATGGTATGCAAGCATGTGAGTTGTCTAGAACTCTTATGAAGGCTGGATGGTAGGAGAAAAGAAAACATGAAGGCAGGGAGGAGGGAGAAAGGGACTTTTGTTGAGACGTCATCTGAGTCTGCATCTGGGAAGAGGCTTAAGAGGAAGTGTGGGAGAAAGTAGCAGACTTTCAAAGGCTTTTTCAGGTGTTTTTCAGGTTTCAGGTTACATCCAGACTTTCTGGGAAGAAGACACATAATGATTGATCCCACAGCTCTACAAATGCAACCACAAGCTGTTACGCAGTTCTGTCTCTGTTCTTAGACAAGACACACAGGTTCTGTGGGTGGGTGCAGAAAGGAAAGAAAGAAAATACTATGCAGTCATTACGTAGAGGTAAAGTTTCATTTTGGGCTGTACACTAGGTTTAAAACAAAATCAATAGGAGCCCAATTGGCAGCTTTATTTATCAATTCAATGACATGTTCCCTCAGAGAATAAAGTCCTTTCTTCGGGTAGTATAAGATCCCCCTCCTCCAGCTTAGGATCCCACTGTTGTGCATCTAAATTCTGTATTTTCAAAGCCACGCAAAAAGCAAGGTAGCTGTATTGACTCTGAGCTCCATATTAAGGCAATACCTGGATTAGGCCCACCAAAGTGCGACAAAATAGTGGGCAAACTTTCAAGTTGCCTAGAACTCTTCATCAGGGTAGACAAAGAGAGAGACTTCCGGAGGCGGCGCAAACGACAATGGCTGCCCTCTTCTAACTGTGAAGGGGGAGTTCCGCAGAAACGGGTCGTCCGCTACAGCGAAGCGGAGACCCACATCGGAAAACCACAGGCAGCGAAAGCCTGTGGCCGTGGGACTTGGCGGGCACCAGAAGCGCCCCCCGAAACGGTGAAGAGACCCCGTAAGGGGTTTCGGAATGTGGAAGGGCTGGCGCGGTGCTGTGAGTCGATCGCTCTTTCTGTGGAGTGAAGCCGTGTAGCTGCTGTCGGTGAGCGCTGACCTTTTTTCCTGGGAACATCCGATTCGAAACCAGCAACCCGTGAGTAAGAAAAGATAGAAGAATTGGAGGCTAAATTACTGTTAATTTGGCTAAAAGCGGGAGACGCAACCAGGAAGTCCGTCTCTCGCCTTTGCTTAAGATCTAAAGCAAAAGACTTTGATGTCTGGAGCCTTTGAAAAGGCGCTAAAAGCAATCAATCTGTACATCTACTGGAGCTGTTTTTATGGAGATCTAGGATTTAAGTGTTTAAGTGATCTACTTTTTAGTATGGACTGTGCTTTACCTCTTCTGCTGGATCTACAATTTTACAGAGAAACCCAGGCAGTCGGACTGCCTGTTTGACAGAACTGTCAGATTGCAAATTTTGACACTTTGTTACTCTGGTTTGCTACAAGTTGAGTATTACTGGAACTGTTACATTGAATCATCTTTTCTGGCACTTGCTGGAGACATTGTTATGTTTTTAAGACCAACTCTGCTAACTACAGGAAAATTGAAGGTTCTTTGGAGACTAAGGGCTGTTTGGACATTGTTTTAGAAGTATCAGAACTTTGAAAGGACTGGAGTTTTAAATAATTGATTTTAACAATTTGACTTCTTCCCTCAAAACACATTTGGACTCCCTCTAGAGGATTTTGGATTTACAACTGCATATGTCTCTGCTTTCTTTTTCCTTTCCTCCTATCTGACTGTTTACCCTCTGGGCTGGTGGATTCCTATGGGAACACACTCAGCTTGACCTTGACTAGCAGACAGAATTGGAATGAGTGGCACTGGGAGAACAAGAGCGGCTAAAGCTAAAACTAAACAAACAACTTTGACTTTAACTTCACAGCCGTGTAGATCATCTGTTCCTGCTGTTTTGGAAGTGGAAGAAGGAACTGAGCAACCTTTGCTGGAAGATATGGCAGCAGGAGGATCCACTTCAGTACTAGACAAAATCTTTGAAAAATTGGAGGCTTTGGACAAAAAAGTGGATGAGCAAACGGCTAAGATTGACCAAAATACAGCCAGTGTTAATAAATTAACTGTACAAGTTACTTTGAATGCACAATCAATTGGCAAATTATTTGAAGCCACCGCAGAAAATCGAAAACTGGCAGAGGAAGCCAACCAAAAAGCTGAAGAATTGAAGCAGGAGGTAAAACCATTGCATAAGCAAATTGGAGAACAGCAGGCCTATCTGTCTATGATAGAACTACGGGCTCGGGAAAATAATTTAAGATTAAGGTCAATATTAGAACTTGAACAAGGGAATCTAATTGAGTTCCTGACAAAAGAATTTTCCAAGTTTTGGCCTTTGGAGGAGGAAAAGGATTTTAAAATTGTGACTGCTTTTAGACTTGGAAAATTAACAAGGAAAGACAGGCCCAGAGACTGTTTGATTACTTTGAGATCTAAGGAGGAAAGGGACAAAATATTAGGCCTACATTACGAAAAGTCACTTGAAATTTTGGATAGAAGAGCAGAGATCTACAAAGATATCCCAAAACAACTTTTGGACCTTAGATCCACCTACACTGAGTTAGCAAGATTGCTGAGGAGCAATTCAATTGTTTTCAGGTGGGAATTTCCCCAAGGATTATCTTTCACATTTAGAGGGAAGAAAGTGAAAATTAAAACAGCCGAGGATAAAGAGAAATTTTTGAGTACCTACGGAGAGGACCTTCAGAAAGGGATCGAAAGACCTTCAGGGTCTGGACCATTGCCTGCACCTACACCTGCACCTTCGGGGTCTGAGGACCAGGAGAAAAAGATACCACCACTAGAGGAATAACAGATTTGTCCAGGATGTCTCTGCAACTTCTGAGTTGGAACATCAATGGCGCCAACTCTCCGGAAAAAAAGGAGAAGAATATTTCACATATTGAAAAAAGAACAATTGGACATTATTTGCTTGCAAGAAACACATGTGACCAGGCTCCACAGAAAAGTGTTAATAAACAAAAGATTAGGCCAAGAATTTATCTCTTCGGACCAAGTTAAGAAAAGAGGTGTGGTGATATATGCAAAAGAGAGTCTGTCACCAAAATTTTTATTCAAAGATGAGCAAGGAAGAATTTTGGCAATTGAGATACAAAACCAAGGAGAAAAGTTTTTGATATTAGGAATCTACGCGCCAAATGAGGGGAAATCGGAATTTTATAAGAAGCTGCATGAGATAATGCTGGACTATCTGAACTATGATAACATCATCATGATGGGAGATATGAATGGGGTGGCATCGACCAACATGGATAAGTCACATAGCCAAAATGTGACAAAAGATGGCAGACTACCTAAAACATTTTTTGAACTGACTGACAATATGGACTTGATTGACATCTGGAGAACAAAGAACCCCCTGGCAAGAGAAGGAACATTCTTTTCTGAAGCCCAACTGACATGGACAAGAATCGACCAAATATGGATAACTAGAGGTCTGGCACCTAAGACTAGAAAAGTGGAAATCTGCCCAAAGACCTGCTCCGACCATAATGCCGTAAAGATGGATATGAGACTAACTCCAACCGGCTCCTTCAGATGGAAGATGAATGACAATCTGTTTAGAGATCAGGAGATTATTAAAAAGGCCCAAAAAGCTTTGAAGGACTATTTTGAGATAAATTTGAACACTACGGTGGAAAAAAGAATCATCTGGGACGCAAGTAAAGCGGTCATGAGGGGGTTCTTGATACAACAGAACACTATAAAGAGAAAAACACAGAATGAGAAAAAGGACAAGATCTTGGAGAAAATCAAAGATTGTGAGAAGAAGTTAAGATCGAGACCGAAGTCAAAGGAGATTTTGAGAGAAATTAAACTTTACCAAGCACAATATTCTAAATTGATAAATCAGGAAGTGGAGTGGAAAGTTAAGTTAATGAAACAAAGATCATTTGAATCGGCAAATAAATGTGGGAAACTGTTAGCATGGCAGTTGAAAAAGAGACAAAAATTAAATACGGTCACAAATTTAGAGATAGAAGGAAGAAATATTCAGAACCCAATGGAGATTAGAAAGTGTTTCCAGAGATATTTCAAACAATTATACACTCAAGGGCCGCAAAATGAGGTTGAGATAGAACAATTTTTGACAAGGAATGGTCTACCAAAGCTATCTCAAGAAAAGCTTGGACTACTGCAATGCGCTCTACGTGGGGCTACCTTTGAAGGTGACCCGGAAACTACAACTAATCCAGAATGCGGCAGCTAGACTGGTGACTGGGAGCGGCCGCCGAGACCATATAACACCGGTCTTGAAAGACCTACATTGGCTCCCAGTACGTTTCCGAGCACAATTCAAAGTGTTGGTGCTGACCTTTAAAGCCCTAAATGGCCTCGGTCCAGTATATCTGAAGAAGCGTCTCCTCCCCCATCGTTCTGCCCGGACACTGAGGTCCAGTTCCGAGGGCCTTCTGGCGGTTCCCTCACTGCGAGAGGCCAAGTTACAGGGAACCAGGCAGAGGGCCTTCTCGGTAGTGGCGCCCGCCCTGTGGAATGCCCTCCCATCAGACGTCAAAGAGATAAACAACTACCTGACATTCAGAAGACATCTGAAGGCAGCCCTGTTCAGGGAAGTTTTTAATATGTGACATTTTAGTGTATTTTTCATCTCTGTTGGAAGCCACCCAGAGTGGCTGGGGAAACCCAGCCAGATGGGTGGGGTACAAATAATAAATTATTATTATTATTATTATTATTATTATTATTATTAAACAGAACAATCCTGAACTATAAAATAACACAACAAGAAATTGAAGAAGCCATTCAGAACATGCAACTGGGCAAATCTCCAGGGCCAGATGGGCTTACCTCCAAATATTATAAGACATTGAAAGACTATCTGATACATCCATTAATGGAGGTTTGCAATGAAATTATGGAGGGGAAGAAGGCACCGGAGTCGTGGAAAGAAGCTTTCATCACATTGATACCTAAACTAGAAACTGAAAAGACACAACTTAAGAATTACCGCCCCATCTCCCTCCTAAATGTGGATTACAAAATATTTGCAGACATCTTAGCAAGCAGATTTAAAAAAAGTTTTAAATGAAGTAATTCACAAGGACCAGGTAGGCTTTCTCCCAGGTAGACACTTGTTTGCTAACACAAGGAACATTATTGACATTTTGGAGCTTTTGCAAACAAATATTAATACAAAAGCAGTGTTAATATTTATAGATGCGGAGAAGGCCTTTGATAACATCTCATGGAAGTTTATGAAGAAAAATCTGGAAGGGATGGGAGGGGGACGGGGATTTGAGAATGGGATAGAGGCAATTTATTCAGAACAGAAGGCTAAATTGATAGTGAACAATGTGGTGACGGAAGAGTTCAAAATTGAAAAAGGAACACGACAAGGTTGCCCTATTTCCCCTTTGCTATTTATTTCGGTCCTGGAGGTGCTCTTGAATATGATTAGAGGAGACCGGTTGGTGGAAGGAATTCAGGTCGGAGCGAAACAGTATAAACTTAAAGCATTTGCAGATGACCTAGTTTTGACCCTACAGGAGCCAGAGTCTAGTACGAAAAGGGTATTACAATTGATTCAGGAGTTTGGTCGGGTGGCGGGATTTAAACTTAACAAGCAGAAAACTAAGGTATTGGGGGAAAAATTGACACCTTTAGAATCAGAAAGGTTTCAGAAAGAGACAGAGTTAAACGTGGTTAAAAAAGTAAGATACCTAGGGGTAAACATAACAGCGAAGAATATGAGTCTATTCAAGGATAACTATGAAAAATGCTGGTCTGAAATTAAAAGGGATTTAGAAGTTTGGTCAAGATTGAAACTTTCCTTGTCAGGACGAATTGCTGCTATAAAGATGAATGTATTGCCAAAAATGCTGTTTTTGTTCCAGACTTTACAGATTGTGGATAAAATGGAGTGTTTTGGGAGGTGGCAAAGAGATATTTCCAAATTTGTCTGGCAGGGCAAAAAGCCCAGAATTAAGTTTAAGATACTAACTGATGCTAAAGAAAGAGGGGGCTTTGCCCTGCCAGACTTAAAGTTGTACTATGAATCAGCAGCATTCTGCTGGTTGAAAGACTGGCTGCTTCTTGAAAACACTGAGGTTTTGGATCTGGAAGGTTTTAACAATGCTTATGGATGGCATGCATATTTGTGGTACGACAAGGTCAAAAGTCATAAGGCTTTCAAGAACCATATTGTCAGGAAAGCAGTGTTCAATGTCTGGATAAAGTATAAAGACTTATTGGAAAATAAGACCCCAAGGTGGCTATCACCAATGGAAGCTAAGGCCCGGAAAAGACTCAATATGGAGGCCAAATGGCCAAAATATTGGGAAATAATAGAAAAAGATGGAGATAATTGGAGGTTGCAGAGTTTGGAGAAATTAAAAGATAAAGTGCGAGATTGGTTACATTATGCTCAGATCAAAGAAGTTTTTAAGTTGGATAAAAATATAGGATTCCAGGTGGAAAAATCAAAGTTAGAAACGGAATTGTTAGAACCTAAGACTAAGGTACTTTCAAGAATGTATAATTTGCTGCTAAAATGGAACACACAAGATGAAACGGTCAAATCGGCTATGATAAAATGGGCACAGGACATTGGGTACAATATCATGTTTGCTGACTGGGAAAGGTTATGGACCACCGGTTTGAAATTCACGGCATGTAATGCCTTGAAAGAAAATATTATGAAAATGATATATAGGTGGTACATGACCCCAGTCAAGCTTGCAAAAATATACCATTTGTCTGATAATAAATGTTGGAAATGTAAAGAAACTGAAGGAACGTTCTTTCACCTCTGGTGGACCTGCCCTAGAGTTAAGGCTTTCTGGGAAATGATATATAATGAGTTGAAAAAGGTATTTAAGTATACCTTCCCTAAGAAACCAGAGGCCTTTCTTTTGGGCATCGTCGGCCAGAGGGTGTTAAAGAAGGACCGAACATTTTTTATGTATGCAACAACTGCAGCAAGGATACTTGTCGCCAAGCACTGGAAAACCCAAGATTTGCCCACTCTGGAAGAATGGCAGATGCAACTGATAGACTATATGGAGCTAGCAGAAATGACTGGCAGAATCCGAGACCTGGGAGAAGAGGCTGTGGAGGAGGACTGGAAGAAATTTAAGGACTATTTACAAAAATATTGTAAATTGTATGAATGTTAAGAAAGATGTAAGATTATTAACAATATGGCACCAATAAGCTAGTTAAAAGGAATATGAAGATAAATGAAAATATAAGAAAAGATAATTTTTGGATAAATATTATGTTAAAATTAAGCTTTTAAGGTTTGGGTTAAATTATCTAAAATTAGGGATACAATATTGGAAAATTATAATATAAGAATTGAAACAAGGTGATAAATTGCTGGGTAAAGCTCGAAAACTTGGAACGCAGGAACGAGAGGTGCGAGGAAGTCCAAAGATGTGAAGAAAGTATGGTTATTGCAAAATTATATGTTATTTTCTTTGTTCTTTTTTATTGTATTAAGAAAATCTTTAATAAATATTTTTTTTAAAAAAGACAAAGAGAAGGGGAGCAGCGGTCCACTACCAGTCACAAAGCTGTGCAATTGGTGGGAGAGGAGTTGGTCACACTGAGGAGATGCCAAGCACTTCTGGAAGAGGTCAAACTCCCTGCCTATTGACATCAGGCAGGTACCTTGGCTGTATTCTTTTCAGTGCCTGCTGAAGAAATTCTTTAGGCAAGCCTACCCAGATGTTTAGAAATTTTGTGTTTTAAGTTGTTTAGCCTATTTTATTGTGGTTTTAACCTCCGGTATGTCTCAAATCATGGCTGTAATTTTTTTGGGGGGGTTAATTTTTTTTGTTTTATCTTTTTTAGTTGCATGTAGTCATCCGAGAAAGAGGTATGGATGGAATTCACAGAGCAATCCTACTTGTATATGTCTACTTAGAAGCAAGTCTCACTGAGTTCAATGAGCCTCACTCCCAGGTGATGTCATTTCCATAATTTCTCAGGTGGGCTCTAATCTTTGTTCAAATTATTTTTAAAAAGCAGGGAGCCACAATACATTTCTCAAAGCACTCACCCTGTTATTTATAAACCTATAAAGCAGTGTGTGTGTGTGTGTGTGTGTGTGTGTGCGCACGCGCGTTGTGCATTGCCCTAGGGTTATAAAAAGCATGGCCATTTTTATTTGTGAAAGCTCAAATATCTCCCCTTTTGATACCTCTTTCAGTCCCATCAGGGCAGAAATATCAGAAACATTCATTTAGAAACAACAACTGTACATGCATCTGTTTGCCACCCACAGATCACCTCCCCACCAACCTCTCACAAAAAGAGATTTGTGAACTGAAAATACAATTTAAGTTGCTGAGAGTGGGGAGATTTTTACACTTCTTCTACAGTCTTTTCTCTCCATATTTTATCTGCTTCCAAAACAGAGCTGGCATATAGCAGTGGCTACAGCTGCAATCCTAACCTTGCTTACCTGGGAGTAAGCCCCATTGAATTCAGTAGGACTTACATCTGAGTAGATGTGGTTAGCATGCTCTGTAACGGAGACTGAGCTGTAAACCAGAAATCTCTGGATTTATTTATTTTTTATTTAAAAATAGTTGTACACCACCTTTATACTGTCTCAAGGCATACATAAAGCAATAACATACAATGCAATGCCATGGCAATTATTAATAGACCAGTGATAGCAAAACAAAGATTCAGCCTCAGTGCCATCTCTCTGAGATTCCACAATATCTAATAATCATATTAATATTAATAATAATTTATTATTTGTACCCTGCCCAACTGGCTGGGTTTCCCCAGCCACTCTGGGAAGCTTCCAACAAAGATTAAATGAGCACCCCGGGCCTTACAGTGCAAAAAGAGAGAGCTTTTAAGCTCTCCACCTTGCTTGGGGGACAAGGCTGGTTTGGCTCATGGGTTCTAGGAGTACTAGAATTTTCTCTATCTCCCACTCACCCACTAGCTGTGGGGCAGCTCCAGGTGGAACCCCTGGAACTGAACCCCTGTGTAAGATGAGACTGTACTGTATGAAGAAATGTTGTTTCTTGTTCTTCGACTGTTGAACCCTGAAGCAAAAGGATCATAAAAGAGACTCCGAGGAGAGACTGGAGAGTCTTCTGATCTTGAGGACAGGCTGGAATGGTTGCAGACAGTCCTTCAAATAAATATGTCACAAACCATTTAAAGCTTTAAAGAGCCATAAACATTAATATGGGATTGGAAATGCACCAGCAACCCAAAAGGAAGAATACAAAGAAAAGCTGTTAAAACTACTTCTGGCACCAGGAACACGAACTGGGATGTAGTTGCTTCAGGCATATGGCTCCAGCCCAGCTCCAAATATACTGGGGGGGGGGTTCCCCCCCCCACTTGCAAATGTTTACCTCTTGCCCCATATTCTGTGGTGCTACTGACATTTGATCCCCCACAGCCGGCAGCAAGTAGATGAGACAGTTGAGATAGCAACAGTGATATTTATTTTTACATTTCTATATGATTTAATGCCAAACTATGCTTCTAAGCAGTTTACAAGGATAACTACCAACAACACAAACGTTAAACTATAAACATCCATAATTAAAATACAAAATAAACCAATTGCATTAAAGCAAGACAACAATTAAAAGAGGAGATCTATTAACTGTAGTAGTTTAGTAACTATTTGTTTGCATGTTCTAAGGACTGCATTATGAGATAGAGAGGTGAACATGCCCCTCCTGAAAAAGAAACCCAGGTTGAGGGGGACCACTGAACATTTGTGAAAATCACCTTCTCCCTCATCAATTTAGTTACATCAGTTGTTGGCCCAAATATATCCACATACCGTATTTTTCCATGTATAAGACAATATATTTTCCCTTGAAATAATAGGCAAAACCTTTGTTGCGGTCGAAAAAAAAAAAAGCCGTCATCTTATACATGGGGGCGTGTTATACACGGAAAAATATGGTAGTTTCCACTAATGGCTGCTCTTATTTCTCAGACTTTGGAATGAAGCAGAGAACAAATTCATGTTGACAGTTTGCTAACATGCAGCTCAAGTTTTGGACAGAGTAAAGAAGAAGAAAAGCTGCTGTTTCTCTTCTCTTTCACATCACAATTTCTTAGCATAAATACTCTTCAGAGCACTCATTCTATAATAGACAGCTGCAATACAATTTTCTCTTTTTGACACATGCCCTGAGCAAAGATGTTCAGGAAATGAAGGTAGGGCTGCTGCCGTGATGTATAACATCATTGTTTTGACCTCAAGATAGAAAGAGAAGAGATAACAAAGGCTTGCCACTCAACAGGACACACAAACACAGAGAGCCACAGCATTCTGGATTTTATGCAAGAAGCTTTGAGAAAGAAAGGAAAAAATCTTTTGTCAATATCACTTTATACTTCAATAAGTCCCATTCAACAACCCAGGATATTAAAATCAGTCATTTTAATGGGAAAACAAACACACTGTTTCTCAAGTGCATGTACTTATGAGTCATTACCAACATGAATGCTTTGGAAGATGCCCTATTCGTTATTGTGGGAAGATGAGTTGGTTTTCAATGTCAAATCTCTCTAAAGCCTCTTTACATATAGGACAATTCATCTTGTATTATATAAAATTCCACCTGGGATGTCTGCTAGGTTGTCACCCATTTAAAACTGGGTTCCCACCCACATATACTGTGTCATAAAATGTAGAAGACTATTGCTCTGGAGTGGAGATGGCATTAAGAAGGCTGCTGATATACATTTGTTGTTGCTGGCATATGCCCGCCTCAGAAGACAACAGAGGTGTGCGCCTTGAAAAGGAATATTAAACAAGAGGCCAATAACACCACAGTTCAGACAATTATTCATAGCTGTTAGGTCTTTTTTCCAATACACTGCATGAAATTGAATTACATCTGCAAGAAAGGCCTTAAACCTAGGGCTCAAATCTTAATTTTAAATATATGTATGTATATGTATATGTGTGTGTATGACTATTTCTATAATGCATAAAAAATATCTCTCTAATTGGTGTACATAAAAACTAATCAAATCTAAAATATGAACTCCACCCTAGAGTTGGATTTAATATTTTCATGTTGCTTTTCCAGTGACCAAGCTGAGTTCAATGCAGCTCACAGCAATAATGGAGCATTAAAAATTAGCAAACATTTCCATCCACATAATTGTATCAGAAAACACAGTAGCTTTCAGACAAAATAGCCATGATCAAAATGGATTCTCCCAACCCAACTCCAGAACTGGCAGAAAAAACTACACTCATTTAATTTCTCACACAAAAAGCCAAGAATAAGCCCCAAATAGCTGCACCTCTCCTCCTCAGAAGGGGGGGTGGAGAATCCCCAACATAGAATCATATTACATCGCCAACCAAGTACGCCACATAATCCCGTATATCCTAGAAGATGTGACAAAACAATGGGTCCACTTAGAGAGAGACACCATTGAAAACATCCCTACAACAGCATACCCATTTCTCCAATACAAACGAAAGAAAATCACCACAACACTGAACAGGTTCACACAGGGAAAAGTAGGCAAACTATCCCCATTCCACTATTCCGACACACAGCACAAAACCTCCAGATAAAAACCTGGCAAGCCTACATTGTCTAAAAGACTTCTACAAAAACAAGTCCATACCAACACAAGAAATACAAAACAAGCTAGGAGACACCCAAATACCTTGGCTAACACATCATCAACTACATGCCTTCTTAAACAATCCAGCAGTAAAATCATCAGCCACTAGGCACTTGACCACCTTTGAAAACCTTGTACTGACAGCAGAGGGACATGGCAATCGAATGGTATCCACAATACACAAAATACTGCTCCAAAATCCCACAACCCCCTTGACGCAATCAAAGAACAATGGGAGCATGAAATAGGCTATGAAATTAACCCCACCTAATGGACTAGAGGGGACGCGGGTGGCGCTGTGGGTAAAACCTCAGTGCCTAGGACTTGCCGATCGTATGGTCAGCGGTTCGAATCCCCGAGGCGGGGTGAGCTCCCGTCTTTCGGTCCCAGCTCCTGCCCACCTAGCAGTTCGAAAGCACCCTTAAGTGCAAGTAGATAAATAGGTACCGCTTTATAGCGGGAAGGTAAACGGCGTTTCCGTGTGCTGCGCTGGTGCTGCTGGCTCGCCAGAGCAGCTTCGTCACGCTGGCCACGTGACCTGAAAGTGTCTCCGGACAGCGCTGGCCCCCAGCCTCTTAAGTGAGATGGGCGCACAACCCTAGAGTCGGACACGACTGGCCCATACGGGCAGGGGTACCTTTATCTTTACCTAATGGACTAGAATATTATCTAAACCTCCCTTTAAGTTCGTATCAGCCAAAATAAGGGAACTCACTCTGAAATTCACCTACAGGTGATACTTAACACCAAAGAAACTGGCGCTGATATGCCCAGGAACCTCACCAAGATGCTGGAGAGGCTGCATCTCCACAGGCACATACCTCCACATGTGGTGGGGGTGCCCTAAAATCCAATCCTACAAGAGATATGCAAAATAACTAAACAGGTATTAGAGCTCACCCCAGAACTGACTCTACTGAACATCTTTCAAGATCGTAATGACCACTCACATTATACAGAGCTTATAACCCACCTGCTCTCAGCAGCCAGAAGCCTCATAGCCAGACACTGGAAAGACCCGTCAGGAATAAACATGGGCCAATGGTATCAACTTGTATGGGAAATGGCCTTACTAGAAAGCTAACTAACAAACTGAAACTGACACGGGGGCAAATAGAAAAGGACTCCTTCAGCCCAGTATGGCTGCCCTTTATCACATACACAGCCAAACAACAAGAAGAATCCACCGACAGCATATGAATCAATCTGGCTTAAGTGGCCCAACAAGCTCTCCCCATCTCACAAATGCAAACAAACCCCACTGCAGCCAGCCACAGACAACCAACCACATCCTGCCCCCCAATACCTCTCACTATTAAGGAAATGTAATAAACGAATAGAAAGAGAACCTACCCAGTTGACGCCGATCCAAAATCCCACACGTACACTATGCTAAAGAATATAAGCCTCACAACACTACCCCTCCTCTCCCCCCTCTTCTTCCCCAACCTTATACTGTACTCAACACTAATGTCTCACAACAAATGTAACTGATTTATAAGAAAGACTGTACAACCTGGAAAAAAGACACAAGGCGTGTACTTTTGTAAACCAAGAAAACCTTTCATAAAAATAAATTAAAAAGAAAACACAGTAGCATATCAATAAAGTAAAAACGAACAATTCTGTAAATAATGGGTGCAATATCGTGCAAATCTATACTAATTCATGAAAAATATATGAGAAATGGCTGGTGAGCACCAGACTAGCACCAGCTGACACAACTCCTCTGGGGAGAGGCCTTCTCACTGACGGCTCTGCCACACTTCCCCTTGTCCTGTACCTGGAAAGCAGGGGCCCAAGAACTTTTCTGCTGCCCAGTGCTTCCTAGGCAGTGCTTTGTTTGTCCTGTTGCTTCCCCCAGGAAAACCCGCTCTTTACAACTGAATAAACGTCAATCTGCAGGGAAGAAAAGCAAATGATGTTGGTTCTGATTCCCAAAGGAAAGAGGCGGAACAAGCAGAGGTGTGGGCAAGTCCTGAGTGCAACAGAGCAATCCCAAGCAGTAGCAACATTCATAATTTCAGCCGCAAGGGAGGCAGGGCTGGTCTCACTCAGCATCCTGCAAACAAGTCCCCAGGAGCAACAGCTTTTACCTTTTTAGCCACAAAGTCTGCACCTCATTATTTTTTTAAAAAAGTTTGTTTGTTTATTATTATTTGTAACATTCTGAAATACTTTTAATGAGCTTCAACATAGATTTGCCTTCATTTTTTTAAAAAAATAAATCTTGATATGGTGAAAAGGAGCTGCAGCTATATAAAGGGTTGTCGCCTTGAAATATACTTTAAAAGTAAACTCAATTTCTACTTGTAATCTACAGTTCAAGTGACCCCAAGTGCAGTGTAACTGACATGATTAAATTCACATCAATGGGATACAATCGGCTCATTTCCACGTATTTGACCCTAGCTGTTTTGTTTGTTTGGCTGCACACAAGGAGTTCAAGCCCCATTCAGAAATATTAATGACATTTTGCTTGGAATGAACTGTGAAGTGAATACTCCTCTCTAAGAAACTGGAAAGGAAGGCGTTCGTAAGAAGTTATGACTAGCAGTTTCTAAAGAGAGTAGAATTTCTGCACATTCCAAGTTCACCTTATAACCACACCTTTCTTTACGCACAACACAGTGCAATCTGTGCATGCCTACCCAGAATTAAGACACACTAAGTTCAGTGGAGCTTACTCCAGTGTATAGGATTGCAGGCTAAACTAACTGATTATTTTTTGTTTGAAACTGTCCTACCCTTTTATGAAGTCATCTGAAAATGAAAAGAGTGCAATTTAGACCCATAGATAAAGCATGGCAAAGTAAAATATCACTACCTTCTTTGATATTAGGTGAACATATCTACTCTAATTATAGTCTCAAACTTCCATAATAAGCATTCAAAATAAAATAAACTAGGAAAATCTAGATCTCAATGTCATGGAACTCAGTAGTAGGTATTTGGGAACAAAAGACCGACATCCTACTTGGAAGGTCTATGCAGTGGGGGAAACTATGCTAAACCCTCATATCAAACACTTTGTGGTTTCCTTTTACAATCAAGCAGTATATAAATTTTATGAAATAAATAAAATAAACACCAGACACGTAAATACTTGCAGAACATCACGATCTAGTCCCACGCCCATGGAGAAGACATAGCAGGCTGCAATTGGGACAGAACGTGGCGTCAGTCTGTGGAATGGAAGGTTAAGGATCCATGCTTGAAACAGGCAAAGTAAACAGCATATAAGAAGCAACCGTTTTCCTCAAAGCTCTACACTGTTGCAAACTGATATGAGGTTTGCTTTTTATTCTCTGCAACAAGCAAAATAAGGATATAAAATTATAGATAATTGTAGATAACAAAATATGAAACAAGTCTGCTTGAAGCAGCTATTGTTTGAATTTACACAACTGCTGCTCTTTGGCGCTCATAAAAATACATCATTTGTAGATAATTTACTATGGGCTTCTAGTGGTAGTGATAAAAGGGACCATATAATTGCCTGTGAATTCTCTTACAAAGGTTTTGAAATCCCTCAGTCCTTGGGCTGAGGGGACCCAGTGTTACCAATGATATACTTACAGCACGTGGGATGTTCACAGACTCTTATTACCCTATTATTATATTACATTAAGCTGGCATTCTCACCTTTGCAAGTGCCTCAGTAAATTACATCCTTTATTTCCCCACAAGTAACTACAGTGCTTTATCCCATTTTATCTTTGCAACAAGCCTGGGAGGCCAATTAAACTGAATTACTGGCCCAGGTTTTATGGTTTAAGTGAAGATTTTGAATGCAGGTAACTCCAAACCAAGTGTGGATTCACTGCAACCCACTAACTTTCTGAAAACCATATTAACTGCAATACAACTTGTTATCTTAACTTGGTGCTGGTATTAAGACATATAAAAGGCCTGCATAACGTATGACCCATCAGAATGATCACAGCCACATGTCACCTTCCAGAGCATTCATAGGCCTCCAGCTTCGCTGCCTGCCTGAAAACTGCAACATTAAAGGTATCATCAAGGACCAGGCAGACTGAAAATACAGTGGTACCTTGGTTCTCAAATGTCTTGGTTCCCAAACACCAAAAACCCAGAAGTAAGGGTTCCGGTTTCCGAACGTTTTTCAGAAGCCGAATGTCCAATGCAGTTGTTAGTTGCTGTTTCCGGGGCGCCTGCACCAATCAGAAGCTGCGCCTTGGTTTTTGAATATTCCGGAATGGATTAAGTTTGGGGGTTTTGTTTTTGCTATTGATTCTGCATTTTTGTTTTTGAGACTTTTTCGGTTAATTTGTTTTTGTGACTGTGTGGAACCCAGTTCAGCTACTGATGGATTGATTGTCTAACTGCAGAAATGAATAAAAGCTCCCATCCAAACAATCACTATCATCAGTGCAAGTAAGGGAAAAAAACTTTTAATTTTTATCAACCACAATACTGTCTTATTTATTTTATAGTACAGTACATTAATTATTGCTTTCATTTTATGACTCAATGGTCTCGTTAGATAGTAAAATTCATGTTAAATTGCTGTTTTAGGGGTTGGTTTTAAAAGTCTGGAACAGATTAATCCATTTTAAATTCCTTTCTGTGGGAAAGTTCCCCTTAGTTTTGGAACACTTTGGTTTTGGAACGGACTTCTGGAACGGATTAAGTTTGAGAACCAAGGTACCACTGTACATATCTGATTGGTTGGGCTGTGTAAAGTTTTGTGGGTCAAACGTGTGCAGGCATTTGTAAAAGCCATCAGTCTATGGTTTGAGTACTGGTAGAGAAGAGATTTTATTAAGTTCACAGTAAAATAATGGATATACCTAACCTGAAACAATCTGAATTTTCCAATGCTGTTCTGAAACAAAGTAATGTGCACAAAAATGTATATACTAGTGTGCATTGTTGATATAAATGCATATGTTAGTGAAAATAGCATACAGGAATACATTGTATTAGAGAAGGTAAAGGTAAAGGACCCCTGACAGTTAAGTCCAGTAGTCCACCAACATCTGGAAGACCACAAGTTAGCTATCCTTGATGTTGTGGAAGAGGATGTTGTCAGTTTAGCTGGGATTAAAACTTCCCAAGGAAGCAATAGACAGCAGCTCTGCAAGGCAGGCTGTGGACCAGGAAGAAGGAAAGCTACGGAACAAGGAATTCAGAGCAAGGAATTTGGCCGCAAAATGAGAAATAGGAACTCAATGAAAAAGCAGTGAAGGAGGAAGCTTAAGGAATAGAGCAGAGAAAAGAGAAGACTAATAAAGAGAAATGATAGAGGTGAATTTCACATATTGATTTGACCCAATCAGCCAATTCCATGAGTCAAAGCACCAGAGAGACATCCATACATAATTCTATGCAAAATACCTTTTAAAACATCTTTGAATATGAAGGTTTTAGAACCACCCTACTGTTCTGCATAACCACTGTGAAGATATTCGGGTGAAGGTGGGCATACCTCAGTTAACAGGGTAACTTCTTTTTTCTTATTCTCTGCAGTTAGCTTTGTTAATATCTTACTTAAACACACACACAATTACATTGGGCTTTGAGCTTTCTTTCCTACCTCATTCTTTTTTGGTTCTCTGAGTAACCTAATTCCCCTAATGTAGTCACTTACCTACTAATTTTATTTGCTTCTTCTGCATTTCATTAGGTTATTTAACTCCATCTGGAAAGTCAGATTACTTGCTTATTTTGTATGGATGTATCTTGAAAAAAAACAATTCTTCTCAAATGCCCTGGGAACATTCTGGTTGAAGAGCAGATTAATTTATAAAAACATAATAAAAGGTAATGAAGAAAAGCTTTCCCTAGTCAGTCTTTTGGTTGTTCAACCTTTTTTTCCTACTGTACAGATATATATTTTTTAATGCTATCGTGGTTCAGTGGTTGTGGAATCATCAAAGTGTGGAGTTGGAAGGGACCCTGAGGGTCATCTAGGCCAACCCCCTGCAATGCAGGAATCTCAACAGTAGATCACATAAGACAGACAGCCATCCAACCAACCTCTGCTTCAAAACCTCCAAGGAGGGAGAGTCTACCGCCTCTCATGGGAATCTGTTCCACTGACAAAAAGCTCATCCTGATGTTCAGACAAAATAAGATGTGGAGTTAAATGAATCTATGCTTTTAATGTGAAGATCTTTTAAAATCCACACAGCATTGCTGTGTTTGGGGGAGAGAGGAGATAATTATTAGAACCATAGCAAGCATGGAGAAAAAATTCACATTTCCTTCTCTGCTTAACTCCTGAGGGGGAAGTGGGGGGGGGGAACGACACACACCACTTCTACCAGTATCTGAACATATTAAAAAATCTTAGCTAAAAGCTATTAAACTGGATAAAGGACAGAGTTGAAGTACTTCAGGAAGGGACAGCTAGATAGTTTGCAAAAATACTCCTATCAGTAGAGTCACTCCTCTAGTTTCATTCTAAAACAGAAGACAAAAGGTGATGACAGGGAGTATGAGTCTATGCTTCAGGTTACATACGCTTCAGGTTACAGACTCCACTAACCCTAAAATAGTGCTTCAGATTAAGAACTTTGCTTCAGGATGAGAACAGAAATTGTGCTCCAGCGGCGCGGCAGCAGCAGGAGGCCCCATTAGCTAAAGTGGTGCTTCAGGTTAAGAATGGACCTCCAGAACGAATTAAGTACTTAACCCGAGGTACCACTGTATGGGAGAGACATAGCTCAGAAAAATAATTAATTTCCTTTTTTAAATTCCTGCTGCAATAAGGCTGGGCAGATCTCTCCCATGTTTTAATAAGCAGGAATTTTGTTAGTGTAGACACTGGGTGCAAAGTGGTGTTCTGCTATACAGAAGTTGAGGAAGAGATGGACAGCCTCAGATTGTTCTTTTAGAGTACTTCCCAAAGATGCCATTTCTGCAGCACTGGACTGAACAAAGAAGTGGCAGCCCCAGACCACTGGTCCAGTTAGAACAAATCATAGTTAAAAATCAATGTAGTCACAGATCTATTATATTTTATTGAACATTAAGGATACATCACAAAATGGAAGACAGATTTTCACACAGATACATGAACAGAAATGTGGCAATGTATGTGGAAACAGAGAAACATGTATACAGCTGCTATGTCTTTAAAATAAAACTGTTAATATGACTCCAGGCACTGTTAAAATTACAGCAAAACCATTTAAGTGGGAGGGGTGTGTGATGAATGCTGGTGAAAATGTAAAAAAGCTAGGAGGTATTGGAAACAAATTCTAACTTCAAGAAGTAGAATGCTTGCTGAGAAATTATCTCTTGAGTCCAATATGGTTTTGTAAATGTAGTGCAAATGCATGTGACTTAGGATAAAGAGATACTTCTCAGCTAACTGTGGAAGCTTGAAGTGCTTGTGTCAAATACAAAAAAAAAACACCAAATCAGATACTAGCCCTGTTCAGATGTTCAAAGAGCATGTGAGTACATGAAGACATATGATGCCCCCATCTCCAACACTGCTCGACTTTGGACCTTGTTGCACTGAGGAGGAAAACCTAAGGGGTGCTTGTTATCACATTCAGCTGAATGAATTTACAAGCCTTCAAACAATCAGGAAGCTCGATAATGCAAGGATTTGCAACTGCAGGGAAACGTCCAAGGACATTCAACTGAGTGGACTTACAAGACCACTTCATACCTTTCTTTCCAATGAAGGATAGGGTGTGGAGCCAACATGCACACCTGTCTACCTGTCTTCACGCTTTCTTTTAATGCCTGAGCACAGCTACAGAAACTCAGATAAGCTGGGATATGACAAATCTGAAAAATTAACCTGAGCTATTTGAACGTGTCAGAGAATGTGCACTTGTACTAGGTCTGAATTAGGTTAGAAATGGTTCAAACAAGCAAATCACAATCCCTTTCTACTTATAAAAGAAGGTTCCCCACAACACATAGGATGAAGTTCTACTAAAACAATCAATGTTGGCATTGATTGAGTTAATTATGCAAAGTATTATGAGGCTAGTAATTTTTGCCTTTGCAATTATTACTATTGCAAAATGAAATGGTGCCATATTGGCTGTATAACTTTCTCTCATCTTTTTAAAATTTAAATGAGAAGGAATAAAACAAATCCAAGGGCAATCCTATTTGCATTTGACATTTTCTCATATTCCAGTTTTTTGTTTACTAATATAAAGCAGTGGGAGTATTCTTAAACTTGCAGGAATTGTTGGTTTTCTCTTGAGTAATACTAATGCCTGCATGCATTCCTTAGATAAAATTGCTGCAAACTGCTGCAAAAAATTAGAGATTTAAGCTGAATTAAAGCTTTTCTTTATTATGTATCCTAGTGGTCTTCTTCTTCTTCTTCTTCTTCTTCTTCTTCTTCTTCTTCTTCTTCTGTGATCACTTGTAGCCGAGTTAAGATTGTCTTCCATAAACACGGTTTTAACAATGAGTCCATAAGTGACTGTGGAGGCCAGTTATGGACCCACACGTCTTTCCACAGTGGGGCCATTGGTTCCCGGGCAGGAGTTGATCACGGTGTGGATTTGCCAAGCGTGCCTTCCTCTTGGCACGCTTCTCCCTTGCGTTCTGAGTTTGAGTGTCTTCAAAGTCCATGACATCTTTGGTAAAGGCTGTTCTCCAACTGGAGCACTCGCAGGCCACTGTTTCCCAGTTGTCGGTGTTTATACTACATTTTTAAAGATTTGGCTTGAGACAGTCTTTGAACCTCTTTTGCTGACCAACAGCATTACGCTTTTCATTTTTAAGTTTGGAATAGAGTAGCTGCTTTGGAAGACGATAATCAGGCATCTGCACAACATGACCAGTCCAATGAAGGTAGGTAGCCGTGTTGGTCTGCCATAGTCAAAACAAAAAAAATTCCTTCCAGTAGCACCTTAAAGACCAACTAAGTTAGTTCTTGGTATGAGCTTTCGTGTGCATGCACTCTTCTTCAGATACACACAGCCTTGTACCTGTGTATCTGAAGAATACACAGGTACAAGGTTTGTTCAGTCCAATGAAGTTGATGTTGAAGAATCATTGCTTCAACACTGGTGATCTTTGCTTCATCCAGTACACTGATATTAATTCGCCTGTCTTCCCAAGTGATGTGTAAGATTTTTCGGAAACACCGTTGATGGAATCTTTTGAGAAGTTGGAGATGGCGTTTGTAAGTGGTCCATGTTTCACAAGCATACAGTAAGGTTGGTAGTACAATAGCTTTGTAAACAAGCATTTTGGATTCCCTGCGAATGTCCCGGTCCTCAAACACTCTGCACTTCAATCGGGAGAAAGCCATACTTTCAGAGCTCAAGAGATGCTTGATTTTGGCATCAGTGTTGGCCCTTGTGGAAAGATAACTGCCTAGGTAGGAGAAGTGATTGACATTTTCCAACATTACACCACTGAGTTGGATTTGTGGTGCTGCAGAGGGATTATTTTGTACTTGTTGGTGCAGCACTTTGGTTTTTTGGATGTTGATTGACAGGCCAAGTTTTTTATAAGCTTCTGTGAAGATATTTAGGATAGTTTGGAGGTCATCCTCAGAGCGTGCACACACTACATTGTCATCAGCATCCTGAAGCTCTATGATGGTAACTTTACTCTTTGCTTTCAGCCTCCTCAAATTGAAGAGCTTTCCATCTGTTTGATATATGATTTCTACCCCAGTGGGGAGTTTTCCTTCAACAAAGTATAGGATCATGACAATGAAAATAGACTTGGGGCAATAACACAACCCTGTTTAACACCTGATCCCACTGTGAATGGTTCACTTTGAGAGCCACTGTTATCTACGATGGTTGCTGTCTTATTATCATGGAGGAGCCAAATGATGTTTACAAATTTATCTGGGCAGCCAATTTTCAGAAGGACAGGGCATTACGATTTACAGTGTCGAAAGCCTTAGTCAGGTCGGTAAACGCCATATACAGGGGTTGGTTTTGCTTTCTGCATTTTTCCTGAAGCTGTTGAGCGGTGAAAATCATGTCCACTGTCCCCCTAGAAGGCTGAAAACCATTTTGGTATTCAGGATGGGTCACCTCGGATATTGTTAAGAGATGGTTTGTGAAGATCCTTGCAAGAATTTTGCCGGCCGCAGCTAATAGAGAGATGCCTTGATAGTTTCTGCAATCAGTTCTGTCACCTTTTTTAAAAGAGATTGATAATTTTGGCATCCCTAAAGTCTGATGGGATCACTTCTCTTTCCCAGATTTTTTCAATGAGCTTGTGAAGTTGTTGTGTAAGTTCAGTTCCACCCACTTTGAAGATTTCGGCAGGTATCCCATCAGGTCCACTGGCTTTGTTGTTTTTCATTTGGTTAACAGCTGTACACAACTCTCCCAGATTTGGAGATACTGCAAGCTCATCTCTAACTTGTTTTTGTGGAATTTGTGAGAGGACCATCTATGGGTCAAATCATGGCATATGTCCCCTACGCTCAGCAGATGGTACCACACTTCTAAAAGATAAAGAAGCTATTGCACTGCACTGGAAAGAACACTACCAACATCTCCTTATGTATCCTAGTACTCCTGTTATCATACAGGGGTAAACTTTTTAGACTTTTGTATTATTGCACTGATCTATTTCTCATGACCTTTGTCTGCAATGTAATTTGTTGACTACTTATAAATCATTTTACTTATGCTGCAAATATAGGAACAACACTACATTCCTGTGCTGTAACAACTACAACAATAATTCATTTCTTGTTCACTCGATTCAGTCCAGCAACTCCGTACATCTGTTTCCCTTAAAGGTAAAGGTACCCCTGCCCGTCCGGGCCAGTCGTGACCGACTCTGGGGTTGCGCGCCCATCTCGCTTAAGAGGCCGTGGGCCAGCGCTGTCCAAAGACACTTCCGGGTCACGTGGCCAGCGTGATAAAGCTGCTCTGGCAAGCCTGCACCAGCGCAGCACACGGAAACGCCGTTTACCTTCCCGCTATAAAGCGGTACCTATTTATCTACTTGCACTTAGGGGTGCTTTCGAACTGCTAGGTGTGCAGGAGCTGGGACCGAACGACGGGAGCTCACCCCACCGCGGGAATTCGAACCGCCGACCATACGATCGGCAAGTCCTAGGCGCTGAGGTTTTACCCACAGCACCACCCGCGTCCCCTGTTTCCCTTAAACTACCTCAAATGATTACTGAATTGAAAGTACCGGTAAGTATCAGGATAATTACTGATTAATCTTTTATTTATATAATTAATTGTGATACAGGGATTTTTGTGTCTGTTATGTGTCACTATATCTTATGGTAAGTACCTAAAGAGCTGTTTCAGGCTTTTCCTAGAAGAATGTTTTATTTTTTTAAAAAAAAATTAACAGTGGACCACCTTGATGCCACATTTTAATCTGCTGTTAAAATTCCTATCAATTTCAGAATTAGTTTTCCATGTGGAATGGGGTGGTGGCGGTGGCTGTTTTAAAAAAACCTTTCCAGAGTTTTCAGCTGACGTCTTGTGTAATTGATGAGTAAATGTGTGAGTGGAATTTGGGTGGGGCGTGAAAGAAGGAGAGAGAGCCATGATGAACCCAATGTGTGCTGACAGTAGAACTCATGAAAGCTTCTACATATGATCTGATTTCACAAAACTAAAAAGGTACCTGTATGTAACAGCACATATGTGCATTGTATAAAGCAGTGCAAAATGAAATCTTGATGTGATGGCACGAGGCTTCCATTTTACACTGTGATTTACTCAATGTACACATCTATTAGAATACATCAGTAATGCCTTGAGGACCGAGGAATGCAAGCTGAAAGAAATGCAGGTGGCAAACAGTATAAGAGCAGCAGGTTAGATGAAAACCAGAAATAAAAATCAGAAATGTGCAGTGTTGGAACAATATCAGGTAATCTGGAACCCAAAGAAGAAATTCCAAAGGGTATTGTTTTATAAAAATCCTTCATATTGTTCAAAAGTTGATGTTCATGCATTATGAATGTTAACACCATGAAGAATACGTGATATGATGCAGATTGAATCTAGTCAGAATCTTTATTTGTTTAGAAGTATTCCTACTTCACTTAATATTTTAAAGCTTTATTAAGCAGTATGGTGCTTCAAAGTGACACACATGGCTCTTTGCAAGCCCTACATAGTGCCCAATGTCCCAATGATCATCACCTGACATCAATGTGATGCCGAGTGATTGACAGGTGTGAGGCCTCATCTATCAAATCTGGACCAAATCTGGGCCCAATCTGGCATAGAGGAGATAAATATCTGGGCTCCTGGTTAGATGAAGGTCCCCATCCCTAATCTAAGTGATCTTAAAAGGTCTATGTGGATCTGCATACAAAATGGGTCTACACTTACTGATACTGCTTTTTCAAACTGATAGGGTAAACAAGACAGAGATCTTTTCTTCTCAGTTATAATACTTTTACTCTAGTTGTAATCAGCAAATTTTTTATTCAGCACCAAAAGGAGAATTTTCCCACTAGTTTTGTTTCTATTAAGCTTGAATTTTAAAATTTTTGCACAAAAATGTATGTGTGGCATGTTTTCAATAACCTACATTTGGGTAAAATATTACATATTTTTTGTTATAAGGTTGTAGGCCCAAATCTCTTCTCTAAAACCACAAAGTTTGCCCTTGTTTTCAAGACAATTCAAGATTCACATCAAGGAGTTAAATCACGAAAACACACTTGGCAGACATAAATTTCAGTCAGTTTCAACACAACAGTTGAAGAGAAATCGTGAACTTGACACTTTCCTCAGTTGTACCTAAAACTAAATTGTCAGGAAATGGAACAAATATAGTTCAGGAACATGCCATTTTTAAATGCTGTATAATTGAAGTAAACCCAGATTTGGAAAAATAACAACTGTCTCTGGATATTTGTTGATGCTGCCACACTTAACTGCTTGCCAGGTTTTATTCATCATACTTTCCTCCTTTGCACCTCAATCCTAAACACATTTGTTATAAAAAGGAGAACATACTGTTTTCAGCTGAAATCTTTTCCAGATAAGCATGTTTAGGTCTGCAAATTTACAACAGTTGCTATGGATAGAAAATAATAGCAATGTATTGAGTCTCAAGAGGTGCAAAAGAAGCAACTTTTAAAATATACTTTAACTGAGTGCAATCCACTCTTGCCTTAATTGTTGGCCACCTGGATTCAGTAGGAATAAGAGCTGCTGATATTCCTGATGGCAGAAAGCATAGCTTCCAAAAATGGATCTGAGCCTAAACAGATGCTAGTATGTGGCTTTCACATGATGGCTTAACTGACAAGGAATGCTATTCAACAGACCTGGTAATTCAAACTATGGCTTACTGGGACCATACAAATACATAGGCTCCAGAACATGGATAGGTAAACTAAGGCCCGGGTGCCGGATCCGGCCCAATCGCCTTCTAAATCCAGCCCGTGGAGGGTCCGGGAACCAGCATGTTTTTACAGGAGTAGAATGTGTCCTTTTATTTAAAATGTATCTCTGGGTTATTTGTGAGGCATAGGAATTTGTTCCTCCCCCCCCCCCCCAATATAGTCCAGCCCCCCACAAGGTCTGAGGGACAGTGGACTGGCTTAGTGTGTCATCTGAATTCAGGCTCATAGTTAAGCTCTCTCCTTATGGTTTGTTCTTGTCTACAGCTCATGGCTCAGCACATCCCATGCCAAACCTACTTGCAACGAAAAGGAGAGAGTTGTATGTTCTCAGCATACTAATGACAACACTTCAAAACTGTGGATGCCCCCACTCAGTGGTTTCATGAACTCTGCAGAACTCCGGACTCAAGGCTCCATGAGGCTGACCAACAGGCCCCCCAGCACCACCGCTTGTAGGCAGGTCTGAATCCTACCTGTAACTGATCCAGAAGATCAGTTCCATCCATTTGACTGGCTCCTCCAGAACCTTGCCCAGAAAGGAGGCATGTGGCAACCAGCCTAGAATTTTAAAGATCCTCCCAATCCAAAGAGGGCTTATTTTAAGGGAAATGGTGTCCCCACCACCTCTTTCATGTGGCTGGGGAACATTTGATCTGTTCAAGAGGGACTAATAATCTCCTTGATCCAGCTGGTCCTCTCCTCTCCTCTTTGCTAGATCTTACAAGCCAAGAGGACACGGATACAAGTGACTGAAGCAGTCAAAGGGCCCTGAGGATGCGAGCATGGCATGGGGCACCTAGGTCTGAACTGAGATGGCACAGCTGCCACGGAAGAGCTGAGGGAGCGGCGCCAGCTAAGGCAGCCTTCAGCTGCTTCTCAGTTCCTGCCAAGGCTTCTTCGGGGATTCTTGTCCCACACCTGAGGCTGGGCGGCCCGGCTGTGAGGGGGCGAGAAGGAGCCGTGCTGCACACATGCCTTTGCCAGGAAGCGGGCTGGGCGACGCTTCTCTAGAGCGAACAAGGCCTGGAGCCGGGAGCCAGCCTTGGGGTTTATGCCGAAGGAGGAGAGGCTTCACCTCAGCCCGTCCCAGCGGGAGGGGCCGCTCGAGATCTCCCCAGCCCCTCCCGCGGCCTCTTCCGGAAGCGGCGCCCCACCCCGCGCGGAGCAGCCGGCGACTGGAGCCGGACGAGGCGGGCAGCAGCGCCTCCTCCGTCTCCTCCCCTGCCGCCTCGACGCGCCGCCTGCCTGGTCCCGCCCCTCCGGGATGAGCTCGCCCGCCCTGCCTGCCTGGCACTGGGGCTCTCGCTGCCGACGCGTCCGGCTCGCTGTCGCCTACCTGGCCAGTCGCGCGCGCGGGCGCGCCACACACAAGCAGCCGCTTCGCTTCTGGCGCGAGTCCGCCTGGGGAGCCGATGGCACAGAAGGAGCCGCGCGGCCACTCAGCTCGCCGGAGCCCGGGACGCGGGACGGGACGCGCCTCTTGCTTCCTGACCCAGGTAAGGCTCGCCAGGCAAGTTCGCCCCAGGTAGCGGGCTCCGCCGCTCTCGGAGCGTTGCGTGAGGGGAGCGGGTCACTAGGCTGGTCTCGGGTGCCCGGTACGCGGCGACGGGGAGGTGGAGGCTGGCGGTGAGGATGCGTTCCGGAGACATTCACAACTCCCCGCACCTCACCCCCCCCCCAATACCACGAAGAGCAGCCTGAGGCGGAACAGGAGTGCTGGGCTGTGTGGGGTGAGGGAAGAAGGGGCGACTTGTCGGGGAGCACGGTGTCGCGCGAAGGGCCGGCTTTGGTTTTTGCCGAACACGAGCCGGCAGCATGCGGGGAGCGGGGAGCGCGAGCCGAGCGAGAGCTCGGAGGAGATCACTTTTCGCCGGAGCACCTGCGTGCGCGGCTGGGCGGGCGCGCGCCAGACTGGACTCCTGCTGCTGCTGCGGGGCGCGCGCTCGCGGCTTCCTCTGGCCCGCGGGGGGTTTTCCCCGGCCTCGATCTCTTGACCCCCCCCCCCCCCCAGCCCTCGTTGTAAGGGGTCTAAGGGAGCCCGGTGCAAGAGGGGAGAGCGAGACTCGCTCCGTAACAGATTCACAAGAGAGAGATGGTTGCGTTGGACAGGTGCATGAAACTGAAATTGCCACCAAGCCGCCTTCTCCGGAACTCTGAAAAATCCCTGCCATTGGCACTGCAGTTTTAGAACATGCCGAATGCCCCACAGAAAGGCTCCAATCGCAATCCCTGCCGGGTAAATCAATATTGCTGAAACTCTGAAAGGAGGGTGGTTTGACTGATGGTGAGTTTTTGGCAGAGGTAAGGTTAGAATTGGAGAACTTTCTGATTCCCAGCTTGCAGCACAATCCTAACCATTTGTACTCAGAAATAAGTCCTATAACTATGGGGGAGTGTGTTTTTCTCCCAGGTGAATGGGGTTAGGATTGCAGCCATTGTCCCTTAGCAGCAAAGTTGGGAGTCCTTTGGCTTTCTTAGATGTTCAGGTGGTGTGTAGTGGCAGCGGACAGCCACTTAGATATTTCTTTGAGTCAAAGAGGAAGCTCTGTCCTTTATCCCCTGTGAAGAGAAACAGCCTATGCGTATCAGCATATTTGAAAGATAGCTGAGTTGGACTGTAGTCACAAGAAAAGGAGAGTGTGGTGCCACCTTAGCGAGCAACTATCAACTTAATGAATTAGTTGTGCAATTACGAGCTTTTCAAGCAGGAGTCCATACTTTCGGGCCACAGGTATGGACAGATACATTCACATTCCCGCACACTGGAAGCTAGTATTCCGTGTGAGTGAGGATAAATTCAGAAATGCTATACTTTGGGTCTTTTTCAGATGTATGCCTCAGATCTATGACCCAGCCAGGGCCCTTTTAAGGTGGCTGGTTCTGTCTTAATAGTTCCCAAAGGAGCTCTGCCTTAGTCCATGAACTGGCTTGGTGATACTGCTTTCTTGGTTCTGTTATGTTTGGCAGTCTCCATGCTGCAAATCCATCCTAAGCATATGCTGGTGGTTTTCTTCATTGCCTTCATGAGAAAACACAGTATTCTGAAGATGACAGAAGGTGAATTTCACACATCTTTTCACAAGCAGATGGATACAGCACCAAAAATTGTTATACAGAAATGAAACATGACAAACCTGTTGTCTCAGTAGCCAAAGACTGAGTCTTTCAGTATATCTTTTCTTAAATTCTGTTTGGCTTAGCTTTCACTATGTCCCCATGTTATGTATCCACATATGAGAGTTTGTTCAGATATGAATTTAAACTCTATGATGCAGCTGTGTAACAGGGTATAATTTCAACCTAATATCAACTTGCTTTAGGTCATTATTATTGCAATGGCAGAGAGACAGTAAAAATCCTGACCTCTAGCTCCATTTTAACATCCATAATGAATAAAAGGTCAGATAATTTGGGATCACCCTAACTAATGCTACCACCACCTCTAGCATCAGTCTCCTGATGACGATATGCGATGTTAACAACAGTATTTGCATAACATCATCTGTCCTAGCCTTTCAAACAAAACAAAGCCTGAGAAGCATTTTTATGTATTATTTTGTCAGCCACCATACTGCTGATACTGGGCATTGGATAGTGCTGAAGTACCCGTTATCTGGTCCTCAGTCTGGGTGACATTTTTTGCACATTATTTTTGCGTTACGTTCTCTTAACCACAACCAGGTGTTCATGAATTCTCCTCTGCAGAGGTGCCCACATTGCCACTAAGAGACAGATAGATTTGGGAACACTGTGTTTCTCTTATGTGTAAATCCACCAACTACAGCAGAGTGCTATTTTACACATAGAAGATGTGTAAACTTATGGTTAAAGGATTTTGGGTTTGGGTGCTAGGAATCTGAGAGTCACTGCAGTAGTGCAAGTTTTGATGGGTCAGTAGTCTGACTCTGTAAAAGGCACCCTTATTATATGTCAATGTGTGCAATATTTGTGAGGTCCTTGTTTTAATATAGCTGGTGTGCTATATTATGTGCTATATATGGTGTGCTATATTCTTCTGTGAAGAAGAAATACGTTTGTTTGTTTGTTTGTTTGTTTGTTTGTTTGTTTGTTTGCTTGTGAAACAACATTATTTGCTAACTTTTAAAAATGGCTCCATGGATGAGCATTGCCTATTTGTCTTTTTCCATTTTATTTATTACATTTCTATCCTCCCTCCAATGACCTCAGGATAGTGTACATAGTTCTTTCAGTTTACCTTTACCCCAACCCTGTGGGGTAGGCTAAGCAATGGTAACCGGCCCAAGTGAGCTTCATGATCCAGTTTGGCACACTAACCACAGCATTACACCAGCTCTTTTAAACTAATGATCTCTGTGTCTTTCCTCACAGAGGTAATAGCAGCAGGTGCAGTGAGATTATATGGGGAGGAAAGGAGGAGCACTGATAATCTCAGAACACTTCCCTGGTTTCCAAAGTAGCTGCGTGGAGCTGATAATTCATTTCAAACAAACTTTAGATGAGAGCTCTTCTGCCCTTAGTCTGTCCCGCAGACATGATATTCATTTGTCAATTTGCCTTCACTAAGTTCCAATTAATTCAGGGAGATGCTTTTCACACATATATTTATGATTAAAATGTTAATGTTGTACTTCACAACTTGGTTCTCGTTCACAAATATGATTGGATCTTTCTGCAAAAAATTAAAATTAAAAGAACACTTAGGATAAAACGTATAAGTTTAGTGGAGGGGAAAAGCCATGTTTTTGAAAAAATATAGTTGAAAAGCTAAGGAAAGCCTGTATTTTGGGACTTTTGCAGTACTGAAGTCAAGAGCATACTGCAATATCCCAGAGTTATTCTTAATGGCCTAAAAAAATGTAAACTGTATAAAAAGTAAAAGATGACATGATTGAAATCTTGCATATAATAGCATTTAATAAATGTAGGCTCTTAATGGTACTTCTGCATAGTATATGTCTTACGTACCGTAGCAGATGGGAACATAGCTGTTGGGAGGCTGTGCTAAAACAACATAGGGACATTCTGATCTTAAGTGTGTTTTTCCTTAGGGCAGCCATAAAATGTCAGTGCTGGGACTTGTGAAATCTTCAAATAGTAAATAGCCAAGGCTGTTTCAGACTTTAGCAGCAGCAAATCTGGATTTGCAACCATATAGGAAGTTGACAATATGTGGCTAATCCTGGCTTTCTGCCCTGTATTGTACACTGAGGTGACTCAAATGCAAAATCAAAACTTAATTTCACATGAGCCTGGCTGTGCCCATCTCCCTTTGAGTACAGCCATTCCCTACTTCCTTTCCTTATTTGAGGCAAAGCACAGTTGGCTGTTTCAAGTGAATTGGCAAGCAATGGATTGTCCTGCTCTACAACGAGCACTGGAAATCAGGCTCATGCAGATGTCCCTAACCCATGATTTGGTGTTACATCTGAACCAGCTCATTGTTGGTCATGTTCACACCAGGATGTTCTCAAGGTCCAGCCTGTTGGCACACTACACTAATTTTACACCAGCTTCATTCACTACTACTTTGCTTCTAGGTTCTATTTTAAGTGCAAAAAGCAACCTAGTCCTAGGTCACCAACTTTTTTGGACCCAAAGGAACATCTGGAATTTTGAGGGAAGTGCCATGACCGCCAATCTCCTGGTTATTCCTTTCTCCCCAACTGCTTTTCCATGGGGTGTAGGTAGAAGCCAGATCTGGTAGAATTAAAATGGATCCCTTTGAATTCACAGGATTTTTACAAATTCACCATCATATTAAAGCTCTCATTGGTGACTGCAAAATGCACTGTAAAAATGGAAGATCCTGTGCTTGACAATACTATACTGATCCTCAATCTCTGAAAGAGTGTTGACTTCTTTACTTTATTGTTGTCCTTTGCAGCTGAAATGGTGGGGAGGCAAGTGTCCAATCAAAATAGAATGGGAAAAGTAGGATATGAATAATAAACGTGCTAACTTTTCTGTATTTTATCCTGCCTTGATAGTTTGTTGTATTACACTATTTTATGGTTTTCTGTAAGCTGCCTTGTAAAAAAAAAACATTGCATAAATGATGTTATAAATATGTCAAACATCTTATTCACCTATAATATAACATGTGCAGCAGTCCTTAGTGACAAACACAGATTTGCCACTGCAGAACTTCTGAAGTGACCATTAGAAATAAGTCTAATTGCTTTTTGTGGAGACTGTTTCCACATCTCTTGCCTTTGTGCCCTGCCTGCTAGCATATTAGAAGTATATGGTTGGCCACCATGGGATACAGGCTGTTAGGACTGATGGCCTCTGGGCCAGATTGAGCTGGTCTCTTCTTATTCTCTTAACTTATACACTTACAGCAAATGGGGAGTTCCTTCCTAACTAATTAGCCTTCTCATGGGAACAACTGAAAAAACTGTTGGACAAAATACTCTTGATTCTTGAAATGATTGGGTTGTATCCATCATTGCAGAAGTGGAGTTTGGCTCATGCAATACAACTTCCCCTTCTTGAGTTTCCCCAGTGCACACACCCCAAATCTCTTCCAGAGAGTCCCCAATGCTGTGGAACACATTTGGAGGTGCATGGCAGGAGGAGAGGAAGGGGAAATTCCATTGTGCAAGTGGAAGTGTGTTGTATGAGTGGAACAGCATTGTTGGATGCAACCCAATGTCTCCTACTGTTCATTTCAAGAGCAGTTCTCTCTGAAAGTACTTTTTGTGTTGGTTGTACTGCAAGTTCTATTTTTCTGCTGGCAGGGTTTTGAAACCACAAATAGTCCAATTCCAAAGTGTTCTCTTGAATGTTTTAAATATAGAAAGTATGGATTTCTGAATAAAACATGTCATACCAAACAAAATCTGCTAGTTGTTTGTTCTATTTTATTTCTTGAGAAGATAATAATTTACAAGAATCTGCATTTCTAAATGGGTCCCAATAAAAATACCATAATTTACAGTAACTTGTAATTATATAGGAAACAAATAAGCTATATTTTGCATATATCTTGTTTATCATGTCCTAGCAGTTGCACAAACAGCTGGCATTTGTATATATTTTCTTGCATAGGAAGAAAGTTAATATTTGAATTAAATAGAACAAACTAGTTTGGCACACATACCAATAACCCAGCTAAGCCAAATTGTAGTTAAGCCAAATGTCTGTTCAGGATCGGACAGCGCTTACTGAGGCACCAGGACAGTCTTGCTACTACTGCCTTCCTACATTATTCAGGCAATATACAACAACAACAACAACAACAGTACCCTTCCATATGACTGGGTTGCTCCAGCCACTCTGGGCGACTTCCAGTGGATATAAAAACTTAATAAAACATTAAACATTAAAAACCTCCCTATATAGGGCTGCCTTCAGATGTCTTTTAAAAGGCAAATAGTATATTTCCTTGATCTCTGATGGGAGGGTTTTTCACAGGGACCACTACCAAGAAGGCTCTCTGCCTGGTTTCCTGTAACCACTTCTCACGGAGCATTGATCTGCATTCCTGATGATGTCACTGGGGGTTAATATACAGTACAATGAACAATACTCAGTTCTGTTTGATGGAGTGGTAATCTTATTGCACCACTGCATTGTCTGAATGTGGACACCACAGTTGCATTCACAAAGACATATGTGATACCTTAAAGTACATTTTCCCACCCAATTGCATTTTCTGCCCAAGTTAACACCGGAACTAAGTGTGATGATGAAACACACACACACACAAACACACACACACACAAATTAAAAATCACATGAAGTTCCATTGCAAAAGGAACTTAATTCAGATTCATTTCATGCAAAAATGATAGGAACTACTTTGAGATGGTGTTCAGAAATTATTGAATTAATTCCATGAATTGGTTCATTTCAAGTACTGGTTTGGAAACTGGTAAGCAATATAAATGAAGCTGGTATCTGTCTCCATTTGAAAGAGCCTAAACAAATATGATCCACAACATTGACATGATTTACAACCCAGTTAAGCACATCATTTTAAAACTGATTTTGCCCTGTACGTTTTTGAAAGGATTGGATTGGATTATATCTATGTACTGGATTTTGCATATCCAAAGCCCCTTCCTGTGTTTCGTTGCACAGAAGCAGATCCAGAATGGGGCTCTGCATGGTAGGAAGCGTGCATGGTCTCTGTGTGGGAAGAGGGCATGGGTTGCAACTGGTAAAATCTGCACCCCTTGAAAAAAGAAAAGACAAAAGGGATCAGGGCAAGCATTTACTCAAAAATCCTAAACAATACTCCTGACTTGCATCGTTCAGTTTTCCCAGAAGAGTGACTGCTCTTCATTCTCATGAGGAAGAGGGAAACTGCTGTGTCCTGGGAAGAGCCCTGCTGGATCCAGCATCTTGCTTCCTGGATGCCTGTTGGAAACCTAGAAGTGGGCCAAGATTGAAGGCATTTGTTCTTGTCCTGCTAGCTAGCATTACTGCCACTGAACCTGGCGGTTTCATAGAGATATCATGGCCATAAATTTGTGTAATTAATTCTTGAGCCTTGCCACCCCAAAGGCTGGTGCAATTTTGTGTATAATCATAGCTTTTGCCATGATCCCCTTTTTATTTTGTCAAGATTTCTGTATGTGAAATGCTTGTTGATATTATGCAAAGCTGAGGAAGCAATGTTTTGTTAGATGTGCAGCTGTTTTGTTAGGTGCACAATTGTCTCTGCAATGGGGGAAAATGAGAGAATGGGAGTTCGAAAAAAAGTGTGGCAAAGGTTAAAGGAATATTTGAGAATGTTTTCGATCTCTTAAAAACTGGAATCATATTTAAAATATTAATGGACTGTTCTGTGTATGCTTTTTCTGAACATCCCAATCAGCATCATATGCAAGCACATATCAGTGGCATTTTCAATAGCTTTCCACAAGAAACCTTTATTGTTTAATTATGTGCTTATGCTATGTGAAGTAGTTCCTTTCATCCAGCCTGACTTCACCAACATTCACCAGAGTACCCATTGCTGGAGAACATGAGTGGGGTGAATGCCCTTGTGCTCATGTTCTGCTGATGGACTTCCCTTAAGCATCTGGTTCTCCACTGCAGGAATGCTAGAACAGATAGGCCTCTAGTCTGATCCAGCGTGGCTTTTCTTATTTTCTTAACATTTGTTTCTTTTTTGAACTCCTCATTTGGGGAAAGGTTCTGCGTTCTCAGGGAAGTCTTAATGCCTTTTTAAGCCTTGTTGACTCAGCTTGTTAATCTTGCTTGCATTCTCTTCAGGTTGATAGTACCTTTCCTACATCTCTGTGATATGTGTTCTAGCCAGGCTTCAGTTTTGTGATTTTTAACTAACTTGCAAGCATTTTGGAGCAACTTGACCCCCTTGACTTTCCCTTTCAGCTATGTATTTACTTCATCGTTGTTCTTCTTAGAAGTTTCATCTTTTGAAGTCAAACGTGATTGTGCTGGGCTTTCTTAGGAATTTTCCATTTACACAAATGCTCAGTTCCACTGCTCTGACACTTTACTGTGTGGAATCCCTTATGGGAGTGTATTGAAGAGCTCACAAAAATACATTCCATGCTACCTTCCCTGAGTATCCATTCATTGCATAGGGCATTTTCTCCATCCTATCTCTTGCTTGTCCTTAATGAAGAGAGTCGTGTTAATCTTGATTTCTTAAATGCTTGTTACAGATAGGTAGCCGTGTTGGTCTGCCATAGTCAAAACAAAACAAAATTCCTTCCAGTAGCACCTTAAAGACCAACTAAGTCAGTTCTTGGTATGAGCTTTCGTGTGCATGTGCATTGGTATCTGAAGAAGTGTGCATGCACACGAAAGCTCATACCAAGAACTGACTTAGTTGGTCTTTAAGGTGCTACTGGAAGGAATTTTCTTAAATGCTTGTTAAGCACCTTTATACCGTGGTACCTCGGGTTACATACGCTTCAGGTTACAGACTCCGCTAACCCAGAAATAGTGCTTTAGGTTAAGAACTTTGCTTCAGGATGAACTTTGCTTCAGGTAGCACGGCAGCAGCAGGAGGCCCCATTAGCTAAAGTGGTGCTTCAGGTTAAGAACAGTTTCAGGTTACGTACGGACCTCCGGAACGAATTAAGCACTTAACCCAAGGTACCACTGTACATAGCCTTACGTATACTGTAGATTCATATATCATTTCTGAAGCAGCAGAATTACTGCCCTAGATGTTAACATCTGGTAAAACTGCCAGTGGTTTTTGAATGGAATATGAAGATGGGCACAAGCAGTTTGTTAACAATGCAGTAGTTATTTAAAGATGCATTGTATTGAGAAGTAGTGACCCCTCTAGTACTGGCCACATGGGGCTCTCAGCATTACCAGTGTTTCTCCAGTCATTTGAAAATCCATGGAAGTGAGTATCTGGCAGTGCTGGGTTTCAGCAGTGCTGCTGCTGAAAGCGCCAAAAGATTGTGTTGCCTTGTGGTTATGGCCACCACAACATAAGCTTTCAAGTGACTTCTTTTCCCAAAAAAAATTCATTTTTTTAATGAAAGTTGGTAGGGATCCATTTTTCCCATGCCCAACACTTCTGGAAATGTTTTACTTCTAAATATATAACAATACTCTTAGTTGTGTTTGGTGCAGCAGATTAACATGGCTATCCCTCTGCATGTTATATTTTCCATTTGGGTTCCCAAAGATACAATAGACAAGCTACTTGTGTTCACCTTGTACTTGTGTTCATATTAAATGTTTGTGAGAATACAGGCACGGAGCAGATTTGCTTCTTGTAGCTGTGATCCTCACAAAAGACCTGAAATGGAAATTATGATATTCTAAATGTGTAGTAAATACCATATATTTCTCCCAGGGGTGGTTGAATATTCATGTGCAAGTAAGTTAAAGAAAACTTCTTAGTTCTTATGCTCAAGTAAAAATAATACTGAGCACAGGTGCAATATTTGAACTGACATTTATAACCTGCTTTTTTCTTTTCTTTTATGTTCCTAGTGAATAATCTGCTTAAGAAATACATTTTTGCGGAAAAAGAGGACCTCGGCTTCCTAGTGATGTTCTCTTCATGTCCTGTTTGCTGGTAGTGCAAGAGAAGACTGGACCTTTGTCATGGCTGTCTTTCTGCTGGGAGCAGCACTGCTTTTTGTTCAACCTCAGGCAGTTCCTTCCAGACCTGCTGCCAGTTTTAAAGCTGAGGCTGCTACTCAGAAAGAGCCCTTTAGGAAAGGTGACCTCAAAGAGAGCGTCCACCTCAATGGGACACTCCAGCGGCTTCCACAAACTATCATCATTGGTGTACGGAAAGGTGGAACAAGAGCTTTACTAGAGATGCTAAGCCTCCATCCGAATATGGCAGCAGCAGAAAGCGAAGTCCACTTCTTTGACTGGGAAGAGCATTATTCAAATGGATTGCAATGGTATGTGAGCCAAATGCCATTCTCGTACCCCTACCAGATAACAGTGGAGAAAACTCCAGCATATTTCACTTCACCAAAAGTGCCTGAAAGAGTTTATAGAATGAACAAACTTATCCGATTGCTCCTTATCTTACGAGACCCAACAGAGAGAGTCCTGTCGGACTATACGCAGGTGTTTTTTAATCACATGCAAAAACATAAGCTGTATCCCTCCATTGAAGAATTCCTGGTTAAGGATGGTGAACTCAACATCAACTACAAAGCGATAAACAGGAGCTTGTATTATTTTCACATGCAAAACTGGCTGAAATATTTTCCTCTGGATCACATTCACATTGTTGATGGGGATAAGTTAATCAAAGATCCTTTCCCAGAGATAGTCAAAGTAGAAAGGTTTCTAAATCTCTCACCTCAGATAAATGCTTCAAACTTTTACTTCAATAAAACAAAAGGCTTTTACTGCTTAAGGGACAGTGGCAGGGATAGGTGCTTACATGAGTCGAAAGGAAGAGCACACCCCAAAGTAGATCCAATTTTACTTGAAAAGCTACACGGATATTTTCGTGAACCTAATCAGAAATTCTTTGAGCTTGTTGGCAGAACATTTGACTGGCACTGAGTGTGGTCCTAAGTTATACAGACAAGCATCTGGTGTGCCTAAATGCTCCAGGGCACATTTAGAAAAGGAGGGCATTGACGATATAATTTATTTGTAAAATCTATGAATTTCTTCTGTACAATATTAGAGTCATAATTGCCATGTAAGCTAGTAATATTTTTCTACTTGTTAAATTAAACAGAAACCCTTTTTGTAATGTTTTTCATAGTTAACACTGTATTTATGTCTATATGAGAAAAAAACCTATTTCATGAAAGAAAGTATCTTGAGATTATGTGGATATAAAATACCTACATTTTAAAATGCAATATCTGCTTCCCATTTCCCCAACTCCAAGGTCTCAATGACACTTCATATGATCTTCATTAGAGTGGTATCACAGTGATTTAGAGAATTTTTAGCCAATCTTACAAAAAATCATTTTACTGTAGTAGTATCATGTTGACAATGGTTATCAAAGCTTTTCATCATGAGATTCCTAAGAAGCAAATGGTTGACTCTATGGGCAAGCACATTTAAATGAGGAGAAGCCATGGGCAGAGCTTGCTGCTCTCAAAGGCTAAGGATTTGGTCTCTCAGTGGACTGTTGTATCCTGAAGCAAAGTGAGCAGAGGAAACACAATCATCAGCAAAAATGAAAGTTTTGTGGTTGGCAATAAGAAGGTGGACAGCACTCTCAGAGTATAATGGCCACAGCTTTATTTATCATTACACATGTCAAAGCATAAGATGGAATAAAATGGTCAGTTAACTCAGCTCTTAGCTAGCATGGGTATGGGACTGGCTTTCCATGTAAAAATTGTTTCTAGGTGATCTTCTCACACCTGAGCACACTGCCTAAGGGAAGGTTTGTGCCCACAATTCAATGAAGAAATGTCCTGACCTCACAGTTCCCTAAATTTTTTATGATGGTAACCTAGACGCATCCAGCCTAGTGACCCTGTTTACAGGTGATCCCCTTGCCCTGTATCTTGACACCCTAGCACAGCCACAACCATGGATGACAATCTACACACACACATGCTCACCTGCATCCTACGTCTCTCCTCTAATACCTTTATCACTATGTCTGTGACTATATTTTGCAGGTACACATCACATCCTTTGGAACAAAGGTAAATGCTGCCACACACACACACACCCCTCTGGCAGAGGTGAATGCTGTATCTGAGCTGTCTCAGGGACATGTGCCAGTCCACCACAAAATTGTGTGCCCTTTTGTATTCCTGTAGAGCATGTTGATATCTGGGTTTCCTAGCCCTCTGCCAACCTTTGGGATTATCTTTTACTGTATGGCAAATATGCCTGGAAACAATTTGACAATGGTCTGAAAATCGAAGTGATCTTGGTAGCCAATGTCACATTACCTTAACTAATGGTGCAATCCTAATCATGTCCAGTCCTACCCATGGCAGTTGACCTTACTCCCAGGTACAGGGGCTTAGGACTGCAGCCTAAGTTATTTCCCTACAAGTGCACGAGCAATGCTTTACAGTGGCATTCAAAGCTTCCTCACTCCATTCCTCCATTTACCAAAGCACTTGAAGCTGCCCAGGTGCCCAAGGCCTAAATTGGGGGCCATGTTCACTGGAAGTTGGGTGGTTTTCTGCCCAGAAGAGGAGGGCATACTGCCCAAAATGCATACTCTCGTGGGATAAGGGGCCTGGAAAAAGAGAGGCTCAGAAAGAGTCAGTGGCCTACCCTGTTTATTCACCACATCCTTTGGCCACAACTTGGTCCCATTGCTTGGCATCTCTTTCTGCCAAGAGCATTAATGGCTGGTGTTCTCAGTCCAGCCACCATCGCAGCCCAAATACAGAGAGAGTATGCTGGACACTTACCCTGTGATAGAATAGTGCCTATATGTTTTGCCTCCTATCTTAGGTTTACAATTGTTAGAAACTTGCTCTTGGAAGAAAAGAAAAAAACTGGGGATTTGGTTTATCCTGGGAGTGTATCTGGTATATCCCTGGACACCCATGTGCTCAGCTGAGGTCAAATAGCTAAGCAGTCATGCAATGTGCAGAACAGACATGGCTGTCCAGACATTGCAGATCTCACGGTAGCCTCCTGGCCCTGGAGTCCAAGCCCTCAGCAAAGACTGGCTGCAGTTAATGCCTCCCTGTGCCATCTCAACAGTATTTGGGCAACAACTTCCCTCTCCTTAGCAGGCAAATACTTCTTAGCAGATACTCAATATACTCAAATCCTCCTTAGCAGATAAAAGTGTTTTGGTCTCACTAGGTGAAGCACTCATTGCCAGCAATGCATCCAGGATTGGCTACCTTATTTCTTGGAGCTTCTCTAGACAAGGAAGTCTCTCCAGACTGCCAAGTCTTCACAAATAGCCTGCCTGCTCACCAGACTCTCTCACTGCAGGCATTGCTACAGGTTTGAATGAGAGTTTACTGGCACAAGGTCAATTATTCAACCTTGAATGGGGAGGCAGAATGCTCTGCTACTCATGCTGCCCCAGTTAAGAAATGGCCAGGGTGGCTCAGCTATGATCAATCCCAGCAGGGTGAACAATCAAGGGGGAACTAGTTTTTCCTATAGCAATTATGTATGACTTGTGCAGAGATCTGCCTCAGGTTTTGAGAAGAGTGACTTTATATAAAATGGTGTAAACCTGCAGATTTCCTTTCATAGTCATGTGGAATCTTTGACAGGCTATCTGTTTTTTGGAACACAACCTGCAATTAATGGCTTAAGGCATGCATTTCATTTTAATATTTACTTCATCCATATGTCTGTAAATATGAACAACCATGAATTTTCATCAGCTGGTACGTTTCTTCAATCCTTTGGTTGGTTGGGCTAGATGCTGCAGTTTATTCCAGCACACTTCACCTTTATCTGAAAGAGACCAGTCCCTACATTGCTGAATCTCAGTCATTGCAAATAATCTACAGTATATTATGCTAAAGGAAGCCAATAAGAGAGATCTGGGTGTGCACAGAAAAAGATGTGAGTAAAGCTTTGTTTAAGCACTAATTAGTAGTGATAGTTTTTAGTTTTATTATTATGGTTCTAATTGGAAAGGATATGACAGTGTTCGCCCTTCATATATATTATGATGTCACCTTCATATATACACCAGGAAACAGCTACTAGAAAGCTCATATTTTCTGTCGGCTGATTCCTTTCAGATAACACTGCGAGCAAAATATATACCATATTTTCATTAAATTTAGGGAACGGAAACTGGTTTTTGGATCAAATCTGGCCCATGAGCTACCAACCAGCAACCTCTATTCTAAGTTATTACGCACATGTTTCTTGTTAAAAGGATTAGACCATGCCCTTTCCCAAAGCAATCTAAAGCAAACTGAGAATGGAGGAGTAAAAAGAAATAAGTCATATAAGGATTCTGCAAATTAAAACGCGTAATCAATATTTATCAGCTTGACAGCTCCAGGTGCCCCTGCTCAGCTGCAGCAGCCAGGTAACATTTGCATGGCTATAAGATGAACATCTGTATAGCAAAGAACAAGTTCTGGAGTTCCTGTTTTCTCTAATGCCACAGTGCATATTTCGACTGCACCATCCTCTATTTGCATGGGGTCCTTGCCACCTTCTTTGCTTAAGACTGATGCTGGGGGTGATGATCAGTGTCCACAAATTTCCTGGAGTAACTTCAGGAAATACGGAACTGTAAGCAGGTACATTGTCTCAGTCAACAGTATCTAAGAACCAGGAATGGATAATGAACAAAAAGAGGAGAGGAAACGATTGTATAGGGTAGAAGGTAACTCAACCATGTTGGGCCAAATGGCACCCATGGCGCTCTGTTGTCGACTTCATTTACTGTACTTCTAGGGATCACAATTGTTGTTGGGTGCCTAAATTATTTTTTTAACCTATACTTGTATTATCTAACGTATCCAGAATCTAGGGATTGCCCCAGTGGATAATTCTTAATCTTCCGTCCTTTTCGGCACAGCACGACTAAGAAATGGAACTCGTGTGAACAAGGCTGTGTAAATGAAGGACTGGGGCCAATGTAGACAAATGCAAGCTTGGTTTCTAATGACTCCTACTGAGTTTAGATAAATCGGCTCCAGTCTTCTGAGACAGGGAATTGTGTCCTGCATAATGTTCTCGAATACACCCTTTTATTTTCTCCCATATGAGTGAGCAGCTACCATTCACTGTCGAGCAACAGGCTGCAGTCACTTTTGGGGTGGGGACAAAACTTTTCCACCTTGATCATTGACACTGAAATATGAACTTTCACTTGGCATAAAGGATCTTGTAGCAGAGGAGTCTCCCTCCACCACATGGGTGATAATGGCAAGTATTTTGGAAGAGCATCAGTAAATAAAAGCAGTCGGGAACCATTTACTTGTGACTGAATTGTTCTTCAAATTCTTTTTCACAAGCATTCTTTTCTTAAAATGTCTGAATGCTGGGTGATGCAATGGCCACACTTTTGTATCTTTTTAGTTGCTTTGCCTTGATTTGATTGTATATGTAAGCAGATAACCTTGACATTTTTAAAGAGTATTTGCTAAGGGAATAAACCTCTTTCTAGCCTCAAATAGTATATTTATATACTTTTAAATATAAAATATTTATATTCCACCTTTCCAGAAAGTTCAAGACAGCTAACAAAATAAATTAAAATATATAAAACTGCAAAAACACTAAATATTATTACTTAAGAGACAGAACAGCATTCTGGGATGCATAAGGTACATGAATCATAGCAGTGAACAGTACCTTTATGTCTGGAAGCAGCTGGTCTTAATCGGATGTTTTATACAGAGCAAGCAGAATGTGACTTGGCCGGCACTTTAATACCACCTAGTGTGGCATATAATTGTTTGTTAGCTACTGCTGCATTCTGAATGATCACCCAAGGCAATTCTAGTTACGTAGGAGTAAATCTTAATACTGATGGGACTTACTTCCAAGTGAAAAAGCAGAGAATTCCAAACGTTTGAATGTTAGGGCTGTGCAAAATACAAATACTTTTGCCTTGTTCCCGAGTTCCCCAAACTGAGTTGGCTGTAGTGTCACCAGGGTGCCCGTTCTTGTAAGGCAAAAGAATATAAGTGTAATAAAGAATAATATTTGGTCAGATAATCCACAAAACAAAAAGACAACATAAAACAGAGGCCCGTGGGATTGCTTCTCATGTTGACTAGTGGCAATATCCGGCTAGGTAGACTTCACATATCTTTATTGTGCCGCATCCACCGCTGCTCAATGCTGCTACTTGCCTCATTCTATCTTCCGCTTGACTTTGATCACCTCACCCCTCTATAACAATCCTTGGCTAGGCTTTCTGTATCTTGTCGTGTCCATTCAATTTTCTTCTACTTTCCATGAAGATTCTCCACTCCCACATTCTTTTCTACCTGTCCTCTCTCCCATCACATTCTCTATCTCTTCGTGCTTTTCCTTTGTCTGCTACTGATCAGGGATTTCCAACACACACACCCCAACTGTGCACATCTGCTTCGTATGTGTGTATCTCACATAACAGTAATGTCCATTGGCAACACCATCATATTTCCTCTATTTCCGATTTAGGTCTGTGTGCACTTCTGCAAATGGAGCCAAAAATGGCACCATTTGCAGGAGTACCAAATGCCTAAGGCATCTTCTTAAATTAAAAGGAGGCCAAGCTAAAACAAACACAGCAGAAGACAGACAAATGTAACACTTCAAAATTGCCTGGACACCAATGAATCTACTTGCTCAACAATTCTTTTTAAAGGGTGTGTGGATGTATGGACAGTGCTCTGTCCCTAGTCCAGCTATTCCATACCCAGCCATCTGTGCAGGTCCTCTGCTCAGGCTCACACAAGGGAACCATTATGCTACCCTGTGTTCCTTGGGAGAAGGGTAGGGTGCAAATGAACAAGTAGCAAGAGACACAGAGCCCTTGATGGTTGGTGTTGTGGACTAAGCTCTTTAAAGCTGGAGTGCAACAAATGGCAACTTGGTCTTTCGCGACTGCTGTCCGCAGTACTGAGCAGGTTTTCACAGAGAACGCTCCAGAACAGAAGAAGAGTGCTTGGGTATGGATCTTTAAAGCATGGACCATACCTGGAAAGCATGGAAGAAAAAAAAGTGAGGATAAGCCCTGATTGTTAAGCATGGATAGTGGAGATTGAGGTTCAAATCTCTAGTGGCTGACTGAGCAGTGAAGCTACCCATAAAACTTGCTCTCTGCCTAAGATCTGCTAAAATCCTCTTTAGTGATTTCTGCTCTCATGTGGATTTATTCCTTTAAAAGCCCATCCTTTCTAACATTATTTTTTAATGCACATAAGTGCCTAATGATTCATATATTTAGTCCCCCATTGACTGCGAATAAAACGTTTTTATGAATAAATGACTTGTAGCCTACAGGAAGACAAGAAAAATAAGGGAAGCTCCCTTTCAACCAAGAGATAAAGAATTACAAATCTATGTAAGGTGTGTGTGTGTGTGTGTGTGTGTGTGTGTGTGTG
This sequence comes from Podarcis gaigeae, assembly GCF_964106915.1. NCBI lineage: Eukaryota > Metazoa > Chordata > Lepidosauria > Squamata > Lacertidae > Podarcis > Podarcis gaigeae. Next base: position 3,510,052 of record NC_139685.1, on the reverse strand, counting down.
TGTGTAACTTCTGTGAACTAGATGGTGTGTTGCTGACTCAGCCAACTGAACACAGCACAAGTTTTGACAGCTTTGTTGAGGGCTTCTGTTCTATGACACCCAGAAGGTATTATTATTGAATATGGCTGTAGGATGCCTTTTCATATATTTTCATGTCGTCTCATGCTGGTGTCTGTTTGATAATTTAATTATTCAAGTGGTACAAACATCCTAGCAGGACCTTTTCAAATTTAATCTGCTTTATTCATTGGTATCAGCTGAACGAGTAAGAGAAAATAAATCTGAAGGAAATGTAACAATGGGCAGGCAGGACAGTTTATTATTTTCACAATAATTTCTTTTGATACCGTTGCTTTTATGGATCTTCTCAGTAGATATTCATATAAGTATAGGCATTATTATTATTATTATTATTATTATTATTAATCTGGTACTTATATAGGACGCTTATGAAAGCCTATGAGATGGCTATGAAAGCTGCTAAGAAATCTTACTTTGCAGCTTCCATTGCATCCGCTAGCTCTCGCCCGGCACAACTTTTTAGAATAATTAGGTCAATAACGTCCTTAAGAGGACAATCAAATTTAAGCACAAATTCGACCCACAGCTGTGAGGCATTTGCGAGTTTTTTTGCGGATAAAGTCCTATTGCTCCGCCGTGACCTCCCTGCCAATTTAGATACAGTGACTGAACTGGAGGCCCCTCGAATGACTTCAGGTCCAGTGTTGGACCATTTCGATCGGATACTCCCTACTGATGTGGATAGATTCCTCCAAGTTAGTAGGCCCACCACCTGCCTCCTTGATCCGTGCCCGTCTTGGCTGATTAGGGAGTGTCCAGATGTTGCGCGGACCCCTCTGGTTGAAATTATCAATTTGTCCCTTGACACGGGGACATTCCCAGGGGAACTGAAGGAGGCAGTGGTGTGTCCACTCTTAAAAAAAACTTCATTAGATCCCTTAGACCTATCCAATTACCGCCCAGTTTCAAATCTCCCATACCTGGGTAAGGTAATTGAGAGAGCGGTTGCTGAGTAGCTTGGTAGGTTTCTGGAGGAAACATCGGCATTAGATCCATTTCAGTCCGGTTTCTGTCCTGGTTTTGGGACGGAGACGGCTCTGGTTGCCTTAACAGACAATCTCCGTAGACAACTGGATCGAGGCGGGTCAGGACTGCTGATCCTTTTAGATTTGTCAGCAGCCTTTGACATGGCCGATCATGATCTTCTGGACCACCGCCTCGCTGACGTGGGGATACAGGGCATAGCCCGTAACTGGTTGTGCTCATTTATCTCTGGTCGGGGACAGAGGGTGGCACTAGGGAGGGAAATATCGTCGCGCCACTCCTTGGTGTGTGGAGTGCCGCAGGGCGCAATTCTCTCCCCGATGCTTTTTAACATCTTTATGCGCCCCCTTGCCCAGATTATCCAGAGCTTTGGGCTGGGCTGTCACCAATATGCTGATGACTCTCAGCTCTATCTGCTGATGGATGGCCACACCGACTCGGCCCCAAACACATTGACCAGATGCTTGGAAGCTGTGGCTGGATGGTTTCGTGGGAGCCGATTGAAACTAAATCCTTCGAAGACAGAGGTCCTATGGCTAGGTCGGGATGGCATGGGGATGAGGGACCAACTCCCTTCTCTTGCGGGGGCCCAATTAGTGCCATTGCCTTCCGTTAAGAGTTTGGGTGTAATCCTTGACGCCTCCCTTTCCATGGAGGCGCAGGTTACAGCAACAGCCAAGGCGACATTTTTCCACCTTCGCCGCATAAAGCAGTTGGTCCCTTACCTTTCCCGCCCCGACCTGGCCACAGTGATCCATGCGACGGTCATCTCCAGGCTTGACTACTGTAATTCGCTCTACGCGGGGCTGCCCTTGAAACTGTCCCAGAAACTCCAGTGGGTACAGAATGCTGCAGCGAGGCTCCTCACGGGGTCTCTGCCATGGGAGCATATTCACCCAGTGCTTTTCAAGCTGCACTGGCTCCCGGTGGAGTACAGGGTCAGATTTAAGGTGCTGCTTTTGACCTTTCAAGCCCTTCACGGCCTAGGACCCTCATACCTACGGGACCGCCTCTCCTGGTATGCCCCACGGAGAGCCTCAAGGTCCATAAATAACAACACCCTAGTGGTCCCAGGCCCTAAGGAAGTTAGATTGGCTTCAACCAGAGCCAGGGCCTTTTCAACTCTGGCTCCGGCCTGGTGGAACGCTCTGCCTCATGAGACCAGGGCCCTGCAGGATCTGATTTCTTTCCGCAGGGCCTGTAAGACAGAGTTGTTCCGCCTGGCCTTTGGCTTGGAGCCAGTTTTATTCCCTCCCTCCCCCCCCCTCTCCCTCTCTCTCTTTTCCCCCCTTCTTTTCCTTCTCCTCCTGCGATGAGGCTACATTTTAATATTTTAATGTTCCATTATTTTAATTGTTGTGTTTTATTTTTGTTTTTAAGTTTGTAATCATTCATCTTGTTTTTATTATTGCTTGTAAGCCGCTCTGAGCCCGGCCTTGGCTGGGGAGGGCGGGGTATAAATAAAAAATTATTATTATTATTATTATTATTATTATTATTATTATTATTATTACTATGCAGTGGTAACAATAGCTGCAGGACACTCCTTGGAGGCCAGATCTGCTGCCTACACAGTTGCCTGCTGGTCTCCTCCTATCCCTAGGGAGGAAATGGCGGGAGTTGCCCTCTGGATTCTCCTGGGCTCTGCACCCTTCCGTCGTGATTCACAGCAGGCCCCTCCCTCCCCCCACCCCCACCCCCCATGACAGCCTTTGATTCCCACTTCAACCATTGGGTAAGGTTGATTTGATTCTCCCCCCCTTGTTCCTAACATAGTTCTTCACTCACGCCTCCTACCCTTGGGAGGGTCCACCATTTTGTGGTTTGCCTCAGGTGCCAAAATGTATTGGGCTGGCCCTGCTGCTAGCCAATCAGAATCTGGCAGTGAGGGGAGCTGAGGATGTGGAGGACCCTGGGAGGTCTCACTGGTTGGACTTCTATTAGGACTGCCTGTCACTGCAGTCAACATTGGCTCACACTGCCATGACAAAAGAGCTTGTTCACTATATCTTTCCGGCACCCTCAAATTAATTACTCCCCTCTCCAGGTGGCGTTGGATTCCAGTTCCTATCAGCTTCAGTCATCAAGGTCAAAGGTCAGGAGTGATGGGGTGGGAGTCCAGCCCTGGTGTAAAAGCTGTTAAACTGCAGGAATCAAGTGTGGCTCCTCATCTCCTGCATAACCTGTTGGTGATTTTATGTGTGAAAAATTATGCTTTGAGGTTTTTGTATTTTGGCTGCACAGGGCGTATAAAATATGGGGAAGGGCTCTGTGGGATCTCTTGGAAGCATCCTAAAAGTCTGGGGATGACTTCTTGCAGACAGGCCCCCTAGAAGCCCTTGCCAAATTCATTGAGAAGTGGCCAGTGTTGCAAGTGAATAACAGTTCTCTGATTCTATGAATATGGCCAAACTGAAAACCCTTCATTCAATTGCTACATTTATTATAATGTAAGAATTTTATTGTATTTTAACATACGAATCATAGACATGCAAATGTCCTTGAAAATGCCAAGTGGAATTTTAAAAACAACAAGTGCTGCAAATGGTGGCATCCCTTATTTGTAAACATTCCTCATTTGTAAAGGCATTCAGAAAAGAGATATTCCTTTAATACCTGCTATTTTAATATCTGTTAATAATGAAATCTGGCAGGGCAAATGTACCACTAAGTAGCAGCAAGGGAAGTATAAAGGGAGCATAGTATAAAAAATGTTTTCCAGTTCTCCTTTCTTTCAATGGACAGGACAAAAGGTGATGACTAGTAACTACTGTAGTTTCTATGTTGCAGTGTCTTCTACAGTATTTGTATTCACATTTTTGTTTGGATCTGAGGTGTTCCTTGTGAGGAAAAACTGTATAATACCAGTATATACTGAGATCAAAATTTTGGCTTTGAAGAAATTCATACACTTGATTTTTAGGCGTTGGCTTAACAAACAAAAGACCAACAGTTGCTACATTGGCTGAGGGCAGCAAAAGCAGCAACAAATAGGCTGAGCAAACCCTAAAGGACAGAATGAAAACAGAAATATCTTTTGCAGAGCAGTATAAGAGCTAAACAATGGATTTATAAGCCATGGAGAGAGAGACACAGAGAGAGAGAGAGAGATTCATCAGACTTCTAATCCTAAAGCTTCTCTGTTGGCATTTAGAGAGCACAGCCTTTATTTGATTATTTTGTCACTTTTTGTGCAGCTGCACATGTTCTTTGCTAACTAGAAATGCAGAAAACAGCTCCCAAAATACTAGTTCTTCAAAATCTGAGGGCGTAATGGAGGTTTCCCAACAAGCTGACTCTCTAGCATCCAGTTCAGTTAATTCAGCATATTCATCATAATTCATCAAAGGTATATACCAGAAATATATTCTACCTGATCTAAAAGTAGAACAATTATTGTTTATAAAGCACTCTTGGCATGCCTGGTGCTTTACATAGTGACACAAGCAGAACTGACAAGTCCCTGCTCCCGAAGACCACAGTCTAAAGTACAACAGAGGTGAAAACATCAACGGGGGAGGGGGGGGAGAGAAATTGGATAAATGTGAGCATGTAGATTTAGACAGTGTTTGGGTTGCTTCACATAAGAATGGTCTTCACTTGATTACTGGCAGCTGAAGGCATGAACTATTGTTTGGGGTGATGTGGGTTGATATTAAAATTCTGTCTTTGCCGTCACACTTGCTAGGGGTATGCACCAGCTATAAGATTCAGTTTAGAGGCCATTTTGGTGCTTCAGAAAACAGCCCAGTTTTCTGAAGTGAGATTGGAGGATGCTTGGTTTCCTTCCAGATCTGACTCCTGATTTACAAAAACCAAGCTTTCTGTTTCCCCCTGTCCTTATTATGGGGAAATCGAACAATGGAAATAACTCCTCCCTGCCTTGATATAAAATATCTGGTTCCAAATATGATCTGAAGGCACATGAAACCAACATCTTCCTGAAACTAAAGCAGGTCTGAGTCACATCAGTACCTGAGCCAGTGACATCCTGGCAAGTCTGCTCACCTTCAAGGTGCATCGCGGGATGGCAGAGGCTTCCAGGACCCGACAAGGAAATCCCAAGCGTTGGGAATCCTATCTGAGCAGGGGAAGGGAGGGTGTAATGCCTCCTCTGCCTATCAGGTGCTTGATCCAAGCCTGTCTGTCTGATTGGCCAATGGCAGGCAGGCTTGGACGCAGGGCTGACTTTGGGGGTGGGACTGACAGAGCAGGTAGGCTTCCCTCAGGTCTTCTCCCAGGGCATTTAAATAGCCCTCACCTGGACTCTTTACCTGGTTTATCCTTGATATTTTGACCTTGCTATGCAATGCTGGTCACCATATTTGTGGCCGGTTAGGAATTTGTCCACCAAGCAAATTGGCACCAGCCTGGTGGTTTTGCCTACCTCATGGTGATTGCCACAACTTGGTTAGGCAATCTTAGTCTTGGATGGAGAGGAGGTTGTAGTCCATTCCTGCCCCTTTAATTCTTGGATATCCTCTTAAAGGGATCTGGGCAGAGTTGCCTATGTCCTTATGCCCAGTCAGGGGGCAGGGACTATAGTACTCCCCAGGCAGCAATCCCTGGAGGGGTCCCCCTATTGGATGTAAGTCTTCGGAACTCCCACTGTTGTGTTGATGCATGGCAGGCAGGCCAAAGGTAAATGCCTATGCCAAGCCTCTTTCATCTGGATTCAATAAAGTTGTGGCCTGTTTCAATCCAAAGTAAGTGTGTGGTGTCCTTATTCTACTTGTTGGGGTTGGCAGAAGCACGAAGCCTTGGTCTGCAACCACATGCATGCAGTCTTGAGTTCCATGATGGAAAAAGGCCACCAACCTGTCAGATATGGTCTGTGAAGTTGACTCTGATAAGGATTTGGCCCAGATAAAAAGTTTCCCAACCCCTCCTGTCAAATATGGTCCATGAAGCTGACCCTAAGAAGGATTTGGCCCAGGGGGCTAAAAAGGTTCCCCACCCTCCTTAGATGAAATATCCAAAATGTGGATGAGAATAGGAATAGATTTCATAGATGCATTATTAGTAAAGTTGTGGTCCTGTTTCTTTCCATATTCCACTTATGTCTTCATTGGTGGTGAGAGCAATGTACACCACACCTTTTACGATAAATTGATGCAGATGGTGCAGCATTGAAAGAACAGAAGTAATTGACTTTGAATAAAATAATTTATGGAAGTTGTAAAGCAGCTGGATAGCTCCTGAGGCCCCAGGCTCTCCTTCGTTGGAGGTTTTTCAGCAGAGATTGGATGGCCATCGGTCATGGATGCTTTAAGTGAGATTCCTGCATTGCAGGGGGCTGGACTGTATGACCCTCTCAGCTCTGGAATACTATGATTCTAAGTAAATTTGATTTAATCAGGAAGATATGGGAGCAAATGTATGTGATAAAATGTAAAATTGTGGTAAAAGGTAACGGGAGGAATGCAGAAGTACTGAATAAATGGGACCCAGTAATACATTATATTAAAAGAGAATTGGGGAAGTGGGGAATGGGATATGCTGCTTTAGAGAAACATTGATATTGAACAAACACAGCTCCATCTAGGGTGGTAAAGGTAAAGGTAAAGGGACCCCTGACCATTAGGTCCAGTCGAGGACGACTCTGGGGTTGCGGTGCTCATCCCGCTTTATTGGCCGAGGGAGCCAGTGTACAGCTTCCAGGTCATGTGGCCAGCAGGACAAAGCCGCTTCTGATGAACCAGAGCAGTGCATGGAAACGCCATTTACCTTCCTGCCAGAGCGGTACCTATTTATCTACTTGCACTGCATGCTTTCAAACTGCTAGGTTGGCAGGAGCAGGGACCACACAACAGGAGCTCACCCAGTCGCGGGGATCTGAACCACCGACCTTCTGATTGGCAAGCCCTAGGCTCTGTAGTTTAGACCACAGTGCCACCTGCATGGTAGTGAAGTTCTTTTTTAAAGTGTTTAGAACAGGGGTAGGCAACCTAAGGCCCGGGGGCCGGATCTGGCCCAATCGCCTTCTCAATCTGGCCCTCGGACGGTCTAGGAATCAGTGTGTTTTTACATGAGTAGAATGTGTCCTTTTATTTAAAATGCATCTCTGGGTTATTTGTGGGGCCTGCCTGGTGTTTTTACATGTGTGTTTTTATTTAAAAGGCATCTCTGGGTTATTTGTGGGGCTTAGGAATTCATTCAATTTTTTCCCCAAAATATAGTCCAGCCCCCCACATGGTCTGAGGGATAGTGGACTGGCCCATGGCTGAAAAAGGTTGCTGACCCCTGGTTTAGAAGGAAAAATGACCAAGATGTAAGGAAACATAGCTAAGCTATGTATTTTGTGTACGGTTCTTTTCTGTATGATATTTATGCTAAATAAAAAGTTTTGTTTCTAAGGAATCAAATCTCAGGGGTTTGTGGGTTTGGGTTTTTTTTGCAGTTTTTGAAAAAGCAAACAAGAAACCTTCAGTTCATTTGAAACGGTTGATCCGTCTGCATTTTATTTCCGGTAGTAGCTTTGTCATGGGTTTTAAGGTTAATAAAATACTGTATTTGAATATATTTGTTATGGACAGTCTGTTTGTTTTTTCTTTCTTTTCTTTGTTGGTTGATGTGAAATCACTTGAGATGCCGAGCGATTTTTCCTCCTTCAGGCTTGACTTCATTCTTGACATTTTCGTATGTTGTTGCTTGCAAAATAAAAAAGCAGCCATTAGGACTTATCAGGGTCTTTTTTCTTCTTGCAGAAGTGAAAGAAAATGCACTTCCTTTGGGGATATCTCTAATTAGAGGAGCAAATAAATGCTTTGTAAAATTTATCTCAAGGGGGCTGTTTTTAGCCCCCATACCCTGCTTCCTCTCCAGTTCCCTTACCACTCCCATTCAAATCTTATAGATCATAGTCTCTACATAGTTATATTCCTTCATCATGCATTTGGATTTATCTGTGTATTTAGGTGCAAAACTTGCTATGTTGCACACTAAAGCAGTAGGGATACCATACAATATCGTGTTTCATGTGTCATGTTTAAAACAAGGCTCCATAAAAATTTCCAGGATATATTAATAAAAGTCAATTTGATTACTTTAGGAGAGCAGATGTGCATAGAACTTTTTATCAGACTGCCCCAGATGATACACACAAGTCATTTTTTAAAAAAACACAAAAATATTGTGGAACTACATTTGTTTAATGTGCATTAGTCCATTGAGTTTTCCTGGGAAGCCAATATCTGTCTGATGTTTTAAAGACCATAAAGCACTTGTTGCTGTGATGGTCTCCACAGCAACATACTTAACTGAACCTCTTAATAACACAACACTTTGCCTCAGCCAGAATGTGGTCATACAAAACCTGTGTTTCCATGCAGTTGCTGGAAACTATTCTCCATAAAATCCTTTGGATTAATAACAGCCTCAATATATAGTATATCTTATAGCTTGCATGAGCAATTGACAGGGAAAATTATAAGTAATCCACAATTACATATAATGGTACGCCGTGTGTGCGTGTGTGTTTTAAAAAAGAAATTGTTAAATTTATATCCCAGCTTTATTCTGTCAGGGAACCCAAGGCAGCATGCATGTGGTTTCTATGACTAATCCAGAGTGTGGCAGCTAGACTGGTGACTGGGAATGGCCACTGGGACCATATAGCACTGGTCCTAAAGGATCTTCATTGGCTTCCAGTATGTTTCCAGCACAATTCACAGTGTTGGTGCTGACCTTTAAAGTCCTGAAAGAGCATCTCCACCCCCATCATTCAACCTGGACACTGAGGTCCTCCTCCAAGGGTCTTCTGGTGGTTTCCTCACTGTAAGAAGCAAAGTTACAGGGAACCAGGCAGAGGGTCTTTTCAGTAGTGGTGCTCTTTCAGATGTCAAGGAGATAAAGAACTATGCAACTTTTAGAAGACACCTGAAGGCAACCCTGTATCAGGAATTTTTTAAATGTTTTATGCTTTATTATGTTTTATATATTCTGTAAGCCACCCAGAGTGGCTGGGGAAACCCAGCCAGATGGGCGGGGTATAAATATTATTGTCATTATCATTATCACTGTCATTATCATCACTCTTGCAGGCACTGGTGATACTCACTGGAGGAGCTTCAGGAAGGTAGTCCCTTGATGTACTTTCGGACCACCCCCTGATTCCAACCAGTACTTTTCTTCTTCTTCTTATGTTCCTCTTAAATGTTGTAGATTGGAAGGCATTTGGCTTGCTTCCCAAGGCCAGAATGTCAAAACAACAGTTGTGGTATCACAAGCTAAACACTTTGCTACAAAGCTTCCTTGAAACATGTGTCTCTATAGATGTTTGAAACATGCTTTTCTATGTTCCATGTTCCATGCACAAGTCCTTACTTAGAGGTTCTTTCCACTACCCTAACCTCTCTGAGATTTACAAAAGAACTCGCCAATTAGGGCCAGTTAGCCTTTGTGGAAAAGGAATTAATTTGAAGGTGTATATTCAGAGAAAAAAACATTGGATAGATGCCTATTCAGGATTTACTGCAGGAGTGTGAAATCCCAGACATTGTAGGTGGCATGGCCCCAAATTTCATTGCCCTCCAAATCTGAGCCAAAAATAAAAAGAAACAATCAGCCATAGTTTTCAACTCTACTTGAATATAGATTCTTTTCAATTAGTGTTGGCATGGAGATCTATAATGTGCCTTCTGATTTAATGTTATTTGTTCTAATTTATCAAACTCTTTTTAAATTGTCCTCAAATTTCTGTTTAACTGTTTAACTGAAACAGAAACTTCCATGCTTGCTTCAAAATTTACTTGAGATGGCATTCAAAGGCACATCTAGTGATAACAGAAATTCAGAGCGTAAGGAGGAGCAAAAGATCGGGCACATAAATTGAATTTTCTTAGGGTGATAAAATGGCTGCTGGTGGATAGTACACCAACTTCTCTGAGAGGGAAAGGGAATGGAGGAATCCAAAAACGAATAGCCTGCAGAGTCTGTCATTCCTTTTGATCCCGAGCCAACCACATCTTACATATGAACTCATTTTTGCTGGGGGAAATCTTTTGTGGGATTTTCTCCTTTTATTGTTCTCCCTCGATGCAGCTCTCATCTCACAGAGCTGGCAGCCAAATAAAATTGACCAAAATGCTGGCTGCCGAGGTGCCCGTGCGCAACCATCAGGGTTTTTACAAATTTTCCTGACAGTGCTCAGAGCCTAGCATTGCAGAAGACAAGAACACTACTGCAAAGTACCACATGGTTCTGTAGGGGGGGAAATAGAGAGCTGGAGGCAATGTGAAAATTTAGGGTAAGGAGTACAGAGGCAAGCCCAGGCACTCAAAGTAAGTGCTGAGAAGGGAGTCTGGGAAAGAGACCAAAAGGAAAAAATGAAAGCAGAATGCTGCCGAGTTTCTTCCTGGATTTTGTGGCTTTTCAGTCTTGCTTCCAAAATGAAATCAATGCAACATTGGGGGGGGGGGGTTGTTTTCCTGCCAAAGTTTTATACAGAGAACTGTGCAGTTACAGTTTGCCACAGATACCAGTTTCCTTTTAGCCCTGTTCAATTGTTCCTCGCACTCCCATGTATGCCATCACACAAAAGAGAGCAGGAGCCCAGATCCTGGAAAAAGTTTGGGATGAAGATCTACTTCCCTACCATGGAGTCTCTGGCATAATTTGAAGTCCTTCAAGGTTTTGCATAGATCTGTTACGTGTGTGTGTGTGTGTGTGTGTGTGTGTGTGTGTGTGGCACTGGCCCAACCATGAGGCAAGGTGAGGCAACAGCTTCAGGCGACAGAATCCACAGGGACAGCAGATCCAGATGTAGATCTTTATTCCCTCCTTTTTCCTGATGTAGATCTTTACTCCCCTCCCCCCTTCTTCACTGTAAAGGATTGGGGGAACCATTCTGTGGTTTGCTTCCGGAGGCGCTTCCGGAGGCGGCGCGAAACAGCAATGGCGGTCCTCTTCGCGCTGTGAAGAGGGGCTCCGCGAAAAAGGGTCGTCCGCTGCGGCAAAGCGGAGACCCATTAAGAAAAACCGCAGGCAGAGCGAGCCTGCGGCCGTGGGACTCGGCGGGCGCCTGGAGCCCCCCCAGAAGCGGGGAAGGAGCCTCGTAAGAGGCTCCGGAACGTGAAAGGGGGAGCGGCGCTGTGAGTTCATCGCTCTTTTCGTGGAAGCAAAGCCGCGCTGCTGCTGCTGATGAGCGCTGACCTTTCTTCTTGAAATTATCGGAATTGGAGCAACATACCCGTGAGTAAGGGACCTTAATTTTTTAACTTAAATTGAAGAAATTCGGCTGAAAACGGGAGGCGAGTAACAGGAAGTCCGCCTCCCGACTCTGCTAATTAGATCAAAGCAAGGGCTCGGAAACGAGCTGAAGCATCTAAAAAGGGATTGTAAAAGTGGAAGAAAGGGTGCATCGATAGACTCTGTATTTTGAAGATAAAAAGGAAAGAACTGTGTGATTTATAGACTTTTATTCTTTGGAACTATCCTCCTATTTCTGGGCTAAACGGGGTTGAAAGAGATAACCCCGTCATCGGGCTGCCAGTGCATAGAAAAAGAACTGTCAAACTGCTGTCAAACTGATGACATTGTTGCAGAGATTGAAATTGTTGCATAGACTGAGATATTAACATTAAACATTGTCGCATGGACCTATATTGATATCTTGTGGCTGGATTTTAAGAGATCAGAAGTTCTGGAAACCTTCCTTTTGTGTTTGGGAATTACAAAACTCAACATGGGGAATTGAGGAACTTCAATGGCGGAAAATAGTTCCTTTCTTTTTTGAAACTTTGAAATACTCCCCCTATAGGACTGTGGAAATATAGTGGCATGGGAATTGAGCTTTATTGAAACTTTTTGTGGTTTTATTTGTTTATATTTGGGACTTGTTTTTCCCATGGGACAAAAGACCATCTGACCTTGAACAGAGGCAGGTGTGGAATGAGCGGCACAGGGAGAACAAGAGCAGCTAAAGCCAAAGATAAAGAAAAAGAGAAAAAATCTGGGCAACTTTTGCAAACAACTTTAACTCATCACCGCAGATCATCTGTCCCTACTGTGCTGACAGCACAGGAGGTGGAACTAGTGCAGCCTGCTGCAGAAGATATGGCAACTGGAGGATCTGAAACAGTTTTAAAACAAATTTTGGAACAATTGGCAGTTTTAAACCAAAAAGTGGACAATCAAACATCAAAGATTGACCAAGCTACATCCTCTATTGGCAAATTAACTGAACAGGTTTCGCAGCACACTCAGGCAATTGAGAAATTGCAAGGAGCTACGGCAGAAAACTACAAATTAGCTGTGGAAGCCAACCAAAAAGCAGAACAGGCGAATTTAAAGGTTGATGAAATTAAAGGAGAGGTAAGACCTCTGAGAAGGCAGGTAGGGGAACAACAAGCCTACCTGGCATTGGTCGAATTGAAAAGTAAAGATAGTAATCTCAGGATAAGGGCTATCCCGGAACTGGAGCAAAATAATTTAGAGGGATTTTTGACACTTTTGTTCTCCAAATTCTGGGGAATTGAGGAAGAAAAGGACTTTAAAATTGTGACAGCCTTTAGACTGGGAAAATCAGTAAAGAAAGACAAGCTCAGAGACTGTTTGGTTGCTCTGAGATCAAGAGAAGAAAGGGATAAGATATTAGGCCTACATTTTAAGAAATCTTTGGAGATAGAAGGCAAAAGGGCCGAAATTTACAGAGATATACCCAAATATCTCTTGGAACTTAGGACTACCTATATAGATCTGACCAAATTGTTGAGACACAACGGAATTCCTTATAGGTGGGAGTTTCCACAAGGACTTTCATTTACTTACAAAGGAAGGAAAATAAAGATTAAATCACCTGAAGACCAGCAGAAGTTCCTACACGACCACGAGGAGGACCTGCAAAAAGGAGCTGCAGCTTCTTGGCCTCCACCACCACCGGGACCACCTCCAAGAGTTATACCACCTGGATCAGGACCAGCATTACCTCCCCCGGGATCGGGCGGAAGCTTAGATACCCCATTGTAGAACCCGTCAATTGATTCAGGATGTCTCTGCAGCTTCTTAGTTGGAACATAAATGGCGGAAACTCCCCGGAAAAAAGAAGAAAAGTCTTTCACATCTTGAAAAAGGAACAACTGGACGTTATCTGCCTACAGGAAACACATGTGACAAGGCTCCATAGAAAAGTGTTAATTAACAAAAGACTAGGCCAAGAATTTATTTCTTCGGACAAAGTTAAGAAGAGAGGAGTGGTGATTTACGCAAAGGAGAGCCTGTCACCGAAACTTTTATTCAAAGATGAATATGGCCGAATTTTGGCGATTGAAATACAGACACAAGGAGAAAAATTTTTGATATTAGGAATATATGCTCCAAATGAGGGAAAGTCGGAATTTTTCAGGAAGCTGCATGAGACTATGCTGGATTATTTGGACTATAGTAACATCATTATGCTGGGTGATATGAATGGGGTTGTGTCTGTAAATATGGATAAGTCACAAAGTGCCAACATATCGAAAGACGGCAGACTACCTAAAACTTTTTTTGAAATGACAGACAATATGGACTTAGTTGACATTTGGAGGGTTAAGAACCCTCTAGGGAAAGAAGGGACTTTCTTTTCTGAAGCTCATCTGACATGGACACGAATCGACCAAATCTGGACAACTAGAGGACTGGCACCTAAGACTAGAAAAGTGGAAATCTGCCCAAAAACCTGCTCCGACCATAGTGCTTTGAAAGTGGAATTGAGACTTAATACAACCGGTTCCTTTAGATGGAAAATGAATGACACTTTATTAAGAGATCAGGAGATTGTGAAGAAGGCCCAAAAAACTTTAAAGGACTATTTTGAGATAAATTTGAATACTACCGTGGAAAAAAGAACAATCTGGGACGCAAGTAAGGCAGTCATGAGAGGGTTTCTAATACAACAAAACACGATTAAGAAAAGGCTCTGGAATGAAAAGAAGGAAAAGATATTGGAGAAAATAAGAGAAGGAGAGAAAAAATTAAGATCTAGGCCTAAGTCGAAGGACGTGTTAAGAGAAGTGAAATTTTTCCAGGCGCAATATTCAAAATTGATAAATCAAGAGGTGGAATGGAAAATTAAACAAATGAAACAAAGATCCTTCGAATCGGCGAATAAGTGTGGGAAACTGCTAGCCTGGCAGTTGAAAAAGAGACAAAAGCTTAATACGGTTACAAATCTAGAGATTGAAGGGAGAATGGTTCAGAAACCCGAGGAAATCAGAAAGTGCTTCCAGAGGTACTTCAAAGAACTTTATTCACAAGGGCCGCAAAAAGCCTCAGAGGTGGATCAATTTCTTAAAACTAATGGATTACAAAAAATACCCCTGGAAATGAGAACAAACCTGAACTGTAACATTACACAGCAAGAAATTGAAAGTGCCATTCAAAATCTTCAACTCGGCAAGTCCCCAGGCCCGGACGGCCTAACCTCCAAATACTATAAAGTTCTAAAGGACTATTTGATACAACCTTTGATGGAGGTTTGTAACCAGATAATGGAGGGAAGGAAGGCACCGGAAACGTGGAAAGAAGCTTTCATCACATTGATACCTAAATTAGAGACTGAAAAGACCCAACTTAAGAATTACCGCCCCATTTCACTCCTAAATGTGGATTATAAAATTTTTGCTGATATTTTGGCAAATAGACTTAAAAAAGTACTAAATGAAGTGATTCACAAGGACCAGGCCGGCTTTCTCCCTGGTAGGCATTTGTTTGATAACACAAGAAACATTATTGACATTTTGGAACTTCTACAAACAAATCTGAACACCAGAGCGGTTTTGATTTTTGTTGATGCAGAGAAGGCCTTTGATAATATTTCTTGGATGTTTATGAAGAAAAATTTGGAAGGGATGGGAGTGGGGCGGGGGTTCGAAAATGGTATAGAAGCAATCTATACAGAACAAAAAGCTAAATTGATAGTAAACAATGTGGTAACAGAGGAGTTTAAAATTGAAAAAGGGACACGTCAGGGGTGCCCTCTATCCCCCCTATTGTTCATCTCAGTTCTGGAGGTGTTGCTAAATATGATTAGAAAGGACCGGTTGGTTCAGGGAATCGAGGTCGGAGTGAAACAATACAAATTGAAAGCATTTGCAGATGACTTGGTATTAACACTTCAGGAACCAGTCTCCAGCACTAAAAGAGTGTTAGAATTAATTTCTGATTTTGGTCGGGTGGCGGGGTTTAAGTTAAATAAGCAAAAAGCCAAGGTTTTAGCAAACAATTTGACAGTTACAGAAACAGATGAGTTCTCCAAAGAAACGGAGCTGAATGTGGTTAAAAAAGTAAAATACCTAGGGGTGTACTTGACCTCCAAAAATTTGAATTTGTTTAAAGATAACTATGAGAAATGCTGGTCAGAAATCAAAAGAGACTTGGAAATATGGTCAAGATTGAAACTTTC
The DNA here is from genome assembly GCF_964106915.1 of Podarcis gaigeae. NCBI lineage: Eukaryota > Metazoa > Chordata > Lepidosauria > Squamata > Lacertidae > Podarcis > Podarcis gaigeae. Next base: position 3,494,604 of record NC_139685.1, on the reverse strand, counting down.
CTTGTTAGGCCGAATAGCTGCTGTAAAGATGAATGTATTGCCGAAAATGTTATTTTTGTTTCAGGCCCTACAGATCGTGGACAAGGTGGAATGTTTTGGAAAGTGGCAGAAGGATATTTCCAAGTTTGTTTGGCAGGGCAAAAAGCCCCGAATAAAGTTTAAAATATTAACTGATGCGAAAGAAAGAGGGGGATTTGCCCTGCCAGACTTGAGGCTATATTATGAATCTGCAGCCTTCTGCTGGTTGAAAGATTGGATTTTATTGGAGAACACTGACGTCCTAGATCTGGAAGGGTTTGACAATGTGTTTGGGTGGCATGCATATTTGTGGTATGACAAGGTTAAAGTGCACAAATTGTTTAAAAACCATATTGTCAGAAGAGCAATTTGGAGGGTCTGGATAAAATACAAAGACTTATTGGAGAGTAAGACTCCGAGGTGGCTCTCACCGGTGGAGGCCAAGGCACGTAAGAGACTCAACATGGAGGCCCATTGGCCTAAATATTGGGAAATAATTGAAAAAATTGGAGACAATTGGAGGTTGTTAAGTTTGGAGAAATTGAAAACTAAGGTATGAGATTGGCTGCACTATGCGCAAATTCAAGAGGTATTTAAAATAGATAAAAAAGTTGGATTCCAGGTGGAAAAATCGAAACTAGAGACTGAATTGTTAGAGCCAAAAAGTAAACTACTTTCGAGAATGTATAATTTGCTGCTTAAGTGGAATACACAGGATGAGACAGTCAAATCCGCCATGATAAAATGGGCGCAGGATGTGGGGCACAACATTATGTTTGTAGACTGGGAAAGGTTATGGAACACTGGTTTGAAATTTACGGCATGTACTGCCCTGAAGGAAAATATTATGAAAATGGTATACCGGTGGTACATGACCCCAGTCAAGCTAGCTAAGATATACCATCTGTCTGACAACAAATGTTGGAAATGTGGAGAGGCGGAAGGGACATTCTTTCATCTCTGGTGGACCTGCCCGAAAGTGAAGGCCTTCTGGGAAATGATCCATAATGAACTAAAAAAGGTACTGAGATTTACCTTACCTAAGAAACCAGAGGCCTTCCTTCTGGGCATGGTGGACCAGAGAGTGCTTAAGAAGGACAGAACCTTTTTCATGTATGCTACCACAGCAGCAAGGATCCTGATTGCAAAATATTGGAAGACACAAGATTTACCCACGCTGGAGGAATGGCAATCGCAGTTGATGGACTATATGGAATTGGCTGAAATGACTGGCAGAATCCGAGACGTGGGAGAAGAAACAATTGAGGAGGACTGGGAAAAGTTTAAGGACTATTTGAAAAAACACTATAAGCTGTATGAATGTTAAAAAATGCACCTTTCAGGAAATTCTAGCTTCAGCAAATGTAAGTTAATGAAATGAAAATTAAGACACAAGAATTCAGAGGTAAAATAATGAAACAACTTTATTGTGTTTAATATAAAACATATAAGAATTGAGTTACAATAAAATTGAAAATAGGGAACATGATAAAATGGAAGTTACAATAAGTTTTGAAATAAGTGAACAAATTGCTGATGCTTTATAAGACAGAGAACGCAGGGTTCGGAGGATGTGGGGAAGTCCTATAGATTAGATGGAAAAAGAATATGGAAATTTGTTATTTTTCTACTTTACTTTCTTATAACCACTTTTTATTCTTTTTTCTGTATTTCTGTATTTCTAAAAAGCAATAAAAAATATTTAAAAAAAAAAAAAGGATTGGGGGAACCATTCTGTGGTTTGCTTCAGGCGCAAAATGTATTGGACCAGCCCTGGTTTTTAGAGGTAGGGAATCAGATTAAAGGACAATGGGGAATCAGCCATTGTTATGCTTCTTTTTCCCATCAGACCCAGGTGCAACCTGGTACTACCACAGAACTCAAAAGAGGCTAATTCCTGGAAACCAAGCCTTATGAGGAAGGCTCCGTTTAGCCTGGAAAAGAGGAGACTGAGAGGAGATATGATAGCCACCTTCAAATATACCAATGGCTGTCACATGGAAGGTGGAGCAAGCTTGTTTTCTCCTGCTCTGGAGGATAAGACTTGAACCAATGGCTTCAAGTTACAAGAAAAGAGATTCCGCAAAAACTTCAGCAAAAACTTATGATAGTAAGAGCTGTTTGACCGTGGAATGGTCTCTTTCAGGAAGTTGTGGACTCTCCTTCCTTGGAGGTTTTAAAGCAGGGGTTGGGTGGGCATCCGTCATGGATGCTTTACTGCCTAGGTCAGAGTTACTGCTGGGGTAATAGCAGTATCATCTACTGAAAGGGACAGATGCAAACTGTCTACGCCAGGTTTCCCAGCTGTGCAAGAGGCCATGAAATCTGGAAATCGACAACAGTAAGGGACAAACAAGGTCTGTAGTTAGAAAATGATTATTTATTTATTTATTTATTTATTTATTTAATTTATATACCGCCCTATTCCCAGGGGTCTCAGGGCAGTTCACAGAATAAAATCAAGATATAAAACCACAAAATACATAATAAAAACAAAAACAACCCAATAGCCCACCCACCACCACCAACAAAAAAACAACACATTTTAAAAGGGCATAGGATGTAAATCAGATCAACCAAAGGCCTTATTATTATTATTATTATTATTATTATATAAGCAAAGAGTCACCATCAAACTGCCCTCAGATTACTGCCCACATTTCAGTGATGTAACTGGGCCCAGTCAAGGTACTAGAAATTCATGCTAAACAGTTTTTCCCCCCAATCCGAAGGGAATTTATATAAACTATGCAGTGGGTCCACTGCAGAGTGGGGATGTAAATCCATGTTTTCCTAGTCCAAGTACAATATCCTAACCACTAGCCTGCCCAGCTCCCTTTCTTAAAAGGCATTCTTATAGCATCCTTTGTCTCTTTATGCATCTCAGCAAGTGTATCCATGCTCCAAAACTGATCAGCAGTGAAAAGAACCAAATTCCACTCCACAGAGAGCTGTCACTATATGTGACCTTCAAAACACCTTCCTTGGGGCTACATTTGTTTGGCTTTATTGTCTTCTTAATATTATCCACAATGTACACCTGCACAGGCTGAAATCATGCAATAGCAGAAGCAATAATTCGCAATTCAGCCCACCATGGTTTTATAGCCATGTCAGGTGAATGAAATGAAGGTCTGTTTGGGGCATAGAAAGTGGTGTTGATAATTCAAATGCTGTGTGTGCACCATGTCCTGTGATCAGTTATGCAGGGTGGGGCTTACCTGCCCCCCCTACATATTTAATCCACGTTGGTATCCCTGAACACTGTGCATGGATTCACTCCATCCATGCCTGGCTGCAATGGGGGTGTCATGGGCATGTTTGGTGGGAGTTGGCAACATTATCATGGGTGCTGAGGGAGTGGATAGCAGGGTGTTGGTACTGTTGTCCCCCCCCCCCAATTTATCTACTGGGAGTATGTCAGGAGTCCAGGTTCCCAGCTTGATAACACAGTAAGCGTTGGTAACTGAAAAGGAGAATTTATTGCAAAAACAAACAGACTGCTCCGGACAGCTCTGACAAAGCCTCCGGCATCATTACTCAAGATAACCCTTCTGAAGACTCCTTCCTATGTTGACAGAAGATATTGAACTTTCACCCCTTGCGTCTCTTGTTTTGCTTCCGATCTAGCAGCCCTTCCATTTATCGACTCCTTGGACTGATTGGATTAGCTCCCGCCTCTTCTTGCTCTAACAAACTGTCTCCTTTCTGGTTCGCACCTGTCTGAAACTCCTGAGAGCTTTGGCAGGGTTCCAGCCCGCTCTCAGTTGTTCCCTAGACAACCGGCATTCCAAGGGGCGGGGGATTTGCACTGTGCACTGACCGCTGTTCAGCTTGTGTCAGATCTAACACTCTCTGTTCTGTGGAGGCTGGCTGTGGAGTTACACTAGGAGCTGGCTCATTCCTGACAGAGCATAAAGGCTCCTGACTAAGTTACACTAATACTATGCCTGCAGAAGCCAGACTTTGCCATGAAAAGCGTGGCCCAATTTGTATGGCAGCAATTTTACCACATGCAGTCAAAATAATGAAATAACACCTGAAGCAATTTAGGAAGCAGAGGCTATTAAAAATGAGGGAAATCTTGGAAGCCATCAACAACAACTTATCACGATTGCATCAGTCTCGACACAAACATATGCAAACATTACAAATGAGATTCTGCAGACAGGTACACTCCCAGATTTTTTTGGTTATGATGCCAAAATCCTAGTTATTGCAAAATCCTGTAAACACTCAGACCTATTTTATTAAATGATGATGGCAATGTTGTTGTTTTTTTAAAAAATGGGTGTGTTGCATAATTATATGCGTAATGATTAATCAAGTTTCCTGCCAATAGATGGAGGGGGTGAACTATCATGCCAGAAAGTAACCACCCAGATGTTGTGGGATTCTAACTCCCACCAGGCCAGTCAGCATGGACAATGAAAACAAATCATGGGAGTTGTAGTCCAATCTGGATGGCACCTGCCTGGATACCCCTGAACTAGAAACATGGTTGTTGTGGGAATTAAATGAGGAGATGAGGGAGAACCATGTATGCCACCTGGAGCTCCTTGGAGATTGTATAATCTTGGAAAACTGTATAAAATACATTTTTTAAAAAAAGATTATTGCTGAAATGGTATTTGATAACCATTTATTTTTGAAGCACTGAAATCTTTTAAGCTTGGTAAGCATTTTCAATCAGCAACAGAAGGCATGGTGGGGCTGCACCACTCACCTAAGTCATACCTAACCTCCCTCCAGCTGAGTCACTGCATCACACCTGGATGAAGAGGGGGAAGGAGGAAGGCTACAGCAGTGACAAAGTGCGTGTCCGGAAAACGCACCTGACAGAAGGGGATGCATGTGATTATATGCTCCACACATGAGAACTTTCCATGTGAGGGAAGAAAGTTATGTTCCTGTTTGTGTGCATGGATGTGCTCTTTATGGAACCATGAACTAGCTCATGAGCATATGAGATTTTATCCAGTTGGCGTCCCTGTGCAAGCAAAAGCACTTTTGCTCCAGCTAGAAGCTGCCCTGTTCTAAGGAAGGACGAAGAAGGGGTGGAGTTTTTCACCAGCTCTCCCCTCCCTCCCCCTCTCATCCCCAACCCAAATCACTTCCAGAGGTTTCCAGATTTTGCAATGGGGGGCAGGTAAAGGGAGGAAAATAAATCAACAAAAATGGCCTCTCCCCTTCCTTTGTAACTGTGGGCCTTCCACAGTGCTAGGATTTTGCCCATATACTTCTTAGCTGGGATGGTCAGTACTTGGCATTTGCTTACACACACACACACACACACACACACACACACACACACACACAGACAGACATATACTGGCAAATTGTAAATGCTTTAGTGACATTTTGCAGTAACATCATAAAGCAATTCGTGTTTGTGCTGTTTCAAAGCCAAATAATGTCAACTTTGGTTTATGAAGATTGTGTAACCCACATTTGTATTAATCATAAAATGAAGACAGTTCTGGAAGGGTTACTTTGCAAGGTGTTGAGCTGAGATTCTGAAGGAGACAAATGATGTCAATTAATATCAATTTAAAATAGAAAGCAAGGAAGCAGAAAAATATAAGCAGCGATGATAATAAAAGCTTAGATCTAAAGGAAAACTAGTTCTGGTTTCAAGACAGCTTTCTTCAAAGAAACAAAAATCTTCAAAACAGAATGGAAGACTTCAGTTGTTTCCTGAAACAGATTTTAAAATGAGTAAAAGAAAGATATGTGCATTATTAATCAGAGAAGCATCCTATGAATTTTAAATCCGTCTCTGTTATTTCCTACTGGACATAGTGTACCTCAAAGCTTGACAAGGTGATGATCCCAGCCCCCAAACAGATGGTTTTTCGAAAGTTTCCACAGATCTTCTCTCCTAAGGAATCTTTAGAACCCTGCAGGACTTGTAACAAATCTCTTCATACATATGAAAAGGAAGATGTTCATTCTGAATTCTTCTTAGCTCTGGCACATAAACAACTCTTTGCTACATCTTGCCTTGTGATGTGTTATCAGAGATACATCTGGTGCTGTAAGATTGTCTTTAAAGTTGAACTTAGCTCTACTTGGGAAGCTTACAAAATTCCCCATGCCCATTTCTCCCCAGATATTGGGCTTCTAAATTACCTGCACTGATACAGAGCAGCAGCAATGTGTTCACAGTCTGCCCTTCTTCCATTTTTTATTTCTCTGGATTTTGTTCAAGCTGCTGCAGGTGCACTTGTTCCAAGTTTATGCCTTTTCCCCTCCAGCCAATGTGCATGTGTGTTGCTTTTAAAAATTGCAGATAATGGATTTTTAATGGGATTGCACTTCCTTTTTGCACTGTGACTTAAAGAGGGGAGGGGCCAAGGGAAGAGAAACATGCAGCAAACTTTGCACTTTCCAATACCGAAGCTGATTTTAGAAAATGTCCATGTTAAACCCGAAGGCATGTGGAGCAGAGCACATGGTGAGGTCAACTCAGAGAACAACAAAACAAGAGAAGGTAAAATTCAGTCAGCCCAGCCCTACTGTGCAACTACTCTATTCCGAACTTAAAAATGGAAAGCGTAATGCTGGTGGTCAGCAAAAGAGGTTTAAAGTCTATCTCAAGGCAAATCTTTAAAAAATGTAGTATGAACACCGACAACTGAGAAACACTGACCTGCGAGCGGAAGGCGGCGGAGAGGCTCCACGCAGCGTGCCCCACCCCCGTGGGTGGCTTGCCCTGCCCCCGGCTGCAGGATGCACAAGCTGCACCAGGAACCCAAGCGCCTAGCTACGCCACTGCCTACCCTGCTTGGACCACTGGCTGGTAGGTAGTGAGAGGGGTGCTTCCATGGAGGGACTGCTAAGGCCTGGTCACATGGCTTGCTAATTTAAGGCAAGAGACATGGCCACAGTCCCCTTGGCACATGTAGGGGTGTGTCTGTGTTTATAGAAAAGCCAAGATCAGAACAGGAGTCCGCCTTGGGTGCCAAGCCATGACCCTAACAAGGGAGGTGGTAAGAGACAATATGCTCCAAACAGTGCAGCTAACTAGGATTTTGAGAGCCAACAAGGATGTGATATTATTTACATTGTTCAAGGCCATGGGGGGCGGACTTTAAGCTTTTGTCCCTGCTGCAGTCCCAGTCTGAGTCATAGGCAGGGCACACCAACTATTTGCAATGGAAGGAAAGCTTTTATTGTGGCTACAGTTTGCTTTTCTGTGTACCTCAGGTATTTATAATTGGGTAATAGGCAGTGTTCCCCAAAGCTCGTTCCACTATAGGAATGTGTCCATAGGGGACAGGGGACTTGAATGCCACCTGAGAAGATGCTGCGGACAGACAGTTCAGGTTCCAACCATGTAGCCCCAGTGAGGGTGACATATGCCAGGCCCAAGTACACCCTTTGCTGTTTTTCCTGCTTCTGATGAAAGTTGCAAAGTACAAGAAGGGTCCCCATTTGGTCTACCAGAAAGTCCAGGTCACAAGAAAATGAAAAGGTATTGTGGATGCTTTGCTTCTAATTCATGCCAACTGCTATCCTTCCCCAGGGGGAGGGAGGGAGACACCTGGCTGATTGTGCTGCAAACATGCACAGGCTATCTACTGCCTGTGGCTTCAGTCACTTGTGCTCTTCTTACTGCTGCTCTAGGCTGGATGTTTTTCTGCCAACCAAACTCTCATTTTCTCATCTTGTCTAGAAATAAGAGGGATTTAATTCCAGTGGGACAGAACTATTGTCTCCTATCCCTTTCTCTGTTCAACCCAATAGTGAAGGACCTTCAGCCAACAGCCCTCTCCATTTGGCCCACAAATGTGTTTGGACAAACCACAGCCACCTGTCAATCACCTGTCATTGTATGATGTGAGGTGCAGGACAATTAAAGGGCATCACCAGTCTAAGCGACACAGCAGTAAGTTTGGAGATAAGCCCCCTCTGAGAGTAAACCACAGCCGAGGGATATCCTATCATTGGAATTTCCTGGACATAGCCAGTGTTCAGCCCTCAATCACTGAAATGTCCAGGAAAATCTCAACAACTTTGGCAAAAAAAAGAAAAGCACAACAACTTTTTGAAATATGGCAACCCTATACTAAGTGCCACTAACATCAGATACAACCCTCTGCCTGCTCTTTAATAGCAAAAGGGCTGCCTTCTTCCCCACTCCGACTCCAGCACTGGTTTGAGGATGAGTGTAAATGCTTACTTTTACTCTCAGAGCAGGCAGAGCGATCTCCTAACCCTGAGCTTAGTGTTGAGCACCACAGCACTAAGATCTTTGAGCAGGCAGAGTTCATCTTAGTGCTGTGGCACGTAGTACTAAAATGGGGAGATAAAATCCCTCTTCTTCTTCTTCAGTTCTTTCCAGCCACTTCCATTCCAGCACTGGAATAGATATGCTAGAAATGGGTGTGTGTGTGTGTGTGTGTGTGTGTGTGTGTGTGAATGCATGCACGCCTGCCAAACTGGTGCAAGAGGGCATATGTATGTGTGTGTAACTGGATGTATGCATGCATGAGAGAGACAGGGCAAGTGTCCCTGGCATCTGGTGCATGTATCTCTAACAATGAGAAGGATTTTTTCTTTTTTTCTCTCTTTGTGGGGAGCTATTGTTGTTTCTTTTGCCCCAGACACCATTGGAATCCAGGCTCCAGATGGTTGGGCAAGTTCTAAATGCTGGCTTTGGGCTGAAATAGTCTCCTCACCCCTGCTGATGACAGGTTGTGGGCTGAAGGGGCAAATATTAATAAACTGCAAGTTTAAATTTTCCGCCTTACATGTATATGGGCCATGTTGTTCTTTATGGCTCTGGTCTACTCATTAATCTTGATTTGGAGCCTTGTGTTTTCTACAAGCTATATTTTGTTTTCTTTACTTCCATCATTAAAAGAAAACCAGAAAAATCTCCCTCCATTTTAAAAAAATATTAAGCTATTTTCAAAATCGTTTCAATTCGATAGTGTACATAAGTATATTTGCAAACCTTTTCTGATATATGTGTTATAGCATATATCTTGTAACAAAAAGCAACAGGAAAAAATGGAGATCAGAATCCATACATGGTATAATTCTTCTAAAGCAAAAGGGAGTTAAACAAGGGATTAATTTGGCTTTTGTTTTGTGCCAAGACGGCACATTCATGCTCACAAATGCTAAATGAGCTTACAAAAATCCTTTTCGTCTCTGAAGTGGAATCTTTACCCCACTGTGTCTGAATCCAATGCATTTGCTTTCTGAGGCCCACAGAACCAATTTTATGTTCGTGCCTGAAAACCTCTGTCTCAACCAGATTAACAGAATAAAAAGAAAATCCTCTGTGGGTTGAAGGCCAATTGCCAAACACTTTTTACCATGAAAGCTATAGCTGTAAAGTTTAAAAGAGTTCACTTCCTATTCTAGAGAGAAGGATTTCAGTTGTTATTATTATTATTATTATTATTATTATTATTATTATTATTAAAATTTATATACATCCCTCCATACAAAGATCACAGAGTAGTTTACAGGTTTTATAAAATTATAGGTTTATTAAATTTATTGCGAAAAAGTCAAGATGGCGTCGTTAGTGGTAGAATCGACCTGAGCTCTGCATCAGTTGATGCGGTTTTTATTGTTTTTATCAGTCTTTTATTAGCTTTTAACAGCCGCAGTAGTTTATCTCTGTTATTTGGCAGCTATTATATTCACAAAGCTTGAGTTAAGGGCTTGAGTTAAAAGTCTTAGAGAAAGTCTTGGAATGTATTGGAGAAAGCCTTAATTAGCTCCAGCTCAACTAAACCTACCAACTACTTATCAGCAGGAGTGGAGATTAAACGCCCTATCGTGGGAGGACACGGAGCTTCCTGAGTTACAGCAGAAATTAGTAGCGACTCTATCTCTGGAGAAATGTCTAGGAAAAAGAAGCGACCGGCCTCATCCCCACAAGTAAGTCCACAGCAGAAGAGCAAGCAGAGTAAAATGGACGATTCTGTAAGAGCGCAGAACTCAGAACCTACTACATCAAATAGAACTCATTCCCAGGTAGGTGGGGATGCTTTAATGGGTGGAGATCATGAGCGCTCATGAACTACAATCTGAGGGGGCACCGCTATATGCAGAAATACTTGTGGACCACTGTCTGCAAGAACAGTGGAGGAAATTAACATCAAACTAGAAAAGGTAACGTCTCTCCTGACGGAGTTGGTGCTTCTGGCAGCCAAAAATAGCTCACTCAGTACTAAAGAGATTGACCACAGTGTTGCCCTCCCCCTAGGCCATCGTGTACAGGGGTGTAACCGGTCTGGACTTGATAACCGAGAGACTACAAATGGTAAATTTATTGCTTTGCAGTTAAAAAAAAAAGTCTTCAAGCAATTTACAGCCAAAGTTAAAAAATGAAATAATAAAATCACATAAACAGTATTAAAACAGATTTAACATTATAACATAGTGCACTGAGGAACAATGACAAGGTTGGTGTCCCTGGAGAGAGCGTTCCTGTTGTTGCCACACTCTGGACTTCTCTTGAAGGTGCCATCAGATGATCTCGGGGTTTGTGGGCAGATTCATGGGAAAGGCATTCTTAAGTACAGTAGTTCTGTTTTGTTGCTTTGGAGTTTGTGAAAGGTGTGTGGCCATCTTTGTCCTCACAAATATTCACAGATTATTTCAGATCTCCATGGAATGGGGCTCTTTGTAAAACCCAGCTCAGCGAGTACGCTGGCATGGAATTAAGTAGACTTAGAGATGTCTAGCCAATATACACACAGTTCTGCACACATTGTTTAATTCACTGCACACACATTTGTTTAACTCAGCCACTTCCTTCAAAAGAAAGACACACCGTCAGCACATTATCTTTTGGTATATGCTGCCATCCCTGAAAGAGCACAATCCACTTTTTCTGTTGTCATACAGTGACTAAAAATGTGAGTGGTAAGTTGGGAAGTAGCCACCAGTTCAAGTCTCACAGCAGCCACATCTACAAAGAAAGTAGCGAAGACAATTGTTTCAGTTAGATTCCTGCCTATTGCCAGGATTGGAATAACAACACACTCTATTATTCAAACACACAAACACATATTCCCATATACCTACAAATGCAAGACAGACATCACTCAGCTCCTGCTATAGGATATTTAGTGCTGCATCACAGTCCTGGGTGTGGTAGGGAAGGCAAAAGGGAAGGCAAGCTGCACAACACCAGTGTCTGCAGCATGGGAGTAAGAGGGGGGGGGGGAGTGGTGATTTAAGGTTTCATAAGACAACAGAGGTCACTCTACAATTTCAAAGAATTGTAGAGTTGGAAGGAAACCCAAGGGTCATCCATTCCAACTGTCACGGTCCAGTTCACAGGCGATTGAAGTCCCGGCTGGGGACGTTGGGACATGGGGTGGGAGCAGGAACTGGAGTCCAGAAGCCAGGAGTCGGGAAGCGAAGAGTCCGAGGGTCAGGAAGCAAGGAGTCATGAAGTCAAGGGTCCGAGGATCAAGAGTCAAGGAGCCAAACACAGCAAGGCAGGGAATGTGTTGCTGTAGCAAAGAGCCGAAGGGAAATGCTGACCTTATATCCCTTCCCGGCTCTTGCCAGCAAGTGCTGTGAGTTACCAATCGGCCTCACCTGTGTGGCCGCGCCTTGCCTCTTCAGAACAAACTTAGGAAGGCCCCAGTCCTGCAAAGTTCTATTAGTCACAGGGCCTGGCTCCTGCACACACTCCTGACACCAACACCTGCAGTGCAGGAATCCTGCCATCCCTGGATGGGCTCAAACCACCAATCTTTTGCTTAACAGCCGGGTGCACTGACCCATGTCAGCATCTCCCAGCTAGTTGTCCAGGAAAGTATAAAGACAAGGAGAAGTTTCTTACTGTCCTTTTTTATTTCAATCTTTACAGAGAGAGGCTATAATCCCAGCCTCTTGGATAATGGTGCTGTCCCGAGTGAATCTCCACCCCACCCCCCCAGTCTCTCCCACATCCTCATTCGTCTCCTCTACGGTTGCTGCTACGTGCCTTCTGTCTTTGAGCTCTTCGCTCTCCTATTTTTAAGGCTCGCCGGGTTCTGGGAGATGGACGGTATGGAATGCTTTCTAAAGCCAACATGTCTGCTTGGTGTTGATGATTTCCCAACTTTCCCCCTCATCTGCCTCTGAGCTGCAACCTCCCTCAACCCCCTGTTGTAAATCTATACTGTCTTCTTCTTCCTCCTCCTCCCTGGAAGGGTCAGGCTGGGGAGGCGGTCTCCACCATTCCTCCTCTGCCCAGTCCCTGCCATCAACCCAGCCTGCTCCAGCAGTAGCAAGACTGGTGTCAAGAGGGCAGGCTCTGCCCATGCACCACTGCTAGAAACCTGGTGAGCTGTTGAGGGGACAAAGAGTCTTAGTCCTCCATGCTGAGCAGTGGGAGTGAAGGCGACACTGGGGAGGAGTCACAAAAATGGGGCTGGCAAGGGAGTGGGCGGGGCTTTGGGAAAGAGGCTGGTGAGTTGACTAGAGGGGCCCTGCTGGCTGCATCAAGCTGGAGGTTCCCCACCCAACAGATAAGGTAGAGCAATCAATGGACAACAATCCTCTTTCCACTCCTGCATGTAAGAAAAGAGAACATCGATTCTGTAAAGTATCACTGCTAAATGGATGTCATTTCCTTCATCATTATGTTAAAACTATGCCATAGCCGATTTACAGTAGCGAAACGATCATTACTCCATACAACCGCTAGGCTTGCTACAAGGCTGACACCTACGGCTTTTTTTCAGCCAGAACTCACTGGAACTTAGTTTCGGCATCTCTCAGGTGGGTGTCATTGCCATTATAAGAGAACAAGGGAGGTGTTCATGGTGAGTTCCGGCACTTCTTTTTCTGGAGAAATAGCACTGTTGACACCCAGCCTCTGTAGCACCTCCTTCTTTGCTAACTATTACCAGCTGACATAGTTGAAATCCTGTCCCATGGTGGGTTTTATGGAAGGAGTGACAATCGAACCTAGGTTAGTAGGAAGTCAGTGTAGGGAATATCTTGGGGATGTTTGATTGATGAACACTATGACTTCTTCAAACAACTAGCCAAGTACAGGAGCTGGTACAAGGCCTTCTGCTAGAACAGGCTTCCTCAACCTTGGCCCTCCAGATGTTTTTGGCCTACAACTCCCATGACCCCTAGCTAGCAGGACCAGTGGTCAGGGATGCTGGGAATTGTAGTTTCAAAACATCTGGAGGGTCGAGTTTGAGGAAGCCTGTGCTAGAAGAACCTCAGGAGTCTGGAGCAAGCAGTGGCTAACTTAATGTGGCAAAGGAGACCAAAATAGTAAGATTTGGCTTATACAATATGTGGACAAACAAGACACTGTTTCTTTTTTGTTTACGTAGGGTTTCACTATGGAGGTAGTACAATAAATTGCCCTGCCTAGTTAACAGGATATGGTACTCAAGTGTTAGGAAAAAGTATGTACAGTGGTACCTCGGGTTAAGTACTTAATTCGTTCCGGAGGTCTGTTCTTAACCTGAAACTGTTCTTAACCTGAAGCACCAGTTTAGCTAATGGGGCCTCCTGCTGCCGCTGCGCCGCCGGAGCACTATTTCTGTTCTCATCCTGAAGCAAAGTTCTTAATCCAAGGTAATATTTCTGGGTTAGCGGAGTCTGTAACCTGAAGCGTCTGTAACCCGAGGTACCACTGTACAAGTTCATGAATACATTGGCATTCATACTAAGATGCCAACAAACATAACATGCTTAAATGTTTTTTTAGTACTGGGTGGTTTTGATCTATGAACCACACAAAACAAATGAATTCAGCTGTGACTCTGTCAGTTTTGTAAGGATGAATATTTGCAGTTCCATCTATGCAACGAATCTGCCATCATGAGGCTTCTGAAAGGGAGAACAAAGCAATTTTGGGGAGCTCTTTTGAGAGAATGTGTGCAAAGAATAGTAATATGGTGAGCAAGGATTTTAAAAAAATAATAAGATGGGTAAAGTCAGAGATGTTCCTGAGGAGAGTGAAGAATAAGGTTATAAAAGGATATGAACTGCACAGCACACCATGTCGAGAGCTAAATGAAATACCAAGTTTTTGTAGATAACAATTCGAATTGCAGACCCCCATGTGTCATTTCTTTTCTGAGTGTTTGAGTTTAAATTAAATAGCTGGGAATAATAGGATTTGTTATAAGAATACCCCAAGGACATCCTTTTCTTAACAAAGTTTTCAGAATGATGCTTGATCTCTTTGTGACTCCCAGCTTTCATTTTTGACAGTGAATGTTGGAGAAGTGAAATCCTGATTATTGTAAGTCATACAACATGAAGTGATGTGCAGCACTCTGGGGAGGAAAACATTCTCCTGGGATAAGCTGTGTGTTAATGGGTAGGAGTGCAATAGTTTTGAAATCCAGTAATACAATTTGCCACTGATCTGCTGTAATAATAATAATAATAATAATGGTTGCTCCAGACTTCTTATATCTGCCAGTGCAGGATTGGGACTGGACCTAGATGAAACACTGAGGCCGAAGGTATATTGCCCATCCTCTCTCCTCCTCCAGCTCTCCCCCTCCCCCTGCCCTGTCAGAGGTGGATTTAGGGCAGTGGACTGGTTCCACAGGGCATCACAACTATGATGTAGTGAATTGAGAAGAACAGAAGATGGGAGGCAGAGGAGTGCCAGATTTGGAGCTCACACAGGGCACTACTGAAATTTGAAAGACCAAAGTCTGCCCCTGGCCATGTTTCTCAAAGGCCTCCCTTCGTCTTCCCTCTGCTCCAACTAGTCTTCCGGAAAGACAGAGAACGGGATTTACATTAGAATTAGTCTCTGTTTAAAAGTCTTTAACAAAGGAGATCCCGCCAAGTTCCGAGGGAGCCTGTCAGGAAATTCTTCCTAATGTTTAGTCTACACTGGAGGTGCATAATGGATTGGGACAAATCTCAAACCATACCAGGCTGCTTCAGATAGATTGAGGACTTGTTGGGGCTGAAACAGGATCTCTCCTGAACCAAAGTTGGGATCTCCAAAGCAATGTGGGACGATTCAAAGATTCAGCTGTGAGTTGTTCAACAACTGTGCAGACAGTGGGTGTGCAAAAATTGAAACATTTCTCCCCAGGCTTCCCATATAAGAAAAATGCCATTGGGTGGGCTGGGGTGGAGAGCTTGCTTGTTCCTGACAAGTCCAGCTTCCACTCAGAATGATTTTACCAGGGCTCTCAAATCACAGTGCTTTGGGGAAACGATGCTAATGCAACACTTTGCTCTTCTCTGCATCCTTTGCTAGTTCTGGGAGTGGTGCTTGCTTGGAAAGGCAGAAGACAGCCAGGTACCGTGACAGAATGGAGAGGGCTGAGACAAGTAAGCAGTCTGAGTAAGCAGCCATGGTAGGATCCCATCCGTTTAGAGAAGCTCCTTAGCAGAGCAAAGACAGCATCACCTGTGGAGGCACATAGAGGAGAAGGAGCAAGGAAGGGGAAACAAGTGGTTGTGTCTGGGCTAAATGACTGCTGGGGTGTTAGTGGAAGGCCTGCGGGGGAGATCTGACTTCCCCCTTTTCCAGTCATCAATCTCTAGCTTCACTTGGTGCCTTGTATCATGCTTCAACCATCCTCCCCTGGGACATTGTGCTCACCTCTCACAAGTAGGATGCTCAGAGAGCTTGGCCCCTGACAGCTTTGGTGTTGAATGGCTTATACCTGCACACATGCTTCTTCATATGGTAGGGTGGCCCCTCTTGCTGCACTGAGGGGAGGGGGAGAGAGATTGTAAGTTTTGATCATCATTTTGATGTTTCTAACATCAACATCACCATCAGAACTTATCCCCTAGCCAAGCCTGGCCCAAGCCAAGCCATTTTTGTGCTTGAGGCAGAAAATCAAAATGGCAACCCCTCCAACTAATTAATATGGGTCAGAATCTACTGGGAATATCTCTTGCCACATTGTAATTAATGGGAACTGCCCATGCTCTTACACAACCCCAGTAGATTTCAGTGAGGTTATGCTTCACTGGGTTAGATCTGTCTGTCACTCTCTCATCTTTTAATGGAATCCTAAATCTGCCTCAGGGCAGGGCTGCTTCTGTCCCAGACTGGGGGAAAATGTGCTGGATAAGCTGTTCTTCAAATTGCTAAGTGCCTCTGAATGAACATGGCCTTTATTCCATTGTTGCCATACCATGCACTGCAAAAAGAATTTGGTTCAAGCTCTCAGGCAAAAGCTTTCAGCCTGAAAGACACTTGGTGTTGATGCTCTGCCGCTTCCCTGGATCTCAGTATTAAAATAACTTATACTTTTCTCTCTCTTTTTTTGCAAAATTGACATATTGGTTTGAAGTATTGCAGATCTCTAGGCTTACATTATACATATCTTTTTAAATTTAAATTGCCATCTGGTATGCCAACAGGAAAAATAACTAGGTGCCATACAATGGATGAACAGAAGTGTAATACCAATTAAGACATTTAACTAAGCTGTAATACTGTGCTATGCATGCCAAGAACTGAAGATATTGATACAGATATTAATCAAGGTTAAAAGCTCAGTACCTACTAAATCAAATCTGAACAGATTATGGCCCCTTTGGAGAAATTTATACAGATCTAAGCTACTTATTTTATGCAGTTAAAATTCATGAATATAAACCCTCCACTTTTCTATTTCATATAAAGCTATTGCAATTGAAGAAATTATTTTATGACCTTCTAGCAACAGTAGTACATTTCAAGCTGATCTCATCTCAGGTTTTACTCTGCATAAAAAAGGGAGACATTTGCAGGGGTTTATTATTACAATGCTACTGTGAATTTATAATTCAGTCTTTGCTAATGCACAACTCTCTACTTGGAATTATATACTTACAGTGTTTGTTTATAGCCGATAGACCTATGTGCCACAGCAGGGACTTAGTCCACAAAAGGTCAGACATCACCAATTGTAAGCAATTGAAAGTCACAAATTAACTAAGTTCAATTTATTCAATGAGATGTGTGACAATAGCCCTGTTTGATTATTCTTAACCCCCAACCCATGTGAGAGACAATGGGGTCAAGCATAAAAACTCTGTCCCTGTCACCATCATGGTCTAATAACTTGGAGGGTGAACATCTGTAGCAGGGAGCACCCTACACTTACAGAAGCTCCCTGTACAATTTAGAATGCTGCAGGGTTCTAAATTAGACAGAAAACATCAATGAGTGCAGGGGCTCCTTGCTTCAATTCATGGAAGATGAAGGCAGGTGGAAGTTAGCACACTCATACCTGCTCACATAGAACCATAGAACCCTAGAGCTGGAAGGGACCATAAGGGCAATGCAGGACTATTTCACCCAAGGTGGGGCTCAAACCCTCAGGACTCCCAGGGGTGACTGGGTTCTTGGAAGGGGGAGACCATGTCCTGAAGAGCATAGTATCAAGGTTGGCTATGCAGGATCACAATATCAGGACCCTGGACAGTGGTGATCTGAAACTTCCAGTGATCTGTTGTCTCATCTGCATGTTGGCTCTTCTGGACCTCCTGTTATCATCTCAAGAAGCTGTTTCTTAAAGGCTCACTGCCTGGTTCTGCAGCCACTGGGTCCTAAAGTATGGGTGAGGTGAAGACTGCATCTGGGGGTGGCGTGGCCTCTTAGTCTGAGGTATCAGATACAGCTACAACCTCTGACCTGGAAGGTCCTGAAGTCAGGGGCAACGACTCCCCATGTGATGCTTCCTCCCCATCTGAGTTTTCCTTTGAGTCATGGAGAATGGCTGAGGCCAAAGAACATGACAAGTCCCTGTCAATAACCCTCTTTGGATGTTAAGCTCCAGAGTAAGGAAATTGTGTGAAGGAGATGGATGAGCATGGTGACTCTGCCTATCATCATTTATGTCATCTTCAACTCACAGAAGCTGTGGTTGGAGACCTCCTGTATCTTTGGAGATTCCCAGCCCAGGAAAGTGTTTGCATTCTGTTTGGCTACAATACCTATAAGATGGAAATATGAAGCTGGCTGATGGTGTGCAGCCTTGCATAGCACTTTCCAATTTGAATCTCATGGCACTTCCATTGTCATTAATAGCCTAAATAGAGCATGATTCAAAGTGTTGGTGCTGACCTTTAAAGCCCTAAACGGCCTCGGTCCTGTATACCTGAAGGAGCGTCTCCACCCCCATCGTTCAGCCCGGACACTGAGATCCAGCGCCAAGGGCCTTCTGGCGGTTCCCTCATTGCGAGAAGTGAGGCTACAGGGAACCAGACAGAGGGCCTTCTCGGTAGTGGCGCCCGCCCTGTGGAACACCCTCCCATCAGATGTCAAAGAGATAAAGAATTACCTGACATTCAGAAGACATCTTAAGGCAGCCCTGTTCAGGGAAGTTTTTAATATGTAATGCTGTACTGTTTTTAACACTGATTGGGAGCCGCCCAGAGTGGCTGGGGAAACTCAGCCAGATGGGCGGGGTATAAATAATAAATTATTATTATTATTATTATTATTATTATTATTATTATTATTATTATTATTATAAAATAATGACCTTTCAGTTCCTCAGACACATGCATGCCATGGCCATGTTCACATTTCACCCCAATAGTTAAATCAACTAATGCTTTAGTTGATTAATCTCCTACTTACATAATTTAAGTCTTGTGCCCTAGTAATTCATTGAAATCGTGATTATTATCCTTAGAAGTCGTGGTAGTAGTTGCAGTCGTATTCCTAACCCTCCAAAGACCTCTCCACCTCCCCAGTTCAGTCTGGCATTGAGTGGTGGGGCATTGTTGCAACTGGGAGAGAAGGGAGGTGGGACATACGTTGTACAGTGTATGGGCACATACCATGCCAGGCATGCAGAAGAGGTGGTGCTGTGCCATCAACCCCCTCCCAGTTTGGATGTGGTGCTTCAGAAACAGTCAAAGGAGGGGGGCATTTTTCTCAAGTGCCTTGATTTAATTTATTGGGTCTACTCAGAAGATATGGGATTTGTATGAGTGGCATAAGGCAAAGTCTTAGGGGGTGGGTAGCCTTCAACACCTCCATAAAATGGGACAAAAAGAGCCAGACCCACAGCTGCAATTTATGACACTGGCTTAGCCAGTCCAGTGAAACAGAGCTAATAGTGGTCACATCTTGACTAATCCCACAACACATCTTGTTCCCATAGACCCATGGGGCAGCGGGTTCAAAACTTGTTTTGTTGAGAGCATGGTTTTGGGGGCTTACTGAGTGCTGGTGTCAGTTTTGCCATGAGTGGAAGCCCTCATTAACGAGAATGTGGCAAGGGGGATGGGTCAGGAAACGTTATTGAAATTTTCTACTCACTGGAAGCATCATGTTCCTTTCAAGCTGAAATTTATCTGTGTGGAAATTTCACATGTGGTTTTCACATTCTGCATCAAGGGCTCTCCAGGGCAACTTTGAGACAATCTTAAATTTGCTATAGGGACTGGAGCAGATGGCTAATGACAAATTTGATAAGGACATTTGGGAAGACAGAGTCCTGAGACTGTTTCTGTCTCTTCCTTTGCCAACTTTGTGGGTATATATGTTGGGCGCTGTGCCCAAAAAAGCACAAGGGCAGCCTAATTCACCATCTCTCATACCTCCACGGGGACCCTATCAATGATGCTATCCCTTATGCCTCTTTTGACAGCTTCATCCAGATGGTTTGGCCCGATTTCTTATGGGTAAAGGCAACATCAAGTTGGCTCTCTGTTTCCTCCTGATCCATCGAGAAGTCTTTGACCTGTTAGGCTTTGCCTTTCAATGTCGTTTTTACATCACTTGGGGCCCACCCATTGGGTTCATCATTTGAATGTTGCGGTTTTATTCTGGAATGGGCTACACATTGCCACATTAATTATAAACAGATTTAATTCATGGCACCACCTCTAATACATCATTAAGTCCTTGTGGGAGACCTTCTTCCTCTGTATTCTGGCAGGTCTGCTCCCTGCCTCTCAGGCCTTTCCCACCTGGCCTGATTGAGCAGGGCCCTGACTAACTCCAGCTACATGAAGCTGAGGTGGCCGAACTGACCCTTGTTTAGAGGGTTTTGTTGGGGGATTCTGCTGCTATTTTTATTGCTCTGTCTAAAATGTTTTTAATTGTTTTTTACTGCTTTTGACTTGTGTGCTTTTAATTTTGAGCTTTTTGTTGTTTTTAAATTAAGGGACATAGGATGTGCCTGGGAAGAGAGGAGCCACTGAGAGCAGTTAGTAACTGCGCCATGTGCCAGACTCTTCTCCAGCCTGTGGTTATCCTATCTGCCAGCTCTTGTTGAATGTCACATTGGCTCAGACAAAACAAAAAAATTAAAAAAAAATTCCTTCCAGTAGCACCTTAAAGACCAACTAAGTTAGTTCTTGGTATGAGCTTTCGTGTGCATGCACACTTCTTCAGATACACTGAAACAGAAGTTTCCAGACCCTTCTATATAGTGAGAAGGTGGGGAGGGGTATTACTCAGAAGGGTGGTGGGAATGGGTGATTGGCAGATAGCTGTGATGAGCCTGTTGACGACTCTTAACGACTGCAATAGGTCTTACAGGAAAAAGCAAGGGGTGAGAAGGTGAAAAATGGCTTTGTCATGTATAATGAGATAAGAATCCAATGTCTTTGTTCAGACCAGGTCTCTCCATGGTTTTAAGTTTGGTGATAAGTTGCAATTCAGCAGCTTCTCTTTCCAGTCTATTTCTGAAATTCCTTTGTAGTAAAACAGCTACTTTGAGATCTTGTATAGAATGCCCTGGGAGATTGAAGTGTTCTCCTACTGGTTTCTCTGTCTTGGGATTCCTGATGTCCGATTTATGTCTGTTTATTCTTTGGTGTAAGGTCTGGCCTGTTTGTCCAATACAGAGAGCTGAAGGACACTGTTGGCATTTGATGGCATACACAATGTTAGACGATGAGCAATTAAATAGTCCTGAGATGGTATGTGTGATGTTGTTGGGGCCAGTAATGGTGTTGTCCGGGTGTATGTGGCAGCAAAGTTGGCATCTGGGTTTATTGCAGGCTCTGGTGCCAGTATCCGTGTTAGGTCTGGTTGTAGTATTATTGTGGGTTAGGAGTTGTTTAAGATTGGGTGGCTGTCTGTAGGCAATGAAAGGTCTTCCTCCCAGAGCTTGAGAAAGAGAACTGTCATTGTCCAGGAGAGGTTGTAGATCTCTGATGATGCGTTGTACTGTTTTAACTTGGGAGCTGTATGTGATGACTAGAGGTGTTCTGTTATTTTCTTTTTTGGTTCTGTCTTGCAGCAAGTTCTCTCTGGGTATCAGTCTGGCTCTGTTGATCTGTTGTCTAACTTCATCTGCTGGGTATTTTAGTTC
Source organism: Podarcis gaigeae (assembly GCF_964106915.1). Classification (NCBI taxonomy): domain Eukaryota; kingdom Metazoa; phylum Chordata; class Lepidosauria; order Squamata; family Lacertidae; genus Podarcis; species Podarcis gaigeae. The sequence goes on along the minus strand of NC_139685.1, from coordinate 3,473,341 downwards.
TAAAAAGGTTTGCTGCAGATCTCTTAGGTGAGAGTCTCTGTCTGTAGAATTGGAACAGATGCGGATGTAACGTAGTGCCTGGCTATATACAATGGACTGTTTGGTATGTTTGGGATGGTAGCTAGAGGCATGTAGATATGTTTGTCGGTCAGTTGGTTTACGGTATAAGGTGGTGTCTATGCGCCCATCCTGTATTTTTATAGTAGTGTCCAAAAAATGTATGTGCTGGTCCCGGGGGGAAGGTACCGTGATCGTAGTCAGAGTTCACAAGATGAGAGGCGAGGTCCGAAACTGGGAGCCGGGCAGGAACAGGAATGCTGGAAGGTCAGAAGCAGGAGGCCGGGCAGGGAACAGGAACGCTGGAAGGTCAGGAGCAGGAGGCTGGGCAGGGAACAGGAGCGCTGGAAGGTCAGGAGCAGGAGGCCGGGCAGGGAACAGGAACACTGGAAGATCTGAAGCCAACAATGACGTTGCTCCCGCAACCTGGGACCGGGCTGACTGACCTTTATCTTCTTCTAAGGCCAGGGGCGGTCCCGGCCCCCAGGAGCCCCGCCTCCCCTGGCCTTAAGGCGAGCACTCCTCCTGGGAGCAACCAGTTCCCTTCGCCTCTCTGCCCTAAGCCTCTGCAGTTCAGGAGAGGCCGAAGGGTTACTGGGCCCCGGGGGAGGCTCACCTGTAGACACTGAGTCCTCAAGCACCTCTGGGGCCAGAATGGTTTCACCTGGTGCCTGCTCCTGAGGATCTGACACAGGTGCAGGCTCCTCAGAATCTAGGCCTTGCCCCAGTTCAGCCGGCCCTGGAGGCGGGGACTCCTGTGCAGGCCGGGATTCCTCTGGTTCAGCCTCTGAATCGGAATCCCAGGCCATCACAATGTATTTCAGAGAGAACTTGCTGCAAGACAGAACCAAAAAAGAAAATAACAGAACACCTCTAGTCATCACATACAGCTCCCAAGTTAAAACAGTACAACACATCATTGGCTATACGGCCAATCACCCATTCCCACCACCCTTCTGAGTAATACCCCTCCCCACCTTCTCACTATATAGAAGGGTCTGGAAACCTCTGTTTCAGTGTATCTGAAGAAGTGTGCATGCACACGAAAGCTCATACGAAGAACTAACTTAGTTGGTCTTTAAGGTGCTACTGGAAGGAATTTTTTTATTTTATTTTTTTTGTTTTGACTATGGCAGACCAACACCATAGTCCAATGTAACTGGAACATTGGCTCAGAGTAAGACCTCCTTCATTGTGGATGTGGCGGCCAAACTGGTCTGTATCACTGGGAGCTGGGTGGGTGAGCAGGGTAGAGTCGGTCTCACCCAGCTGTGCCCACTTGGGTACTTGGTGCAGCATCAGGACAGACTGAAGGCAGCCCTGTTTAGGGAAGTTTTTTAATGACTGATGTTTTAATGTATTTTTAATCTCCTGTTGGAAGGCGCCCAGAGTGGCTGGGGAGACCCAGCCAGATGGGCGGGGTATAAGTAATAAATTAGTCGGGGAGGGGGTGGTGTTGCTGTGGTCTGTGGATATTATCCCTCTCTCTAGCTCTATGTCCAGTTGTGGGGTGGATCTAGAGGGAAGCAACCGCAGGTCCCCCTAAACCAACATGAGCTGCCCCCTAAGCACAACATGCATACATTTAGCAGAAATTCTGTACAGAGTTTGTGCATATAAAAAGTAGGATCCTTGATTGCATTGAGAAAGCCCATGACATGCTAATATACAAGTTGTATGCAAGCAGGCTCCGTGACTGGCCTCGCACTGAAAACAGGTAGGTTAGGGGTGTGACCCACTGCTGTGATGCTACGTCTGTCGGTCAACTGAGCAGTACAAATGTAATCTGCTACAGCAAGATCTCATCCTACGTGCGGATTGTGTTCCTGGCTACCGTGTGTCTAAGAAAATCGCACAAAGCCATAATAACCCCCAGAACAGTCCCGTGTGATTATCCAGAGCTCTCTGTAGTTGGTAGGAGCAGCCTCTCCCTCCCGCCTTCCGGCCCCCTGCCCTGCATGCAAGGTGGAGAGCTTTTTATTTCTTATTTTTCCCCATAAAGTTTTATTTTACAACTTCCGGTTGGCACCAGCGCTAATGGCGGCTCTCTCTCTGATCTCCGGAGAGAGGGCTGCTCCACGAGTTCGGGTCTGACCGCTACGGCGAAGCAGGGACCCCTAAAATCACAGGCGCGGAAGCCTGTGAACAAGGAGACTCGGTGGGCACCTTTTGCGCCCCCCCTTACTGCAAAAGAGCCTTTTTAAAGGCTCCGGAGGAGCATCGGGGGATCGCGCGGTGCTGAGAGTCGTTACCCAGCCCGTGGAGTGAAGCCGCGTCGCCATTGACGGAGAGCGCCGATTCCTTCCTGAAATTTGGACTGAAAAGTAATTCCCGTAAGTAGGATTGGAAACCTTACTGGGATTTTAAATTAAAGCTCTTGAATTTCGGCCGAAAGCGGGGACGGTAAATAAAGGAAGTCTGCCTCCCCCGGACTGCATGATCGCTAAAGCAACGGAACTAGGAAGCTGCAATTGATAATTTATGGTGAACTTTTGAGTGGTCTAACCCTAGCATTGAAGTTTAACTCCCCCCCTAGTAAGCAGGAACAGGGGGGAAGAAGAAAAGCTAACCTGCATGAGAAAATTCTTAAATGACAATTGGCTGCAGTCTCTGATCCTGGGAACGGACTGCCTGGGTGAAACACTTTGACAGGGAACTGTCAGATTTGTTGCAAAGTGGGGACTTTATTGGAAACAATTATTTGAGATTCTGCAGAAATAATATTGCTGCAACTAAAAGACTGAAAGACATTCTTAGTAACTTTTTCCCTCTGAGGGTTTTCGGATTCTTTGTTTCCTTTGTTTATGGGACATTTGGCTCCCTCTAGAGGGTTGAAGGTAACAGTTGCAACATTGACTGTTAAAAGCAAAGTCACTGGATTTTTCCATTCAAGACCTGTTCCTGTGGGAACGACCTTGGGACATGAGTGGCCCTGCAGAAGAAATTGCAACAAGATCTAAGGCTAAAGCTGCACAAAAGAAAAGGGGCTCTTTATCAGGATTACCGCCAACAGGCCCAGCTGGACAGGATAAAGGAATAAGTGCATTCATGGAGTCAGTGACGCAGGCACTATTGAAAATAAATGAATCTTTAGAAAAGTTGAATAAACAGAGTACAGAAAATACCAAGCAACTGGCAGATCTTACGGCAAAATTAGATTTAAATACCAAAAGCGTTACATCTAATACAGAGACTATAAATAAATTGGTGCAAGAAAACGCCACAATTAGGAAAATTGCGGAAGAAGCTAAATCCATTGCGGAATCTACACAGGGAAATTTAGTACCGGTTTGTAGGAGGCTTGATCAACATGAGGCGACCCTGTCTTTGTGGGACATGCAACGGAAGGAGAAGAATCTGAGACTTAGGCTCGTTCCAGAAAGTGAAGGGGACAGCCTTGTGGACTTTCTCACAAAAGAAATTTCAGAATTCTGGCAGGTAAACCTAGAGGAACAAGAATTTGAGATAACAACTGCCTTCAGACTGGGTAGAAGGCAAGGCAGAAAGATTCCAAGGGATTGCCTGATAACATTGAGATCTAAAGAGGAAAGAGACAAGATATTAAGTCTGCATTACCAGAAGACTCTTCAGATCGAAAACGTCTCTGTGCAAATCTATAGGGATATCCCAAAATACATTCTGGAGGTAAGAACCTACTTTAAGAACCTGGTTGACCTGCTGAAGAAGAACAACATACCTTTTAGGTGGGAGTATCCACAAGGCTTGTCCTTTAACTTTAGAGGAAAGAAAGTTAAAATAAGAACAGTACAAGATAAGGAACAATTTTTGGACAAATACAAGGAAGATTTGGGGAAAGGAGTGCTAAATTCGACATCAGACACAGACTTGGGGAACCTGACATTTGGACTTAAATCACCAACGGAAGAAGAACAGCCGCAGGGTGCGACTGGAGAGAACTAACCAACAATGTCCCTGCGGTTTTTAACGTGGAATTGTAACGGACTGAACCTTCCCAGAAAAAGGCGTGAGGTTTTCCATATTTTGAAAAGAGAACAATTGGATTTGATTTGTTTACAAGAAACCCACGTGACAAGGGCACATAGAAGATTACTTATAAATAAAAGATTGGGACAAGAATTTATTTCATCAGATAAAGTTAAGAAAAGAGGTGTGGTGATTTATGTAAAAGAGAAATTGGCTCCAAAATTGATTTTTAAAGATGAACATGGAAGAATTTTGGGAATTGAGATACAAATTCAAGGAGAAAAAAAATTGATATGTGGAATTTATGCACCGAATGAAGGGAAGGCAGAATTTTATAAGAAACTGCATGAGACATTAATGGACTATTTGGATTATAAGGTGATTCTTTTAGGAGATATGAACGGCGTTGTCTCTACAAATATGGACAAAGCACAAAGACAGGTGATTTCCAAGGATGGGAGATTACCTAAGACTTTCTTTGAAATGACTGATAATATGGACTTGATTGATATTTGGAGAACAAGAAACCCTCTCAAGAGAGAGGGAACATTCTTTTCGGAATCACAGATGACTTGGACGAGAATAGATCAAATATGGATTACTAGTGGAATGGCTCCAAAGATAAAAAAAGTGGAAATCTGCCCAAAGACATGCTCTGACCATAATGCGGTAAAGATGGAAATGAAAATAACAACAGCTGGTTCCTTCAGATGGAGAATGAATGACACCCTATTTAGAGACCCAGAGGTTTACCAAAAGGCCCAAAAAACTTTGAAGGATTATTTTGAGATAAATCTGAGGACAGAAGTGGAGAAAAGAGTGATCTGGGATGCAAGTAAGGCCGTGATGCGGGGTTTCCTGATACAACAGAACTCTTTAAAAAGGAGGAAACAAAATGAGAAGAAAGATAAGATTTTGGAAAAGATAAAAGAAAGTGAAGAGAAATTGAGATCTAAACCAAAGTCTCATGAGATTTTGAGAGAGATTAAACTTTATCAGAAGCAATATATGGAACTGATGAACCAGGAGATTGAATGGAAAATCAAGCAAATGAGACAAAGGACATTTGAATCGGCAGACAAATGTGGGAAACTCCTATCATGGCAATTGAAGAAGAGACAGAAATTGAATACAGTTACTAGTTTGAAGGTGGACGGAAGGAACATTTCTAGACCAAATGAGATCAGTAACTGCTTTCAGAGTTATTTCAGAAGATTATACACACAAGGGCTGGAAAACGAAGAAGAAATGGAAGAGTTCCTTAAGAAATACGGATTACAAAAAATTTCGCAACAAAGTATGTTGGCTTTGAATGAGAAAATAACTGAGCAAGAAATAGAGGGTGCCATTCAAAATATGCAATTGGGGAAATCCCCAGGACCAGATGGATTAACCTCCAGATACTACAAAGCTTTGAAGGACTGGTTAATGCAGCCGCTTAAGGAGGTATGCAATGAAATATTAGAGGGGGAAAAGGCACCTGAATCATGGAAAGAAGCTTTCATTACACTTATACCAAAGACTGAAGTTGATAAAAAACAAATTAAGAACTACCGCCCTATATCATTACTCAATGTGGATTACAAAATATTTGCAGACATTTTGGCAAAAAGATTGAAGAGGGTGTTGCTGGAGGAGATTCATAAAGATCAGGCAGGCTTTCTCCCGGGTAGACATTTATCAACTAATGTAAGGAATATAATTGATATTATAGAAATGCTGACAGTGAACAAGAACACAAAAGCAGCTTTAATTTTTGTAGACGCGGAGAAAGCCTTTGACAATATTTCTTGGAAATTTATGAAGAAGAATCTCCATGGGATGGGGGTAGGCCAAAAGTTTGAAAATGGTATAAGTGCAATTTACTCTGAACAAAAGGCAAAGTTAATTGTAAACAATGTGGTTACTGATGGATTACCTATTGAAAAAGGGACACGGCAGGGGTGCCCAATATCCCCATTATTATTTATATCGGTCCTGGAGGTTTTATTAAATATGATTAGGGGGGACCAGCTGGTGAAAGGAGTTTAGGTCGGAGCCAGACATTATAAACTGAAGGCTTTTGCAGATGATTTAGTACTGACTTTGCAAGAGCCAGACACTAGTACAAAAAGAGTCCTAGAATTAATTTGAACCTTTGGTCAGGTCGCAGGATTCAAGCTGAATAAACAAAAAACTAAGGTACTGGTAAAAAATCTAACATATGGTGAAAGAGAGAGATTCCAAGAGGAAACTGGGTTAAAAGTGGCTAAAAAAGTAAAATACCTGGGGGTTAATATGACATCTAAGAATGTAAACTTATTTAAAGACAACTATGACAAGTGCTGGACAGAGATAAAGAAAGATCTAGAAATATGGTCGAACCTGAAGCTTTCCTTGTTAGGTTGAATTGCAGTGATTAAAATGAATGTATTGCCTAGAATGTTATTTTTGTTTCAGACATTACAAATTGTGGACAAACTGGACTGTTTCAAGAAGTGGCAGAAAGATATATCCAAATTTGTCTGGCAGGGCAAAAAGCCCAGAATAAATTTTAAGATACTTAATGACTCTAAAGAACGAGGGGGGTTTGCCCTGCCAGACTTGAAACTGTACTATGAGGCGGCAGCTTTCTGCTGGTTGAAAGACTGGCTACTTCTTGAAAATGCAGACATTCTAGATTTGGAAGGATTTGATAATAGGTTCGGTTGGCATGCATATATTTGGTATGACAAGGTCAAAGCGCACAAGGGTTTTAAAAATCATATTGTCAGGAAAGCACTGTTTAATGTTTGGATTCGGTATAAGGACTTACTGGAAAATAAAACTCCCAGGTGGCTCTCACCAATGGAGGCTAAGGAGGTGAAGAAACTTAATATGAAAACTAATTGGCCAAAATATTGGGAAATTTTAGAACAAGAAAGTGGTGAACTTAAATTACAAAGTTTCGAGAAAATAAAGTCCAAGGTACGAGATTGGCTCCATTATTTTCAAATAATGGAGGTTTATAAACAAGACAGGAAAATTGGTTTCCAGGTGGAAAAATCGAAATTAGAAACAGAATTGTTAGAACCCAATACTAAGAATTTATCAAGGATGTATAACTTGCTGCTGAAGTGGAGCACAATAGATGAGACAGTGAAATCTGCCATGATTAGATGGGCACAGGACATAGGTCATGACATTATGTTTGCTGACTGGGAGCAGTTATGGACCACAGACATTAAATTTACGGCATGTAATGCCTTAAGAGAAAACATTATGAAAATGATTTACAGGTGGTACATGACCCCAGTCAAGCTTGCGAAGATTTATCATCTGCCCAATAATAAATGTTGGAAATGTAAACAGACTGAAGGCACCTTCTTCCACCTTTGGTGGACCTGCCCAAAGATTAAGGCCTTCTGGGAAATGATTTATAATGAGATTAAGAAAGTATTTAGATGCACCTTTCATAAAAAACCAGAGGCTTTTCTCTTGGGTATGGTCGGCCAATTGGTGCCGAGGAAGGACAAGAATTTCTTTTTGTATGCTACTACGGCAGCAAGGATCCTTCTAGCAAAGTATTGGAAGACACAAGAGCTACCCACGCTGGAGGAGTGGCAGGCGAAAGTGATTGACTTCATGGGACTGGCAGAAATGATCGGCAGAATCCGCGACCAAGAGAAAGAGACTGTGGAGGAAGATTGGAAGAAGTTTAAAATATATCTTAAGAACTGCTATAAAATTGAAGAGTGCTAAAATGTTAAGGGAAAGGAAGAGGTATAATTGCAGCGGCAAATTTTTTATGATTTAGGGTGAAATTGAAAAGGAGAACAAATTTAAAATTCAATTGATTAAAAGGGTTGCTGAGTAATTGTAAAATAAGGATGCAAAAAGGGGAAGGTATGGGGAAGTCTGAGAAAAGAGGCTTATGAAAATGAGGTTACGAAAATATGATTTTATGTGTTTGTTTGTTTGTTGTTGTTTTGTCTTTTAAAGATGGAAAACTTAATAAAAAATTTATAATAATAAAAAATAAAGTTTTATTTTACAAGTTCATTCACACAAATAATATTCTTGCAAATATTCAAATTAAAACAAGATTCTTCCGAATCTTAGGACTTCCCTCCCCCCTTCCGTGGGTTCTTTAAATACCTTTGTCAACTGCATATTATAAATTCATCCAAATTTCAGTCCTCCATTATATCCAAAGTCTTTGTGACATTGCAAGAGTTGTTTAAAGCATGCCAAAGAGTTCAAGTGTTTACGGTGTTCTTTTAGATACAGTCTATATTTGTCCCATTTGTCTATACTGAAGTTTTGATCCTCCTGATTTCTGATTTTCCCGATCAAACTTGGCATCTCTGCTACTCTAGTAGTTTCATCTACCAGTCTGCTTTTGTAGGTATCTTATCCTATTCCCATCTCTGGGCAAGCAGCATCCTTGCAGCTGTAGTAAAATACATGAACAGTCTTTTCAATTCCTTCAGTATCTCTGCACCTACAACAAGGTGGAGAGCTTTTTAAGCCCCCCACCTTGGTTACCCAGCTCTGGGAATGATCCTGCAAGAATTTGGACAGCCCTTCCTGGGTGATTTCCCCACTTTCATATATATATATATATATATATATATTTGCTTTCGTAGATTTTCACGGGTACAGGAATGCAGGTTTTGGTGTCCTCGGGTGTCTTCCCGTGTAAAAGTTGGGGTGTCTAGGCGACGTTTCGACGAGGTCTCACTCGTCATCTTCAGGCTGGTGCTTTCGGCTTCTTGTTACTGGAACAGAGCGGGATCTCAATGTCCTCCGGATGCTGCACCCCCCTGCAATCCCTACACAGATCTGGCTGACACAAGCCACAAAACCACAGCTCGCCCCTATACACGAAGCCAAGCCAAAGCACAACTAAGTGCAATACAGCCATCTTCTCAGGAAAACTCTTCACAAAGTTCAAGAGGTCAAGACACAAAGACTTTAGCAACTAATCCACACCTAATGACCCACCTAAGTGGTACTCAGGATATCACTCAAGAAATCACTCAAGGTATCTCTCAAGTAATTAAGGAACAAAAGAAGAAAAGGCACACTAGCCTGGGAACTTCCTCTCTGCCCAGAACATTGGAGGCTAGACACCACACCCCCTCTACAGTATTTATAGGAACTCAAACATTGAGATCCCGCTCTGTTCCAGTAACAAGAAGCCGAAAGCACCAGCCTGAAGATGACGAGTGAGACCTCGTCGAAACGTCGCCTAGACACCCCAACTTTTACACGGGAAGACACCCGAGGACACCAAAACCTGCATATATATATATATATATATATATATATATATATATATATATGGTATATATATGGTCTCTGTGTGTGTATGTGTGTATATATATATATATATATATATATATATATATATGCTTTCGTAGATTTTCACGGGTACAGGAATGCAGGTTTTGGTGTCCTCGGGTGCAAAACCTACATCCTAATGACCTACTTGTGAGCTTCGATGTTGTATCTCTCTTCACACAAGTGCCCATTAATGAAGCCTTGACAGCTATTCAAAACAAATACAATCCCCCCGAATACATCTTGGACCTGACCAACCACTGCCTAACCAACACGTACTTCATCCACAATGGACAAAGATACAAACAGATAGAAGGAGCACCTATGGGATCACCCCTCTCACCGGTCATCGCAAACCTGTACATGGAACACTTTGAAACCAATGCTTTAGACAAGTCAGAACACAAACCCAAACTTTGGCTCAGATATGTTGACGACACCTTTGTAATTTGGCCACACGGGAAGGAAAAACTGGATAGCTTCCTCACACATCTCAACAACTTACACCCCAAAATACAATTCACTATGGAAATAGAAGCCAACAACCAACTTCCCTTCCTTGACGTCCTAATCTACAAAAAACCTGATGGCTCCCTAGGACACACTATCTACCAGAAAAAAACACACACCAACCGCTACTTACATGCACAATCACACCACCACCCTGCACAAATAAACTCCGTAGCCAAGACTCTCATCTCCAGAACCAAACGCCTGGCTGACAAAGACCACTTGACAACTGAGTTACAGAATCTCTCAAATGTGTTAATTGCCAATGGATACCAGCAAAACAGGATTACGAAGCTAATCCAAAAGGAAACACCCCCCAAAAACCAAGACACAGAAGAAAACAATGGCATGGCCCTCCTTCCTTATATCAAGGGCACTACAGATAAAATTAGCAAAATCCTCCATAAACACAATATCAAAACAGCCTTTTGCACCAACCAAAAAATAGCCAATATCCTCAGAAACCCCAAGGATAAAATCCAGTTGGAAAACCAAGGGATCTATGAAATACCCTGCAAAGTCTGCCCAGCCACGTACATTGGACAAACAAACAGACGAATAAATGCACGTATCGCAGAACACAAGAATGCCGTCAAAAAAGAAGAAAAAACTTCCTCTCTTTTCCAACACATGAAAGAAACAGGACACGAAATTAATTTTGCAGATTCCAAATTGCTCTTTAACACGGAACATCACCACAAGAGAATAATCATGGAAGCCATCGAGATAGAGAAACACCCTCACAACATGAACAAGCGTGACGACACATCCCGCTTGCCAGACATCTGGAAATTAGCCCTCCCCACAAAAACTGACACCAGATCCAGAGGCACACAGAACGCCAACACCAATCAACCACACCAGACCCAAACCCAGACCCTCTCCACAGATGAATTACTGACACCATCCAGTAGCCAATCCATGGTGGCACCTCCGGATGCTGCACCCCCCTGCAATCCCTACACAGATCTGGCTGACACAAGCCACAAAACCACAGCTCGCCCCTATACACGAAGCCAAGCCAAAGCACAACTAAGTGCAATACAGCCATCTTCTCAGGAAAACTCTTCACAAAGTTCAAGAGGTCAAGACACAAAGACTTTAGCAACTAATCCACACCTAATGACCCACCTAAGTGGTACTCAGGATATCACTCAAGAAATCACTCAAGGTATCTCTCAAGTAATTAAGGAACAAAAGAAGAAAAGGCACACTAGCCTGGGAACTTCCTCTCTGCCCAGAACATTGGAGGCTAGACACCACACCCCCTCTACAGTATTTATAGGAACTCAAACATTGAGATCCCGCTCTGTTCCAGTAACAAGAAGCCGAAAGCACCAGCCTGAAGATGACGAGTGAGACCTCGTCGAAACGTCGCCTAGACACCCCAACTTTTACACGGGAAGACACCCGAGGACACCAAAACCCATATATATATATATATATATATATATATATATAATGTGTGTGTGTGGTGTGTATATATATATATATATTCAGCAGGGACGCAGGTGGCGCTGTGGGTTAAACCACATAGCCTAGGGCTTACCGATCAGAAGGTTGGCGGTTCGAATCCCTGTGATGGGGTGAGCTCCCGTTGCTCGGTCCCAGCTCCTGCCAACCTAGGAGTTTGAAAGCATGCAGTGCAAGTCGATAAATAGGTACCACTCCGGCGGGAAGGTAAACGGCATTTCCGTGCGCTGCTCTGGTTTGCCAGAAGCGTCTTAGTCATGCTGACCACATGACCCAGAAGCTGTACGCCGGCTCCCTCGGCCAATAAAGCGAGATGAGCGCCGCAACCCCAGAGTCGGCCACGACTGGACCTAATGATCAGGGGTCCCTTTACCTTTACCTTTATATATTTAGCAATCCACATAATGGATTTATGTACAAACTGGGCATATACATATATATTGACTGTGTCAGATCAACATGGCTACCTACCTGACTTTGCTATAGTTCAGTGTCCACATACCTGTGAATAAACCCTTTTCGAATAGGATTTACTTTTGAATAAACACGTATCGGAATGTGCTATAAGAATCGTATGATGGAGCAGAGCCACTAGTCCAGCACCTGCCAACCCAACAGTGGCCATGTACATGGTGGGTTTTTCTTTTCCTTTTCCAATAAATACTGTTTCAATGTGTCAATAAAAGCAAAGTGTTTTATCAGGAATATCAGGAGATAACAATAAATGATGATAGAATGTTAAAACTAAGAGACTCTGATATCATGGGACGGGTGGGTATTCCCTGCTCCTTGCACTGGAAGCCAAATCGCAGATGGGAAAATTTATATTTGATTATAATATACCATATAAAAAAAAGAAAATTCAAACATTTGTGGCATATTAAAATCCTGTATCTTTGCTTTCCTTGACTGCAATGTGATTCACTAAATCACCTATAAACACTCTTATAAAAATTTAATTAATTTCCAAAGACCAGACCAAAGCACTTGTCTGGTCTCCTTATAAATATTAATCAACTCTGGTGATTCTTAAATCCCAGAATAAACACTGATTCCTTTAATCCAACTGTGTACCTGAATTACACATTCTCTCCTAAAAAATAACTCGGTACAATTAAATCCTGCTACTAATTAAAGTTGGTACAATTAAAAATAGAATGAAATGCAATCACTACTTCCACAGAACAATGCACAGTTCAAAAAGATGAAAAATATTTTCAATGAGGGCACTTAACTGGGGTTTTTTTTGATGAAGATACTTCTCTCAGAAGAAAGAGATAGGCCCCAAAGGGGCAATGAAAATTATTTATTTGGCAAAGACTCTTGTTTAGAGGCAACAGGTTGAACCCAAATGATAGCTCAAGCAGTCCTCTAAACATCTCAGAAATGTTTTATCAATACATTGAGGAAGGAGATGAAAGCTAGAATGTTTCCTTCTTCTAATAAAGCTCTGAGGGAGACAGGGAGAGCTAACCAAGAGCTGATTTGCATTTAACACTGAAGACTTTTAGGAGAAAAGTTGAGAGGTTTTGTGGCGGCAGAATCAGCAATGCATTTAAGGTATATTTCATGCCAGTTTCTCTGCCAGACTCAGACCACATCTTTTGTATTTAGTTATAATCCGGGGGTCACCATAATTAATGGTATTCCAGTTTGGTAGCAGTGTTTGTGGCACATTTACTTGCCTCATGTGTACGGCCATCTTTAGCTACTATCAGCATTCTGGAGAGTCAGATAAGAGAGAAAAACTGGGAGGAGGAAATCAAGGTTTCTCGTGGGAAAGTGCTCTGAAAAACATGACGGTGGTGGCTGCTGCTGCTGCTGCTGCTGCTGTTTGAAAGGCAGGAGGCAGCAAACATCAGACCTTTGTATCCTTCCTTGGCTCTTTAGGTCTCTAAGCAGCTAGAGCCATCTGCTTCCCACATGAGCACACATAACGTGGTCAAACGCTTAGGAATGAAGTGAAAATTCCCACATTGTGCCAATTTCATTTATACTAGTGCTTGAGCATTATGCTTCACTTCTCAAAATTTGCTAACTGAAGGAAATAATTTAAGGGTGGATTGACACTCGTGCGTTTAACATTAAGGAAGGCTTAAGGAATGGTTTTGATAACGTATGACGTCCTACTTTTAATGCTCATTATGCATTATTAAAATGTGACACCAAGGGGCGCAGGAGAGCAATCACCTTTTGATGGGGGGGGACAAGGTAAAAAATGCTTTAATTAACAAGTATGTTCTGTGATGTTTTATCTAATATCATTCTAATAATGTTAAACAGGTCAGTGTAGATGCAGCCTAAGTCTTTTGTCAGCAACTAGAAGAACTGTCAGCTACTCAGATTTTATTAAGAAGGGTTTTTGACTATAAAAAACCCAAACACTGACACTGCTTCCAACCATCTAATGTGCAAAGTTCAGAACCAGTTTTGTGGTCATGAGCTTCTGTTTTCAAGGGCACACTAATACAACACTTACTGAACCATTTTGCTGAAAGGGATATGGCAAGAAGCCAGGTGTCCTGTGGCAGATTCAGGGCACCTGTCAGTGGACTCAAGGAAATGGTTACGTAACAGCACTGTTTATTATAAAAAAGGGAGGAAACGAACAATAGCATGGAACAAAAACAAGAGGTGAAAGCCATTTTGTAAGGAGAATAAAAGGGCAGGAATGAAAAGAAACTCCAACCTTTACGATTTTCTAAGCTATCAAAGTTAATTTGCTAGTTTCTTTTGAAAAAAGAAAGAGAGCTTTTTTTTTTTAATTCTAGGGACATAATGCCAAAAAGTAAAATCAACTCTTTTTGCATTTTAAGAACATTTTATTACCTAAAGTGAGACAAAATGTTCCACTTCTTAGACTTAAAAAGTTTTCCCAGCAGGCCCATAAGTCCTTAAATATACCAGAAAGTGAACCATCTATAGTCCACCATGACACTTTTGCACCTGTCTGAGTGTCACATTCCAAAGACATAGAATAATAGAGTTGGAAGGAAGCCCCCAAGGGCCATCTAGTCCACCCCCCTGCAGGTGTGGGAATGACTTCACTGTCCACCAATAGCTCAGCTGTTTAGAGCCTGGTGCTGACAATGCCAGGGCTGCAGGTTCAGTCCTCATAAAGGACAGCTGCATATTCCTGCATTGCAGGGGTTGGACTAGATGACCCTCAGGGTCCCTTCCAACTCTAGAATTCTACTATTTTAAACTGCAAATATGAACATACCCTAAATCTGTGGGGAAACGTAGCAAGACAAAAGAGACTCCTTTTAGGACTGAATGCTGGCATAGGCAAGAGTGAGCAAGGAAACAAAAGGACAAGGTTTCCATTGTCCTGATAAAAATCCCCCTGTTCCTTTCTCCATTCTCCTTTCTTCTTTTGCCTGCTCGTTTATGACCACTCCCATTGCCTCTTTATTTCAACTACTTCTGCATATTAAAATACGGAATACCATTATGCTGATGCCAAAGTACAGCAAAATTCTAGAGGGCAAGAAGTGGCAGAATAGAAGACTCCAAGCTCATATAATAGCAGCACTGATGAAGAATATTTAAATTCAGATAATGTGCGCTAGCAGTTCCAGGCCTTTTTGCTTCACATGCAATAATTAATAAGTTTCTTTGTTCCTTTCTCCCTCTGTTTGTCTGCTTTTAGGGAACTAGAGGCAGACAAAAGCTGTCATCTGCCATCACCACTTAAACCCCCTTTTTCATCATGGCAGAAAGATCACAGGGCTAACCCTTAGCCCTAAGCGTTGTCTTTGAACAAAGTTAAAAACAAGGAATTATTACAGGCCGTTATATATTTAGATGTGTGTTAGTTATTACTATGCAGAGGAGTTTCCCTTAAGTTTATTCACTCTCCGCGGTCTCCTGTGGCCACATGTCCACTTGCTTTTATCAGCAGAAGGAAAGGCCAACTGTGTTCATATATATGCCAAATTGAAAGGTCCCATTTTCAAAGTTGCGGCATCCCTGGACTCCTAAAGCAAATTCTGAGGAAGATACTCATTAGTGGACCAATCTAGCACCAGGCTCCCTGTTTGCTGTTGTACAATTTTTTCCTCAGAGACAAATAGGTGGGTCGGGGGGTGGGGAGAGTATAAGATTGGAACAGGTAGAAATAGTATCTTGGGAACTGGCATGCCAGCACAAGCAGACTTAGTAACAGTCTCATCCATGTCCATTTGGTATAAAAGTGAGCACAGAAGTGCCTACAGAACTGTTCAGGTTGAGTAAATGAGTGAGCAAATATGGCTGACTTTGTGTTGCTTTTATTTTTGAGGTTGTGATATTTGTTGGGATATTCCATTCTCTCCCCACCCTGTGTCTCTCTGTCTGTCTCTCTACACACACACACACACACACACACACACACACACACACACACACATTTCTAGAAAAAGAGATGCTGAAACTCACCATGAATGCCTCCCTTGCTCTCTCATAATGGCAAAGGCACACCTGAGTTCTAGCAAGTTCTGTCTGAAAAAAAGCTCTCTCTCTCTCTCTCTCTCTGTGTGTGTGTGTGTGTGTGTGTGTATGGTTGTCATTGCACACCCACTGGAACATTTGTGGTGCTGGACGTTGTGTCGTCTGTATGCATAGAACTGTAGAGTTGGAAGAGATCCAGAGGTTTATCTAATCCAACCCCCTGCGATGCAGGAATCTCAAGTCAAGCATCCCCGAGTTGAGGAAAAAGAAGAGGAAATGGAGCACTTGAAAGGGGTTGCAAAATGTGGGGGGAATAAGAGGGGTTGGCAAGTGTAGCCAGCAGGAATGCAGTCACAGGCACTGCACTGTCCATATAAGGGAAGAGAAAAAGCACTGGGTCCAGTGGAGTTGCATAAACAAACATTTGGGGCATTCAACCTCTTAATTGTTTCCAGTATTGTTTTGCTGACTGGCTTTGCCACCAGCCTCTCTGTTCCTCTGGCATTTACAGCATATAGATACATGTATGTGCTTTCTATTTATTTTGTTCATTATCACTGGAGTGATGTACCACCTGACCATACTTCACAGCAGTGGCGTAGCGTGGGTTGTCAGCACCCGGGGCAAGGCAAGTAATTTGCACCCCCTAACCCATGGATTTGCGCCCCCTAACCCGTGGATCTGCGCCCCCTAACCCGTGGATTTGCGCCCCCTAGCCCTAACCCCCAGGTGTTGCGCCCGGTGCGGCCGGCCCCCCCTGCACCCCCCACGCAACTCCACTGCTTCACAGCTGCTTGCCCTTGTCATCAATATCAGAATCATTGATATCACATTTACCATTCAGTATATATAATACAAGTGGTAAGAAGGGTTTCACGACACATCAGGTAAAATTATTTGGCAATATGGGTGATAAATAAAAATATAATTCCATGTGTGTTTCTAATTCTGGAAACCAAGCTTTACAAGGAATGGTTAAAGGAGTTGGGCATGGTTAGCCTGGAAAAGAGGAGAGTGAGAGGAGATACGATAACCATCTTCAAATATCTAAAGGGCTGTCCCATGGAAGAGGGAACAAGCTTGTTTTCTCCTGCTCTGGAGGGTAGACCCCACACCAATGGATTCAAGTTGCAAGAAAGGACATTCCAACTCAACATTGAGAATGGACTCCCTTGGGAAGTTGTGGACTCTCCTTCCTTGGAGATTTTTAAGCAGAGGTTGGATGCCCATCTGTCATGGATGCTTTAGCTGAGATTCCTGCCTTGCAGGGGGTTGGACCAGATGACCATTGGGGTCCCTTCCAACTCTACAATTCAGTTAATTTCAGCTTTTTCTATAGCCCTCCTGTGGTCCTTACTAAATAGTTAAGGAAGGTCTTACGCCTCCATTATATTAGCACTGGCAAAGAAGCAGTTGGACATGGCAGAATCATGAATTGTGGATTACAAGTGAAGTAGCCACAGCAACCCACAGAGGCCCCCTGACCTGCCTTTCTTAATTACAATGAAGCTGAATGTTGGAAGATTTAGGAGAGATGCAAGAAAAGAGAAAGTCCTTCTTCGCGCAGCACGTAGTCCAGCTGTGAACCTTGCTCCCCCAGGAGGCAGGGCTGGCTACCCATTAGGATGGCTTTAACGGAGGGCTAGAGAAATTCATGGAAGAGAGGGGTGTCAATGGCTCCCAGCCCTGATGGCAGCAATGCTTCTGGATGCCAGCTGTTGGAAACCACAAGAAGGGAGGGTGCTTTTCTGCTCATGTTCTGCTCCCTGGTTTCCCTTGAGGGCCTCTGGTGGGCCACTGTGAGAACAGGATGCTGGACTAGATGGGCAATGGGCCTGGTCCAGCAGGACAATTCTTGTGTTCTTGTGTTATTACAAGTCCAGCAGGTGGCACTGCCTATCAGCTTCCTTGTGCAACTCAACATGGAACAGAATGGGGACAAAACTGGAATGAGCGTCCTCTGCCTGTCACTCACTCTGGCCATGCCTTCCGTCCTACCAGTCTCAATGAGCGTCAGCCAGCACTACAAGCAGCCAAATTAAATGGATATACACACACATCCTTTCTGACACTGGTTTTCCATTGCTGGCCCAGTCATTCTTTGCGCTGCCTCCTTGTAACTCTCCGCCCTGAGCAGGAGCTTCCTCCATTACTTCCTTTCCCCCGTAGGCAGTCCTCCCTTGAGCAGAGAACTCTGCTTTGGCGGAAGCTGGGTGCACCTAGCTGTGTGCACAAAGGTGCAATTGCATCAGGCCCATATTATTTTAGAGCCATCGCTTGCAACCATGCCTGTAATGATATGTAATTTGAATAATTTGCATGGATAATTTGAACACTATATTAATTTGAACTCTATACATTATCCCCTTGGCAGAATCAAAGCTCCAATACATTATCTGAAACTGCAATAGTATATAGACTTATTTTATTAGCTGAATATATTTGCCCTTTGTTTTATGTTGTCATTTCAAATCTCCTTTTTGGAAATTTGAAAGCATAGTAATGGAACATACTGAGGAAGAGAAATCTAATATAATCTCTGTTCAGCATATCAATTAAAACTGTTTGTGATTCAAGAAAGCAAAGAGATGCCTACGGTTTAAACAAATCTCACTGTTTTTCCTTCTCAGCCATGGGGGCAGGGAACCTCATTCATCCTTACAAAAAAAAGCCAAAAAACTTGATTCAAATCAGATTAGGCCAAAGGACCGCCAAGCAACGAACCAACCCAGACCCTGTGATCATCATCTGAGGCCTTTCTCCATGGCCTCCTCCACAAGAGATCCGGAGGGTGGCATCACAAGAATGGGCCTTTTCTGTGCTGGCTCCCCATTTGTGGAATGCCCTCCCCAGGGAGGCTTGCCTGGCACCTTCCTTTTACACCTTTAGCCGCTAGGCAAAACCGTTCCTCTTCATCCAGGCCTTTGACTATCATCCTGTATTCTTTAAAATGTGCTTTTATTGGGAGGGGGGCGGGTTATTGGTTTGTTTTGTTCTTGCATTGCTGGGGGTTTGACTAGATGACCCTTGTGATCCCTTCCAACTTTACAGTTCTATCTCTATGTATTTTGTGTTTCTACCTCATATTTTTATGCTGTGAACTCCCCTGAGATCTTTGGATGAAGGTGGGTATGCAAATTTAATAAATAATAATGGGCAATGAAGTGGAGATGGAAGAACGCACAACAGGATCCTAATTGTCAGGTCTGAGTACCTGATTCACCTAATAGAGTGGGATTCATAGCACCTCATACACAGGGAGAGCAGCTTCCCTGATACTGCTGGCTTTGGTTTTTGCTGTTCTTTTATGTCTTCAAGTATAAAAATAGTACATGTCGCTTTACTCATCCTCAGTAGAATGCTTCCCTGTTGATGCAGTTCATTGCCAGGTTCTCTGTGGAAATCTGTTCAGGAAGTGTCTCTGTTTGGCATCTCTGAAATTTTAATTTAGCAGTCATGCAGCTTCATTAATTTGTGCTATATTTGTGTTGCTCGGGGCAGCAGGGCCACTTGAAATCAGGGCAGCTGCGAGAGGCATTTATTACATCCCTGTCAGCGGACTGGTTCGCACATGCAATTTCACCCCTTGAGAACCGAAACATCCCGTGGCGACTGCCGTTTGCGTCTGAGGTATCATTTCAGTGCGATGTGGTAGCGAAGAGGCTCCTGGCATTTGACCAAGGAGTTGTGAGCTCAAACCCCTGTCAGCGGGGAAAGGGGAAGCCATGTCCAAGGAAGGCTGGGTTAAACATGTAAAAAATAAATCTAACACCGTAGTGCAATGCTTTTTTTCAACAGACTCCGCGGCAAATAACAAAGTGCTTAGAAACCACGTGTGAACTGGCCCAGTGAGTTTGTGTGCTCATGTAGAATGAGGAATCGAGCTTGAACTAAAAGCGAGAGTTTGGTCAGCTCGGAGATGTGCTATCAACGCCTGTTAATGTGACCTTACGAAGTGCCAACAGCTTCTCCTTTTCCACCACAAGATGGCAGTACCTTTGAAAAACACAGGCAGATGAGAGCATATTTGGAAGTGGAGGGAAATTAGGTAGCAAGTTTCTCCACCCGTGGCATGCAGAGGTAGTCATTTGTGAATTAAAAGAATAGCTTCAAAAACAAGGTTCCTGACAAAGATCTGGCAGGCTTGTGCCCTAATCAATTCGCTAATCTCTAAATGCGACAAGACTGCATTGTTTTGGCTGCAGACACTGACAGGGTTGCCCTTCTGGAAACTGAGCTCAGATTATGTTGATAACAGTTGCAAAATGATGGCAAAACTTCACCAACAAGTGGGGTTATTTAAAGCGGGAGAAAGTGTTCCCAATGTGTGCCCCTTTCGGCTCAGTTTGAATGTACTGGGAAGGCACCTAGGCATATAATTGGGGACAGGCATGCTTCAGGTGGCGCTGTTGGTTAAACCACAGAGCCTAGGGCTTGCCGATCAGAAGGTCGGTGGTTCGAATCCCTGCGACAGGGTGAGCTCCTGTTGCTCCTGCCAACGTAGCAGTTCAAAAGCACATCAAAGTGCAAGTAGATAAATAGGTACCGCTTCGGCAGGAAAGTAAATGGCATTTCCGTGCGCTGCTCTGGTTCGCCAGAAGCGGCTTAATCATGCTGGCCACATGACCTGGAAGCTGTACGCCGGCTCCCTCGGCCTATAGAGCGAGATGAGCGCCGCAACCCCAGAGTTAGTTACGACTGGACCTAATGGTCAGGGGTCCCTTTACCTTTATCTTTATGCTTCAAAATGACCCAGCAAGCTCTTATCCCAAACCTCTGAAGCTGGCAGGAGCTGGGGCTGCCAGCTGACTGCACTCCCCTCAAACTGCCTCAGAATACTGACAGCAGAGAGCGACACATAAGTGTGACCCTGCCTCATAGCCAGCCAGGGCTGGGATGAGGCAGAAGAGAAGGAAGTAACTGCAGTGCCTGGAGGTCAAGGGATGGATGCAGTTTGCTGCATTCATGCCTAAAGCCAGGGAAATAGTTTCTGGTTTTGGGGAGAGAGCTAGATCCTCTCTCTCTCTCTCTCTCTCACACACACACACACACAAAACAAAAAACACCACCAGAAACTGCAGATAATAGTTCTGGTTAGTTGGTTGGTTGGTGCATGACGTACAGTATAAATCCTATGCATATTTACTCTGAATTCAGTAGAACATATTTCTATGGGGCATCATCCCAGGTAAATGTGTATAAAGTTGCAGCTTATTTACTCTTATTATTATTAATTAAATTTGTATACTGCCCTTCATCCAAGGATCACAGGGCTGTTCAAATCATAAATATGCAAATATACAAAACTAACCTTGAGTGGACTTCAATAGAGCTATTCTATTTATAATAGGGTAATACATCAATTTGAGATTATGCTCAAATATTCTCCGCCTTCCCTATAAACCGTGGCACATACAAAGCTGGAAAGGTGTGCTATAATTGAATCCAAAGCGCCATCTGCTGGCTCCTGAAACAGAAACAGTTACTTTCTTACTTGGAAAAGGAACTCTAAAAGTTCAGAATGAAAATTTCTGATAAAAGAACTAACTTGCATTCTTGTACCTGCTATAGCCTGGAAATTCCAAGAAGGCAAAATCACTGTAATTTTGAAAAGTTCAGTCTGCCACCTAGACTCTAAATGGTGTCTGGTTGTATCACAGCACAGAAAAAAGCCTGGTCCTTGATCCTGGGAACCATCATGCAAAATTTGGTTACGATATCTTAAGAGGTGTCTAAATGCATAGCCAACGAAGGCTTCACTTTCCAAAATTTGAATGCATGCACGTATGGTAGACAGAAGGGACGCGGGTGGCGCTGTGGTCTAAACCACAGAGCCTAGGACTTGCCGATCAGAAGGTCGGTGGTTTGAATCCCCGCAATGACGGGGTGAGCTCCCGCTGCTCGGTCCCTGCTCCTGCCAACCTAGCAGTTTGAAAGCAAGTCAAAGTGCAAGTAGATAAATAGGTAGATTACCTCCGGCAGGGAGGTAAATGGTGTTTCCATGTGCTGCTCTGGTTCGCCAGAAGCGGCTTAGTCCTGCTGGCCACATGACCCGGAAGCTGTACACCGGCTCCCTTGGCCAATAAAGCGAGATGAGCGCCGCAACCCCAGAGTCGTCTGCGACTGGACCTACTGGTCAGGGGTACCTTTACACTTTATGGTAGACAGAAGAAGCAGACAGTAGGTGCTGATACAACCAGGCATTTCCTCTCCCACCTCCCCAATGCCCATGAATAGAATTTGCAAACATTTGTTTCCTACTGATTTTCTATAATGATACCCCACTCTGTCTTGGTAGCACGTTGGAGTACCTGCCCAAGGCGAAGCACTTTCTTCATGCAGAACCATGAGACGTAGGGGAAGTAGAAGGAGGAGGGTGCTCTGTCTTGGTGGCTCAGCAAGTCTTTTTAAAGTGTTGGGCCTGACAGGGAAGCGAGCATCATTTACCTCTGCTTTACTCAGAAAAATAGCTTGGGCTGGAACATGTCTGTCCACAAATGGCTCGATCTCAGAAATGATCTCAGAATTGCATTAGGATGGCCGTAGGAAGCAAAGACGGAAAATCTAAACAATAGTATGGTCGCAAAAGCAGACTTATTAATGGCATCTGCCTGATGGGTGCTTTACCTGTAAGTAGAGTTTAGGCACCTTTCTCATCAGTGGGCTTCCAGCAGCTATTTTTATATGCAAGCAACCAAATCTCAATAGTATAAATCTCCTTGCTTTCCCCAACTTGTTGGTTTCTCTTTCTCCTCTCTAGAGCTGGCTTTCTACAAGGTGCTTGCAACTAGGAAGGGAGGGGGGATTTGATCCAGTTCGCATTTAAAGGTGAACTCACCAAATTCACATTTTCTGAAACAATGTGTGAACTGAAACAGAGCTATCTGAATTTTGCAATGGAGTTTTCCAGTCAAGAAATTTGCGCAAAATTGTATATATTGGGGTAAAGTGTGCAAAGATATGCATATATCAGTGAAAATAAAGTAGAAAGATGCATTATATTGGGGAAAACAGCTTTGTAAAGATGTGTATAGTGGGGATTATTTTTTTTGCTATAACCTGTATTTGGTTTAGCAATAAATTCTGATTTGACTTGATTAGGTAGGAGAAATTTGAACATACTGATTAAATTTCCTGAGGGCATTTAAAAATAAATCATTCACAAACTGATATAGGAAGGTAAAGAACTGAACTTATGATTGGAAAAATGAGAAGCTGAGAGAAACCAAAACTGACATACTGTATCTGCCCATCCCATTTACAACCCCAATATATTTCAGCTATTTCCCCACTCCAGCTAATACATTCCTTTTCTTGTGTATTTGAGGCCAGGGATGCTGATCAGATCCCAGCCTCACAAAACGGCTCAGGGAGGGTGGCATGAGGAGGACGCCATGCAACCTTTGATCGCAGCCTCACTGAGGGGCTGGGATGGAGGGGCACATGGCTAGTGCATGCTTCTCCTGTCGCCCTCCACGGATCCTGAGGGGTTGGCTTAGGGAGAGTGGGGTAAGGAGGGCTCAAGAGCCAGTCTGTGATCAAAGGGTGTCACTCCAGCAGCAAGGGCCAGGCTGGTGCCCCTCCTTTGGTGCAGCTATGGCACGTGAAATGGGGGGCAGCCCTGTGCCACCCACATTCTCTTCCATTTGGGCCAACAGTAGGGCATCATGGATGTAGCAAACCCAAAAATGCCTTATCTTCTGAGTCTTCGCCAATAAAACTCAGAAACAAGAGGAGTTAGGAGTCCAACGTTCTTGCAAAGCAATAGGTCACAATGGGATAGCTCCGCAAAGGTTGCAATCCCACCCAGTGCATAAAAGTATTTCTCACTACAGTACCTCATTCCAAGTTATTGGACTTGCGCACAGCATTGGCTAATTCTGCTGACTAGGCTCTGATTCCCACCCTGTTCCATGGCCTTCACATGAATACACTGCGTTACACAAAGCTTTTTGTGTGCATGTTGTAGCAACTTGTATCTTAGCTTTTGTGCTGTATCTTGTGATTTACGTACAGCGGAACCTCATGTTATGGACGGGATCCGTTTCAGAGGCCCGTCCATAACAGGGTACTGATGCAAGCTGAAGCACTGCGTCTGCACATGTAAGCGGCGCGATTTAGCGCTTCTGCGCGAGCGGCAAAACCCAGAAGAAACCCGTTTCGGTACTTCCAGGTTGCCCCAGGATGCAACACAAAAACACATAACCCGAAGCGGATGCAACATGAGGTATGACTGCATTAGCTGTTTTTCTGCCGCCAATGAGGGCGGCACATGTTGCAAAATTATCAGTTTCGTAAAGTAACAGGCTACCATAAGTTCTCAATTAGAAGCACACTCAAGGATTTACAGGGGTACACATTATCACATTTATTGTGGCCCTTTGGGCCACTCCCACATGGAGACTGGTGCCCTCAGCAAGCCCATTATTTTCACTTAATATTTTCCTGCTGCCATCACTCCCCTTAACCCAAAATAAAGCTCTCGACCAGCATAGGACTCTACCTTTCTTTCACAAATGGCAAGTGCACAAGTAGAGAAGGCAATGCATGAAATAAATTTTTATAAACCAAAGAAAACCAGCCCTAGAACTCCCTCTCACTCACAGTTTTCATAAAAGGTGCTCCACCAAAATGATGGAGGAGCCACATCAGGTGGAAACAGCCATGATGCCAGTTGGCCTCCCTGGCTGCTGCTGCCCTTCTCCTTGGGCAGGCTGGTTCTAAGAAACCCTGCAAGGGGTACAGCCACAGCTGGAGGAACGGGCAATTAAGACAGATCTAGTCCCAGGCCTTTCAAGTGATCTTGAGGGTGCAAGTTCTGGAAGCCCTGCTCTCTGCCATGCAAATCTTTATCTACCTGGCCTGGGGGGACGGGGCCAGACTGACTCCAGCTACAAAAGCTCTTGGGCTGGAATACTCTTGGGCTGGAATATTCTTTAGGTAGTTTTGTTGGGGGGGGGAGGGTTGTTGTCATTATTGATATTAATTTCTTGTCTCGTTATTTTTAGCTCATATTACAATTTATGGGGAAATTTGTTGCACACTTTTTGATGTGTTTTATTTATAGCTTATGACTACTTTTGCAATTATGTCAATCTTCTCACATTGTAAGCCACCTTGACCAATGCTATTTTTCTAGAAGAGGCGGCGCCAGAACTCATCATGAACGTCTCCCCTGTTCTCTTAGAATGGCAATGGCGCCCACTTGAGAGGTGCCAGAACTGAATTCTGGTGAGTTCCAGTTGGGGGAACAACACCCTGGTTTTAACTAGGGAAAGGTGGCTACAAATAAGATGGTGATGAAAGAATCGCCCAAGACCAGCAATAATTGTTTGTTTGTTTGTTTTCTGTGGCAGATGACTTGATTTCAAGCCACAAGGCAGCTGTGGTTTCCCTCCATTTAAAGAGACAAAGTTTTGTCACTTTCTTGAAGTGCTGGCAGAGCCGCAAGTGTGTCCTGGACCACTGGGCCAAGGGGATGAGTTCCTGAGCGGCAGAGAGACTCCTCCAGCTTGGCTCACCGAGTGTTTTTTGGCCTATCCCCAGTGGCACTCGTAACATAAAGCAGACTTGCTGGATCCCAGCAACACCAGTTCATTCCTTCTTGTGAGAGTAGGTAGCCTAAGGACCCTAAAGGAAGTAGTGGAGATTCAACTCCTTTAATAATAATAATAAAAAGCAACCCAAAGATTGTTTGAACCACCAGGCAGTTGCAAACAGGGGCACCATATGGGGAGGGGGTCAGGCGAGGAGCGTCCCCCCAAAAAAAAATATTTCAAGGAGGGAGCCAGGCCCCCTCAATAGTCTGTGGCAAGGTGCACACACCATGTGACATGCTCATGTCGAACACATAAACCACCCTTCTCTCCACTTCTATTTTATGCCCACATTTCTGTAGGTCTTTTAGAATAATTAGGGAATACTCTTTAACTAAGGTGTGTATGTATTGTAAATTTGCTACCTGCTACTACGGTAACTAGGGACGCGGGTGGCGCTGTGGGTTAAACCACAGAGCCTAGGACTTGCCGATCAGAAGGTCAGCAGTTCGAATCCCCACGACGGGGTGAGCTCCCATTGCTCAGTCCCAGTTCCTGCCAACCTAGCAGTTTGAAAGCATGTCAAAAGTAGATAAATAGGTACCACTCTGGCAGGAAGGTAAACGATGTTTCTGTGTGCTGCTCTGGTTCGCCAGAAGCGGCTTAGTCATGCTGGCCACATGACCCAGAAGCTGTACGCCGGCTCCCTCAGCCAGTAAAGCCACAACCCAAGTCGTGACCATTAGGCCACGACTGGACCTAATGGTCAGGGGTCCCTTTACCTTTTTACTACTGTAACTGCTGTCTAAAGCAGCATTTTAATATATTCTGTCACTCCTATTTTATATAATAAACCAACCTTTCTTTATTTCTTTGTTTGAGAGTTTCTTGTGGGCATAAAGAAGCACACACCATAACTCCAGCAAAAGAATGGAAACCCCTCAGCAGTATATGAACACACTGGCTGTGCACATGGGAGTCCAAGTAGACACTCGTAACAGAATGACGCTGGTTATCTGGATCTGTTTTTCAGAAACAGCACTTTCAGGGGCAAGTGTTGAGAGGGAGCGAATGTGCAGAAGAAACATAGTTTAGAGCCTCAATCCAGATCAGAAGCCTGTAGCAGATCAGAGGCCAGGAGCTACTTTTTCTCCTAAAGAAAAAGGAGCCAGTTTAAAAGATCCTTTAAGGGTGTGGTTTGCCCTTAGAACTATCCTCCTTCACTCAATCTCCAACTGCCTGAAATGTAAAACTTTCCACAAATTAATTTTCTATTGTTAATAACTTAAAATGCTGCGGAGGAAATGCTGAGAAATGACTGCTAAGTTTTGGTAGCAGACTTCTTTAAGATTCTGGACACATCACGGGTGAGAAAAATAATAAACGGACAGAAGCAAACAGAGATAAAACATAATGAAATTCATTTTCTGTACGCACAGCAAGACTGTGATAGACTCGACAGGAAGAGATCCAACAGGAAGATTATGACACAGCCCTTTCACCATCTTCAAATACTTTTTCATCTAATAGGGAGGCACTAGATCATCTTCTCAACAATGGCATTTTTGCTTTTCCTTAAAGTACCTTTTTATGTTAGTGACAGGGAACAGTGGGTGGCTGATCAGGGCGTTGGCATCATGCAAGACTTACTGCTGTTCCAATGGCAAAAAGCATCCATTTTTGTAAGCAACTGGGGTTGTTATCCTAGTCTTCCATTTGAGAGAAGAGTTAAACCACTTAGAAATTCATGCATGCATGGTACAGTTTGGAAACAGCAAGTTAAGGCATCAGTCTAACTTCTATGCAATGTAAACAGGCAACAAATTCACATAATATTGTGCTTACTTACAATTGCGCCTCCAGACACTCACTCTTTCCCTTTTCTTTCCATTCAGTCTCACTGTTCTGCAGGTTGGCCTGCAGAGCTGCCCAATTATTACATAGGTTAGAGCAGGGGTAGGCAACCTAAGGCCCGGGGGCCAGATGCAGCCCAATCGCCTTCTCAATCCGGCCCACAGACGGTCCGGGAATCAGCGTGTTTTTACATGAGTAGAATGTGTCCTTTTATTTAAGATGCATCTCTGGGTTATTTGGGGGGCATAGGGATTTGTTCATATATATTTTTTCAAAATATAGTCCAGCCCCCCACAAGGTCAGAGGGACGGTGGACTGAAAAAAGTTTCTGACCCCTGGGTTAGAGGCTCTTCTACAAATCATCCCACCTTCTGAGGTGGGAATATGCATTGTGGTACCCGATCTGTACAGGTACTGCCTGCCTGGCACCAACTGCAATGTTTTCAAGTGTGATGAAAATACCCTTTTATTTGCCCAGGCCTCACATCCACCCCAAGCCAAACTGGAGCCAGCAAGTGCACCATACCATCTAGAGGACCCTGTCTTAGCTAAACACAGACAATAAACCCAAACAAAACATATTGTAGTTTGTAGCATACAATGACTCTTCCTAACAGTAGAATTACAAAATTGTTGCTCGTGTATCAAATATGAAGCCTGCAATGTTCACATCAAGGAGAATGCTCCCAGAAACAGGTCTAAATTCCTCCTGTTCCTGGGAGCGAGTTATGACCCATAACCCAGCAGGACATAAAAGAACCACTGGCCAGGATAGGGGAGAAGTGTAGAGTTCCTTCTAGCACATACCTGGCATTTGGATTGGGAAACTGCTCTAAGCAGATGTTGTAGCTGACACTGAAACCCTGCTCTCCGCCCTCCTATAGAGTTATATGACATCTGGGTGCACACAAAATCATCAGATATGCCTGGGAATGCTTGAGTCCCCACTCACCCCCAGTCTCCAAAACCAAGAACTTCTACAAGGTCAACACTCACCTTCTTCCTCAGACTGCATCTTCTTCTTTGGCGGACAGGGGAGGCTATAGCAACCTCACTGGTGATCCTGTCTGGTTTGGAGATTGGAGGGGCACTCTCTTCTATAGTGGTGATCTCTGCCACTTTGTGCCCTAACTCAAACTTACTATTACTATGTATTCATTTTTAATAGTAAATGCCAAACTCTGGTGCCTTGGAGAAGAATCACTGAAACCACCTGCTACCCACAATGCACTACAGTACGTGTTCTCTTTTTTGTAATCTTTTAAGATGTGGCAGACACAGCCAGGACTCACCAGTGCCTAGTCCCAGAAGCACAGCCCAAGTCAGACAAGATATGGAAAGAAAACTGACTCTAGTGCTTCTGACAGCAGGTGCCTCAGAATATCAAAATATATCAAAAGTGGAACACTTCAGTGGATTAGGGCCGACACAGGCAAATACAAAAAACAAAGTGCAACTGGCACTTTTCAGGGTGGTCTATGCATGTATGCAATGCAGAAGCAGCCGTGCTTTTCCCTCCACCCATCACAGAGCATACATGTACATCACAACCAGCAATATTTTGAATGCACTGCTTAGGTCCCCACCCATGTACTGTGTGGGTTTGCACTGTTGTTGCTGTTTTTCCAGCAGAGGAAGGGGTAACGGAAGAACCTCACATGCAGCAAAGTTTAATAGAAAAGCATATATTGACAAGGCAAAGCGGAAGACTCCCAAGAAACCAAGGGGGCATCTTTTGCACAAGCAGAGCTCCAGGTTACACCATGTAAGGCATAGCATAAGAAACACAGCAGTAATCTGACTAGGCCTAGTGGAAGCATTTCTAGCAGAGCTCCTTTCCATCAGGATGTTGTCAGCGGCTCCTGGCTGGTTGCTCAGGAAAGTATAAGTATAAAAGTTTCTTACTGTCCTGTTTTATTTCAGTCTTTACAGAGAGAGGCTATAGAACCCAGCCTCTTGGATAATGGCATTGTCCTGAGTGATTTTCCACACACACACCCATCTCTTCCACTTCCTCATTCATCTCCTATACAAGTACTGCTACATGCCCTCTGTCTTTGAGATCTTTGCTCTCCTACTTTTAAGGCTTGCCAGGTTCTGGGAGAGGAAGGGTCTGGAATGCTTTCTAAAGACACCGTGTCAGCCAGGTGTTGTTCTGGCTCTCCAATTATTTCCCAGCTTTCCCCCTCACCTGCCTCTGAGCTGCTACCTCCCTCAGACCCCTGCTGTTAATCTACATTGTCTTCCTCTTCCTCCTCCTTGGAAAGGTCAGGATGGGGAGGCGGTCTCCACCATTCCTCCTCTGCCCAGTCCCAGACACTCTCCCTGTGAATAACTTGACACAGAACTGGCTCCAGTTCATTGGATGGGAGTCCTTTAACTGTTGAGCGGGATGAGAAGCAAGGCATAGCCAGGCAGAGGCTCAGTTAAAGTGGCAATGTAACAAGGGCAGCTCCAGCTTTCTCATGAGAGTTGCTCATGCATCTCTAAGGCTTATGGCATCCCGCTGATGCTGCAACTAAGATTCAAGTGCCTTCTACCACCTGCCCAACCACATCTGGATAAACTAGACTTAATGGAACATTGGTTCCCTTCAAAAAGCAGCGTTTGGAGTATACTGGAAAAGGAATTAAAGGAATTACCATGAAACTTGCAATACAATTAGCAATTTACTAAAAGTTAGCCTTCTAAAATAAAACAGTGTCTATATTATGAACAATATACAATTTAGAGGAACTAATCATATGGCTATACTGTACAAAGTGTTCTGTTTACAGGATCCTCTGGAGAAAAAACGTTACAATATTTCCTAGGGACGCAGGTGGTGTTGTGGTCTAAACCACCGAGCATCTTGGGCTTGCCGATCGTAAGGTGGGCAGTTCAAATCCGCACGACAGGGTGAGCTCCTGTTGCTCTGTCCCAGCTTCTGTCAAACTAGCAATTTGATAGCATACCAGCACAAAATAAACAGGTACCATTGCAGCAGGAAGGTAAACGGCATTTCCGTGCACTCTGGTTTCCACCATGGTGTCCTGTTGCACCAGGAGCGGTTTAGTCCTGCTGGCCACGTGACCTGGAAAGCTGTCTGCGGACAAACACCGGCTCCCTTGGCCTGAAAGTGGAGATAAGTACTGCACCCCATAGTCAAATTTGACTGGACTTAGGGGGTCCAGGGGTCCTTTACCTTTACAATATTTATGCCATATCTAATGTGCTTATAAAGCTGTATAGATTTCAAACCCTCCATGTCAGAGAACGGGCCAAATCAGACAAGACAATATTCACACAATTGACAGTTTCACTTTTTAAAAGCCATCCACATTTTTCCTAATGGCAAGAGCAGCTTCTCATCTGTTCTGGCCCTAGGTTGCAATCTTATACTTTTCTGGGAACAAAGACCACCAAATAACATGACTTGGTTCTGAACAAACATGCATGGTAGTACCCTAGAATATGAATGCCCTAGTTGTTCCAGTATCACATATGTAAAGATGAAGTCTTGTCCATCTTGTCCTAATTAAAAGATTATAGGACTGTTGAAACAACCTAGACTAAAAAAAGCAAGCAATTGCTAGCCTGTGAGGTACTAACATAGATGAGGTTAAATTTCATGCAAGTTGCTCATGAACCTTGAAATTGAGATCTCAAAACTGAGGCTCTGCTGCCCCAGGCTAAGGCAGGCAAGACTTTTTAAAGGAATAAAGGAGGAAATAAGCAAGTGACAGCCAAAAAGGGCTTTGCCAATCTGCATATCCAAGGTTGCAATGAAACCAGAGGACATCAGCCATGAAATCAGGCACTGAAAGAGGTGAGAGGTGGGTGCAGGCAGGTTTAACCACATTCACAACTCACTGCACTATTACAGCCTTAGCTGCTAATTGACCAAGCAAAGCAGGCAAAACCTTAGTTCTCGGTCATCCTTTTCAGTCACTGAAATACATCAGATTCTTACAACTTTTAAAGTACTTGCAGTGGTGTGAAAGGCAGAAATGGGAATTGACCCATTTCAGCCATAAATGAAAGGGGGGAGGGGAAGAGAAAAGTCTGGTAAAGAACTTCTACTGAATTGATCAACAGATGCTCTGATTGAACCAGACATTCAGTTTTAACACTGTATTACAAAGAGTTTAATTTTTAAAAGACCAGCCATAAAATGTGCTTTGTGAAAGTTTCAGAAGATAAAATATTTAGGGTCCAGAAGCACAAAAATATCCCCCAACTTAAATACATTAGAAAAGATGTCAAAATAGCAACCACCACAAGTATTCCATTTTTCATGTTGTGATTGAAGTCCAAAC
Source organism: Podarcis gaigeae (assembly GCF_964106915.1). Lineage (NCBI taxonomy): Eukaryota > Metazoa > Chordata > Lepidosauria > Squamata > Lacertidae > Podarcis > Podarcis gaigeae. The sequence goes on along the minus strand of NC_139685.1, from coordinate 3,441,933 downwards.
ATGTAATAGCTTCTTCTTTCTTTCTTTCTTTCTTTCTTTCTTTTTCCAAGTAAAAGTAGAGTGGTTGTTGAAATGTGCTCATCATTCTTAATAAGAGAGTTGATGCTGAACTTTCTTTTGTGACAAGGCATTTTTTAAAAAAATGCCTTCTTCTATTAGGATTTTATTTCAAACTCTTGATTGCCAATCACTTTAATTGTCAGAAAAGTCCCATATATTCAGGCCTTGGCACAACTGCAATGCTTTACGAACTAGACCTAAAGGGCAAGAAGTTCTCCTGCTCAGGTTCTATGGAAATGAATGAGAGCTGTGCAAGAGCACTGTCTTCTTGCAGTGCTTCTTCACACAAGGCACTTTCCTGAGCAGACTGTACCCTTGCTGTTTAAACAGATGATGAAAAAAGAAAACAGATAAATGAAACCTGAATCAATAGTAGCAAAGTGATTATTATATACTTACATTTCCCTGAACAGGCTGAAGCTTTTGCATAGATGCTGCCTGGTCACTGTCCTTCCTAATGAACAAAATGGATACCAGCAAATGGTTACCAATAAGCAGACCCTGATTCCCTAATATCAGAGGACTGTTCCAAAAGAACAACGCGAACAGGCCACAACACAGCAAATGTAGAACAATGTAAAGCAGTGCACATTGGGACCAAACATCTTAGCTTTGCAAATACCACCGATGGGGTCCTAAACTTGTGGTAATCTGTCAGAAAAGAATACAGTGGTACCTTGGTTCTCGAACAGCCTGATTCTCGAACAGCCTTAGAACCCGAACGTCACAAACCCGGAAGTGAGCGTTCTGGTTCTCGGGGGGGGGGGGGTTGAAGTTGAACGTGTCCTGAGCTTCCATTTTTAGTGTTGTATTTCTGTTGTTAGAGAAATAATGCTGGCTGGGCCAGTGAGGAAAAGCATCCCAGCAGCGCTCTGAAACCCAGCCATTTTAACGCACGCGCGAGAGAGATTGAAATATTGCACTGATTGGGGCGGTGGGGAAAAGCATTTTAGGGGTAGTTTTTCAACAACCTGGAATGGATTAATCCTTTTTGCATTACTTTCTACGGTAAAGCACGCCTTGGTTTTGGAATGTTTTGGTTTTGGAACAGATTAAGTTCGAGAATCAAGGTACCACTATAACAGAATTGTAGACTTAACAAAATCAGCAGAGAGCTGCCCTCAGACCATTCCTGAAAACCTATTCTCTCAGTTTCCAGCTTCATGGCAACTAATAATAATGTAATAATAATAATTTATTATTTATGCCCTGCCCATCTGGCTGGGTTTCCCCAGCCACTCTGGCCTGCTTTCAACAGAATATTAAAATACAATAGTCTATTAAACATTAAAAACTTTCCTGAACAGGGCTGCCTTCAGATGTCTTCTAAATGTCAGGTAGTTGTTTATCTCTTTGACGTCTGATGGGAAGGTGTTCCACAGGGTGGGTGCCACTACTGAGAAGGCCCTCTGCCTGCTTCCTGTAACTTGGCTTCTCACAGCGAGGGAACCACCAGAAGGCCCTCAGAGCTGGACCTCAGTGTCCAGGCAGAATGATGGGGGTGGAGACACCCCTTCAGGTATACTGGACCAAGGCCATTTAGGGCTTTAAAGGTCAGCACCAACACTTTGAATTGTGCTCAGAAACGTACTGGGAGCTGCTCCCAGTCACCAGTCTAGCTGCCACATTCTGGATTAGTTGTAGTTTCTGGGTCACCTTCAAAGGTAGCCCCACGTAGAGCACATTGTAGTAGTCCAAGTGGGAGATAACTAGAGCATGCACCACTCTGGCGAGACAGTTCGCAGGCAGGTAGGGTCTCAGCCTGCATACCAGATGGAGCTGGTAGGCAGCTGCCCTGGACACAGAATTGACCTGTGCCTTCATGGACAGCTGTGAGTCCAGAATGACTCCCAGGCTGCGCACCTGGTCCTTCAGGGGCACAGTTGCCCCATTCGGGACCAGGGAGTCCTCCACACCAGCCCACCCTCTGTCCCCCCAAAACAGTACTTCTGTCTTGTCAGGATTCAACCTCAATCTGTTAGCTGCCATCCATCCTCCAACCGCCTCCAGACACCCACACAGGACCTTCACTGGTTCTGATTTGAAAGAGAGGTAGAGCTGGGTACTAACCACAGAGCATGCCACACATTCCACACTGGCCAAGCATCAAACCTGATGCTCAAAGGGACTTGAAGATCTGCATGTCAAGATAAAGTTGAGACAAAGAAAAATGATGACAGGAAGGAATGGCACAGAAAAACAGTCCCTTTAAATTTCACCTGGCATGCCAAAGGGGTGAGAAAATTATAAAGAGCTCTGTTGGAGCAGACCAAAGCCCCATCTAGTCCAACCTTCTGTTTTCACAGTTTTCACAGTGACTGACAGAATGAATGAATGGGGAAGACTCTGTGCATACGAATGAATGGCCCTCGACTCTGAAAAGGTTGACCCTGCACTAAATTCACACTGAAAAACTGTCAGCATCCAACAACCTGAGGTGAAATACTACATTTTACTAGAAGCATTTGTTTTCAGTTCTTTTCTACTAAATCAGTTTGCTTATGGACATAGTCAACATTCTCTTTGCTCCAACATCTTCCTGCCCTCCCTCCCTGGCTCACGCTTATTGACTGTAGTTCAACTTCTAATCTCACAGGATTACTTATGCTGGTCCCATTTCATTAACACAGGATCACATTTCTACCATCAACACTAGCAGAATACTAGAGCAACCATCTTTCTTTCTTCTATGACTAAAATGCTGGCCTAGAACAAACACAGTTACAGTACACGGGCACCAACACGTGATTCTACTGGGCTGAATTGTACTAAATTGTCCCGAGACTGCTCTGTAAAATAGGAGACACTAGAATTTGTAATCAGTGTTTCTCACTTTTCACTTTCTAATGAAAATGAAAGGATGTCCTACCCTTTTGTGGCTTCCAGTAAATGTTTCTGCCCATGATTTATCCATTCTTCTTGCTCAGCATACACCCTACTACAAAACCAGCATTTAAACATTTGTTTTGATGCTTCCACTATTGACAAATCCACCTCCTTGCAGTTATTTTTGTGCACCTTCTTTCGTGTCATTCTTACTTTTTTCTGTTGTTTCACTTGAGATGATCTATCAAAAGTCTGAAAAGTAAGTCTTTTATAATGTCGTTTCACACTGAGACAGCTAATAGTTCTTTCTGATAAAATTGCTTTCAGGACATTGCCTTTGTATTTATTAATAACCTTCATGATATTAATTACTTCTGGTGAATCAACATCAGGGTGGTTTAAGACAACTACTGGCTGGTTACGATGAGGGCATTTTATTAGCTGATCACTTTTGAATGCTACAAGCCTAAGGCATCTCATGAGAGTGGGCACCATTTTAAGGAAGCGTTCCTCTTGAGCTGTGAGTCTCTTCTGGGGCAAAGTGTTTGCAGAATGTGCTCGCTTAGCTTTGTTCTGGGGCTCTTCACCTTTCGCGGCCCTTTTGCTTAGCCCACTTGGGCTGCTGCCTTTTTGACATGACAACATACCATTTTGTTGGCCGTAACTTGGCACAGAACTAAAAGAGTGGCAAGTGTGACTATATGGCACAGAGAGATTTCTAGAAACCTCATTAACTTCATTCTCAGCTGGCAAAGTTGGATCTTTGTCAAGTCTGGCAGAAACACAGCAAGGAACTGGCCTTGGGATAAACATTTTGTTGCAGTATCGAGAAGGGGAAGGTGACATTTCATCACCATTTTGTTTTTCAGTTGGGGCCTCAGAACTACTGCAGTTTAGCACTCTCAGTACAGTTCCTTGAGGAATGAAAGCCGGAGAAACAGTGTTTGTTTTTGTAATCACCCTGGTTTTAGTTTTAGCCTCTTTAAGTGTTTCCAATGGTTGTTCTTGCTTATTAGAACACTCATTAGAAAAAGTGGCGCCTTTTGGTCTCCGAGGAGAAGGCACAAGTTCTTGTTCAGATATCGTATTTGAGCTAGTTTTTTCACTCTTTTTTTCTGGCGATAACACTTTCTCCTTAGAGGCTTGGCTGGTACTGTGTCTTAATGAAGCAGCTAATTGAGATTTCACATTCGATTCAACAGCAGACATCAGCTGAGCAATCTTTCTGCACAACAACGATGTGGACCTTTTCTTCTGTAATGTATCATCCCACTTAATGCCTTCCGGGATATTTACTGCGCCAGAGCTGAGGGAAAACACAGATGAGATCACTGGACCATCTACTGAATCACCTTCATATTTTATACTGCGTGCTTCCACTTCCATATTATCTTTCTTTCTTTTCACATTAATTCCATTTATCACACCTAAGACGTTCTCAGACTCCTCTGAAGCTAGAGACTTATTCTGCTGTGACACTGCAGCTCTTTCAAAAGGGTGAAACAAATGGGAATCCAACAAATGTGTTTTTGCAGCTACTCTAAGCTCATTCCATTGTTCTTCTTTGGCATTAGTTAAAGTGAAGCACAAGTTACCGAATACCGAGGAAGGCGGTAAACTATTGTTTTTCTGGACAGTGTCTAACAAATCACTTTGGGACTTGTTCTTATCTTTGGAAGAGGGAGCTGCTAGGCGTATGGCTGGATCTGAACTGGAAGTTAAGTGTTTATTTTCTGAACATTTTCCCTTTTGAAAAAGTTCTGGGCAATTTGTTTTTTCAGAAGAAAACTCTGCTAAAGGTGGTATAAGATCATATTCTCTCTGTGTGTTTTCTTTGCAAATAGCATTTTCCTCCTGGGTATTTATCAAGCTGCAGTTCAAAGTAGTAGAACTGGCAGAATGCAGATAGTTCTTGTCATTCTTGTTATCTAAAGCACAGGAGTCAATAGTTGGGGGCACACAGTTCTTTATCGTTTTTTCTTCTTGTTCTGTACACTGGTTTCCATATTCTACTTTTTTACAATTCATAGCTTCAGAGGTAGTTCCTTTCGGAGGAAAGAGTTTAAGAATCAACTGCTGTGTACCATTATTTCTTTTAATTTCTACTATTTGTGCCAAACAATTAGGTGGAACACAAAATTTGGCGGGTGCAACCACTGTTAATGGCATTCCAGGGGCTATAGGCCCTTTTTTTGGAGAATAAACTTCAACTTCCATCAATACATCTTCATTTTTATGGATTCTGACATCAGATAGTTTATTCACATTTTTATCTTCTATGAAGGCTGTACTTTGACTACATTCATCATAAACTGATGATGAATCAATTTCAGGTGTTTCATCTTTGATCCCACAAATCTGAGATAAACGTGAAGGTGTGGACTGCAGAGGAGCTTCCAGGCCATGTTTCTTCCACTCCAAATTATGCTCTGGTGAAGAATTTCGTTTTTGATCAACTTTTGCAACTGAAATCATTTCTTGCTTCTCAGTTGCGTGTAATCTTTTTGTGTGTTTGACAATATAATCATGCCTAACTGCACCATAGTCACAGTATTTGCACTGGTATGGAAATCTCCCAGTATGTTTCACTGTATGCCTTTGGAATTCCCCTTTGGTGTAAGACACCCAGTCGCACTGGGAACAAATAAATTTGATCTTTTCATGTTGAACTACATGTTTCTTATGTTGTAAGAGATCCTTTGTGGAAAATCGGCATTTGTCACAATAATATTTGTCTGGCTGAAAGTTTTTTACTTTGAAGGCTCTTCGAGGCTTACTCAGGGACATTTTCTCTTGGGCTTCAGTGTCCAATGCAACTGCAGGTGCAATCTGAAAATTGAGAGTGGACAGCACACTCAACGGGCACTTGCTACAGACATGGTAGTCATCTTCAATATCTTGGCGTTTCTGCTGATGCAACTGTGGTGCCCAAATGTCTTGCACACATCTACGCTTAATACAACTTATTGGATACAATTCACTTTCCTCAGCTTCTTTATATGCAAAATTGCAGTTTTCATCATTTGCCTTTATTGTATTGGCTTTATCAACTTTTGTTTGCTTTGGCAATGTAGTCAGTGACCGAGGCCCTTTGTTCCCTTGGCTGGCAGTTAATATTGGTAAGACTTTTCTTGTTTTCTTCAGCTGCATTTCAAAAGCTGATCTTGCACCGATTCACCTGCTTCAGATGTCATAGCCGCTCACATGTGACGTTCGTCCCAAAGCTGCTGCAAAGGAAGAATATGAAGAAGAGTTTCTAAATAAGTATATGCAACTCCTCACATTTTAATTCAACAACAATACTCACTCGCAAGCACTTTGCATGGAAATAAGTCCCATGGATTTCAATGGAAAATGCTTCCAAGTAAGCATGCTTGGATCAGTCTTTAAAAACTGTTGTATGAACATAGGGCTCTTCCTTATCTTTGGGAACCCTGTTTGGATTTTTTTATTTTTTATTTTTTAATGAATTGCTTCCCATGAAGCATCCTGAAGCAATTAACAATAAATAAATATATAAGCCCCATTTCAAATTATATACAGATGCAGGCAGAAATAAGAATCTCCACTTAATACATGAACATGCCAATATATATCTTCTGCAATCTTCTCCAAGTCCAAGCATGGTTTAAGATACAAATTGGGGGGGGGGGGGGCTGTGGCTTGGATCCAGAGGTCCTGCCAAGCAAACTATGGATGGGTTGTTGCCCATTTCCCCCCTATGGGCTGCCCTGTTTCCCCTAAAAGCATTCTGGAAGGCACCCTAACTCGCTGAAGCAAGTTTGCAGGTGAAACGGAGGAGGGTGTAGACTGGGATGGGGAGGTCTTCGATGCACCCCCCCCCCCCACAAGCAGAAGTGTCTTTTGTTAACATGGCAAGGTCTTCAAATTCAGCTAATTCAGAGGTCTGCAAAATTCCTGCTGAAATCCTGTGAATGTGCTGTGCAGAAAGGGAACTGAGACTCAGCAGTAACATATTCAAATTAGGAACATTAAATAAACTTGTGCAAGTGTGCAAATTTATTCTTGAAGCCCATCCTATGCATGTTTACACAGATCCTTCCAAGTTCATTTGGTCTTACATGTGTAAGACTGCAGCTTCAAAAGTTGAGGAAAAGACCAAATGATAATTGTATCTGGTCATAGTGAGAGAAAATAAAGTTTTGTCATATTATTGAAGCACAATACTGAAGCCAAAGAATGAAGTATTTTGAATGCAGAGCCAAATTAGATACATTGCCATGAAGCCACCAAGAAAATAATAGGTGTAAACACCTCCCCCCCCCCCCCATTCCAAAGATATGAAATAATCCTCTGCCTGGACGAGATGCGTCCACTGCATCAGATCTCGGGCAGCGCAGACAATTCCTCCCCCCTCCCAAGGTGCCGAGCTGAGGGGGTGCAAAATAAAGAAAAATCAACTGTACCAAAAGGAAAGATCCTGAAAAGAAGAAATATTTAAGCGCGGGGGGCGGGTGCCAAATGTTCGACTTTGCCAAAGTCCATCCTTGTTGACAAATGATCTTGAAGAGGCAAAAAACCAGACACCTTCTGTAAGAAGTCATGTAAATATACATGCTCACCTGGAAGTTAATTTCATCGGGGACAGCGGGGCTTACCTCCAAAGAAAGAGTCTGCATCTGGGAGTCGATCTCTCTGGCGCCAGCTCTGCGCCTCCCCATCGACCTGACCACGGAAAGGCGCGGGCGCGGATCCAGTCCGGCGCAGATTTCTGGGGACTGGAGCTCCGATGCAGGAGGACCGGCTGCTTCCCAGAAAAGATCGGCGGGATTCCTCCTCCTGCTCCGCTCTTCTCGCCCGCCTCGCGGCCCCTCTTCTCCCAAGGACACGAGATGCTGCGCTCCTCCGAAATGGCGCAGGGACGCGCGCGGCGCTCGCAGCTCCGCGCCCCGCCGGGAGAGGGCAGCTCCGCCGCGCGCGCGCGCGAGCGCGCTCCCAGCAGCCGCTTCCCCGGCTTGGTGGCCGGGCGCGCACGCCGAGGGCTCCGAGGAGAGAAAGGGGCTGGCGGGGGGGGGGGGGACAGGAACCCGGCCGAGAGAGAGAGAGAAAGAAAGAGAAAGAGAGAGGGAGAGAGAGAGAGAAAGAAAGAAGGAAAGAAAGAAAGAGAGAGGGAGGGAGGGAGGTTAGGCAGCCCTGGCGAGGCGGAGCTGCAGCTGGAGAAGCGGCTTGGCCGGCGATGCTGGAGGGAGGGCGGCTCTCCGCCCAAGCGCCCGGCCAAGAGGCGCCTCCGTCCCTTCTGGCGGCGCGGCGGAGGAACTGACCTCAGCTCCCCGCCTCCAGCTGCTCGCTCCCCGCTGGCTGGCGAGGCGCGCCGGGAATCTCCTACCATTCATGGACTCAGAGCGTTGGAAGGGAGCCCCAGGGTCATCTAGTCCAACCCCTGCCCCTTGCCGGGCTCAACCCGCCTGCAGCCTTGGCGCTATCAGGATTATTACGCGTTGCTGAGATCTGCTGCGCTGCCTGGAGCCTTTTCCCAACTTACTTAGGCGCAGCGTTTTTTTCTTTAAGCAAAATGTTTAGGGCTACTCTCATTTTCCTACTCATCTTGAAATACTTCCATGAGGCCAAGCTTAGATTCACAAAGGGTTGAGGGGTCTGCGTCCCCCTCACTGCTTGGGAGCAACAGGGTGGGGCTTCCTTTGGGAGAGCGCCTCCCGGGCTCCACTCTCCTACCCACGTGCGGAGCCAGCGGGGAGCGGAGAGGAGGTAGCTGCCCCCCCCCCATCAAGGAAATAAATAAAGATACCTATCTAAAAGTAGAAACTGGAAAAAGTTTGACCTTTTTTTTGAGCACTTGGGGTCAAAAGAAAGTAATTTATAGCAACTGTTGAGACATTTCATTCCGAATCTGCAGAGCCAGACAGGGGATGGTGACAGGTGGGTTAGATTTTAGTAGTACTGTAGCTAGGCTTACATATGCTGGTCTTTATACAAGGTAGTGGGAGCAGAGGATGTCTCCAGGATATGTTTCTGAGATAGGATCTCATAATGTGGATCTCCTGTCATATTAAGTAATGCTAACCTTCTTGGTCATGCCATGATTGACAGCAGAGGTTCCCAAACTTACAGTGGTGAAGCTGGATGCTCCACTACCAGGGCAGAGAGCAGGAAGGGGCGTGGCCATTCCTCCGCCAGTGCAAACTTATTAGGCCTAACACCCACTTTTCAGGAAAAAAAATACTCAGCGCCCCTCTGGAAATCTCTCTTCTTTAACTTGTTAGGACCTGTTGGCGGACTTTACTACCCATCAGTTATAAATTGCATTTTGTGTGTTTATTTGGAAAATAAAGTAATCACTAGTCTATGTTACATTGGTAAACATCATTATACAACAGATGAAACATGTACAAACAGTTTTTCAGAATTGGAGAAAGAGGTGGACTAGGACCCGGGATTAAAATCCAATGGGGCAGATCCAACTACTGTGCTTGCTAGATCTTGCTGAAAAGTGGTGCCACAGACTAGAGGGGTGTAGATTATTGTGGGAGAAATCAGTACAGTGAAATCAATATAAGAAATCAAGCAGGGGCATCTGGAGAAATAATTATTTTTCAGCTTTCCTGTATTGCACAAAACACAGCTGCAGAGCTCATCTGCTGCTGAAACAGAACTGGTGTTTGAAGGATGTAGGGGGCATGGAAAGGTGACTAGTGGAAATGGATGCTTTATCTACCTCCAAGGGGGGTGGGGAACCAAGGATATGCACCTGCTGTCTTGAGTGGAGCAATTTGGAGTTGCATTTCCCCAAACCTATCATATTATCATGGAAATCCATTTTTGCAGGGATAAATCAGCAGGGTAGGAGCTGTTTGAATGGGATGCAGCACTATTTTTTGCTAGATAAAGAGGTACTGGAACTCACCATGAATGCCTCCCTTGTTCTCTTATGCCAATTGTGAGGTGATTGCTTCAAGTGGCAGGATCCACACTAGCAGCAGATCCGGCCTCCAAAGAATGCATTTGCCACCACTGCTGCTGCCACTCACTCCTTGGAGGCCTGGTCTCTTCCCACCCACAGGGAGAAAATGACAGAGGCTGCCCTCTAGGATCTTGTAGCTATGATTCAGAGCAGGTGACTCCCCATCCTCCATGATGGCCTTTGATTCCTGCTTCAACCATCAGGCACGGGTGATCTGATTCCCTCCCCTGTTCCTGATGTAGATCTTCACTCCTTCCTTGGCGGGGGGGGAGGGGGTGCCATTTTGTGGTTCGCCTTAGGTACCAAAATGTCTTGGACCAGCCCTGGTGACACTACCTAACTGGGAATGCAAGCAGCTTCAATTGTACATTTATGGTATGGTATGGTATGGTATGATATAAGGGACGCGGGTGGCACTGTGGGTTAAACCACAGAGCCTAGGACTTGCTGATCAGAAGGTTGGCGGTTCGAATCCCCGCGACGGGGTGAGCTCCCGTTGCTTGGTCCCTGCTCCTGCCAACCTAGCAGTTCGAAAGCACGTCAAAGTGCAAGTAGATAAATAGGTACCGCTCCGGTGGGAAGGTAAACAGCATTTCCATGTGCTGCTCTGGTTCGCCAGAAGCGGCTTAGTCATGCTGGCCACATGACCCGGAAGCTGTACGCTGGCTCCCTCAGCCAATAAAGCGAGATGAGCGCCGCAACCCAAGAGTTGGACCTAATGGTCAGGGGTCCCTTTACCTTTATGGTATGGCACATTGGATTTGGCTGTTGGAGTGTTTCCAACTATGTTCAACCTATATATCTCTATTTATTCTATATTCTGGAAAATGGTTTGTCTGATTGTTTGTTCTCTGTGCATTTGGACTTACCAAGCCATATCTTCCAGGCCCCTGGCTGAGTTGCTGCTACAGCTTCTTTGACTTTCTTCTCCTGTTGGCATCTCTTCATCTGAGGGTGTCTCTGCTGCCTCTGTGTGGTGCAATCCCTGCTTCCTTACCTCCCTGCTATGCTCTTTAGACAAGACAGAGAAGATTTATGTCACTCCAGCTACTCTCCCCGTTTCTAGGCAGCCACACATCTTCCAAACTACTGTGGTCCTTTCTGCAGGCCTCCATCCTGCATTTTCTTGGGTAGCAGGTGGGCCAATTGCACCCATCCAGCTGCCACATCTTCAGAGCAGCAAGATATGAGAGAATAAATCCTTCAGAATATAGCACTATTTACCGTACTTCTGTGTAAACATGCATAGGATTGAGCCATTTTACCTCTCTTGTGCTGAAGTCAATGGTCTTTTGACTGAGCATCAATTGTTCAGATTTCTACAGTTATTTGATATGACATTCTGTCAAAAGGAAGGTAAAATAAGCAAGGTAATGTAAAATATGGATATACAGCTAGATGCTGCAGTGGCATTTCTGAAAAGTATCCGTGACTGTATGACTTGATTGCTGCAACATTTGATAACCCCAGTGAGGTACCATTCCCTGAGCAGCATGTGAGACAGAAAAACAGATTTTGCCTAGAGGAAACAACAGATGACCCCATTCTTGAACCAAAACACACATTTTTCGATGTTGTGGTGGTTGAAAAATTGCTCACACAGAAAACAAACAGTGCCTTTTAAAGACAAGTATGGCTTGGGTTCAGCAGCTCTGTGGACACTGCATTAGGGTTATGCAGCCGTTCTCAGGTGGCGGCTCTGGATTCGAAACTGCTGCATAATCCACAGTGCTGTTGATCACAATGACTGGACGCTGCCCCAGCCCAGTGCACTCCGCTTTTAATGCTACCAGTGGGCCTGAGAGCGGTGCAACATTCTGAGCCCAGAAATTCATGCAAAACAGAGTTGCAGCAAATTGCCCCCTCTCTCACACACAAAACAGTGCTCTCAGTTGCAACAGAGGCCTTCCTTGTGCTGATGACTTGCATGCTTTTCAAGGTTGGTTCTTCATTTGTTTGCTTTTTTCACTAATCCCTGCCTCGCGTGCATTCGTTGGACGAGAAAGCGAGAGGGCCAAAACTGCCACACGGCCACCGATTTCTTCCACCTTCCCAGGGGAGCGAGAGAGAAAGAAAAACAATCCGGCCCATGCATCCCTCTTGCTCTTTTCCCCGCGCCGTATCTCTGTGCGCCCGTCGCCCGATCAGGCCACGCACGCCACGCACGCGGTGACGCCAGCCCGCCGCGCAGTTCTGGCTCCTGAGGGGGCGGGGCTTGGCGGGCTTGGGCGCCTCCCGCTCGGCGGCATTTCCGGGTCGGGCGGGCTCTAGCAGCAGCGTCGCCGTCAGCTGGAAGCCGCTCCTCCTCGCGCGCGGCGCCGCGGCTCGAGCAGAGTTGACTATATATGGTCAAAGCCAGGGGGAGAGGGCGAAAAGCTGCGCGGGCGGGCGGGCGCTTCCTGGTTCGTGCAGCTGGGAGGGGACGTCGCCGCCGCTGCGGGAGGGAATTTGCAGCGCCGCGAAGCGGATTGTGCGCCCCCCCTTGCCCGCCTCCCCCCACACCTTGGCCCTTCCCGGATCCGAGGCAGCAGCAGCAGCAGCAGCGGCAGCAGCGAGCCGGGGGAGGCGAAGATGCCACATGAGCTGAGTGAGTAGGCAGAGCCCCCCCCCCCCCGCCTGTGTGCAATGCCTGCAAGCGGCGCTGCTGCAGCTGCTGCTTCCTCCTTCTCCTGCTGCTGCTCCTTGCGAGGAGGAGGGCCAGGAGCGGCGCCCATTTGCCCGCGCGGTGCCTGGGCTCGCCCTTCATCCTGTCAGTCGGGGCCACGTTGCTGCAGCCTCCCCGGGCGGGGGGGGGGCGAGGGAGAGGAGGGGGCATTTACCCCCGAGGAGGGGCGCCATGCAGCCCCTCGCAGGCAAAGCGCCTTCGCAAGCAGCGACGGTGCCCAGGGCATTTTTCTCCTTGCAACCTTCCCTTTGCAGTTGACCAAGTTAGGAGGCGGGTGGTCTTTTCTCTGGTCGGGGAGTCAGTCTCTTCCCCCCCCCCAGTACAATTCCCCCCCACTTAGCATTCAGCAACAGGTCAAATAGCAAATGTATCTGGGAGTTGTTTGCGCTCTTGTTTCTTGCTGGCCTCCCGTTGTTAATAGGTGTGTCTTTTTCTCTCCCCCCCCCACCCCCATTTGCAGAAAAAGTGTTTGCCAGTCTCCCGCAGGTTGAGAGAGGCGTCTCCAAGATCATTGGGGGAGATCCAAAGGGCAATAACTTTCTGTATACGAATGGAAAATGTGTCATCATCCGCAACATTGATGTAATGTACCCTCATTTTTACATTGATTCTTACTGATGGTTTTCTTTTTAAGCTTTAATGCTTCTCCTTTGCTGTTCTATTGAGGTCAGGGATCTGTGTCAATTTAGGAGGGCATTGGAGTGAAAGCAGAATGACTCACAGGAGCTGAGAATAACCAGAGAGATGTTGAGGCTGCATGTGGAAACGCCCTGAAATCTAACATGATAAAGGGCAGCATGTTTTAAATAAAAAAGAAAGCTCTTAAAATACAAATAAAAGTGGAGTGGGAGGAAGAGATCAGTGGTATTATGAAGTATTTTTCAGTACCGAAGTAAATATGGAAAGTTTATAGAATGTTGAATGTATGAAAACATCCTATAGAAATTAAAGGATATTTCTTTTCTCCTGTTGTGTTTTTCCTAATCTGGTGAACAGCATCACTCAAATCCAATGTGTCTCTTTGCTTCATGGGAATATCTGTGTTTTGTATGAGAATATTTTCATATTTGGAACCTAATTGGTAGTCAAAAATCACTCCCTTTTTAAGTTATAGCCATGAGGTAGGACTAGAGTTGCAAAATACTTTCTTTACTTACTGTCTTAGGACAGGATTGTAGCAAGCAGTTCTGGATACCTTAGAGCTATGATTAAAAGTAGAGCATTTGTGTTGTAGTACCTACAATGTAGAATTGTCTTTCAGAGCTTTTCACAGTCCACTGAGATCTATCTCTTATATATTTATTTGCGCTTTGATACTTCTGAGTAACAGATCTTGAATATGGTGAACCAAACTTTTTAGTTTTGGTAACAAATGGGGAAATTCATCTTTCTCTCTTGTATCACTGAAAACAATGTAGCAATCTGTTACACTGGAGGTTTTAATGTGGTTTGGATTACTGGTACAGAACTCATGTGGGGAGTTGGACATGTGATTGCTTATATTTCCTGTTTTAGGAAAAACACTAGTCATGGGAGTCACTTTAATTTCAAGTGTTGGCATCCACATTCTAGAAACTAGAAATACACAAGGCAAATCTTTTAAGATATGGCCGTAAGAACATAAGGAGAGACAGACTGAGCCAGACCAAAGGCCCATCTAGTCTGGTGTGCTGCTTTGGTAGTCAGATGGATGCCTGTGGGAGGCTGGTGGAACATGAGCACAGCAGCGCTCTTCCCAGTTGTTCCCCGGCAACAGGTGAAGTGTGGCATCAGACAAGACCCTGCAAACCCCCTGTAGGAGGAGGGCTGTGGTCCTGGTGATCAAAAATCTTGGTTCACTACAAAATCTGGGGGCGGGGAGGGGGAATTGTTGACCAGTTGAAACCACTGCCTAATAAACATGAGTGGCCAGACATATAACTCGGGCAGCAGATGTTTGTATTGTGCATAGATAGGAGCAGGAGGGCCTGGTTGTGACATAATTGAGGCTACATGCCTGAGGATTCATGGACCAGAACCTCCCCAGAGCATGGAGAATTTTATCTCTATTATACTTTGCAACAGGTGGGTCTCCTGGCACAGCTATGATGGCCGCTAGTGACACAGATGAGGATCATGCAGGAATAAGAGTTGTGTTATTCCTTACATTTCACTTTTATTTTTTATACAGCCTTTCTATGTTGCTATACACAAGGCGATTTACAGCAACAAAATATGCAACAAAGAACACACACCTTATAATAATGTGATCCAATACAAAAAGTCATAATAAAACATAACTTTAAAATAGAATGACTTACATCAAATAAAGTGATATTCAACAATCTATTAGAATATAATAGTACACAATAAAATTAACCCTCATCACAGCAAATAATAATTAAACAAATTCACTCTCAATAATTACTGAACTGTGATCAATAAAAATAAGTGCAAGTCAAAATGCATAAAATACCACAATACATACAAAACCACATAAAAGGATCAAATTGAGAAACAAAGACACAGAACTTATAAAACGGTTTTTTAAAAATCCCTGAACTCTTCTTCTCCCTTCCCAGCTGGGAGAGGCTACTTGCTCAGCTGGACTTGATTGAGGCTGGGGAAGGCGAGGCCCTTTCTCCCTTCTTTGCACTTCCTCGCTGAGGAAGCTGACTTCTGCTAAATTATTTTAGAGTCTTTCTGTAGGTTTTCTTTTGGTGGGATTTTTCCAAACAACTTCCAGCCAGGAGCACTGTGGACTTTTGTTCTTTTAGTGAAGAACTTATTCGTTACTTAACCTATGATAGCTATCTGAGACAGAATGTGGAAGAAGAGGCATTCTACCTTTAGTTGACTGCTAAGCCAGTATCTCTTCTTAAGCCAACAAATCCATAAAATTCTCCTTGCGTGCAACAAAGCCGTGTTTTAAGGTGCATCCTCTCTATTCTCCCATACTTTCATTCCTTCTGACTTTACTGTCAGGCCCTCCCTCCCACTTGAATCGATAGGCTGAGCAAACTTGTTGCTGGATTTGGTCTAGAAGAGAAGCTGAATAGTTTCCTCATTGCTCATCTCTCAACTTCCCAGAATGTGCTCAAAGGGCTTTACTGTGTGTTGGCAACTTGTCCCAGAAGCCTAGTGCAATGAAACCCATTGGCTTTGCTGGAGACGCTGTTTCTCAAAGCCACCTGGGCGCAGAATGTGTTTCTTCCCCTTTGTCTTTCACCTATGGCTGCCAACAGAAGCTACAAGCCTTTCCTACTACTCATAGTTTAGCTGGATTTGTAATGTTGGTTTATTCTTCTTGACACGCCCGCCTGGCTTTTCCCTCTGGTCTCTTTGACTTCTTCCCAATGAAACCCTTTTAAATTTTGCAGCCTGAGTGTATTTGTGGTATGCTCAAGTGATTAGGTTCCTCTCACATACCTAGGTTACTTTGTAATGCAAGACACAGACGTGTCTTGGGGTCTTCAAGGAAAGGCTGCTCCTTCACCCTGAGGAGCTCACTGGCTTGTATGCTGTGACTTGTTGCTCCTACCAGGGTCAGCAGACTGGCACCTCCTGAGCATACATATGTCAAAGGGCACAGTTTTGGGGACCCCAGAAGAAAAACATTCAGGAAATCTTAGAATGTTGAGTCATTCAACTAACAGAAAGTGACAGATTATAAACTACCATAAGCAAGTTTTCAGCTTGATAACCATCAAGCTCCTTAAGCTTTCGTCTCTTCCACAATCGGCAATTCAGATGTTTCTGTGCACCCCATTAAAGTTCTAAAAGAGTACTAGAAAGCTCCATGAGGGCAACTGTAACACTGGATTTCCCAGTTGCATGAATATTTTACTTCTGTGCCCTCCTCTGCCTGCACTAAGTTACAGAGCCAGTCGCTGGCTGTTGCAGGTATCTCTGGTTTCAGTCTTCCAAAAGAATAGGCTGTGAATTGGAGGACTCCATAGCAGGATGTGTGTTTGAGGATTCAGCTAATCTTTTTTTCTTTTCATAAGAATCCTAACTATTGCTTTCAGAGATTTCCTGGTATCTTAATTAGTTTCGGTGACTTTTACAGTGGGATTCTCTTGCATGTGCTTGTCATAGAATCATAGAATCATAGAGTTGGAAGAGACCACAAGGGCCATCAAGTCCAACCCCCTGCCAAGCAGGAAACACCATCAGAGCACTCCTGACATATGGTTGTCAAGCCTCTGCTTAAAGACCTCCAAAGAAGGAGACTCCACCACACTCCTTGGCAGCAAATTCCACTGTCGAACAGCTCTTACTGTCAGGAAGTTCTTCCTAATGTTTAGGTGGAATCTTCTTTGTGTGCTGCCTCTTGCTCAAAGAGCAGCTATGTGCTACAGAAAGAGGACATTAGTGTAGCCTTAATGCTAGCCTACAAATAAGGTGCTGACTTAAACAACAAAGAAGATATTTGACTTCTCAGAAGTCTTGGCCTAATCAGTAATATTTTCTTTTTCTCCTTCTGGAAACGGCAGCTCTGGTAGGATAGGATAGGTGGCAATTTTGCTAGGGTATTTGTAGTCCTTCATGGTCAGTTGGTGTCTCTTATGAAAGCTCACGGGTGGATGGTTTTAAGATGTGGAGATCTCATGAATATTTTGACTCCATTGGCTCCCCTTCCCCCTTCTAAGGAGAGGTGGTCAGAGGCAAAGGGGAGTGGGAGAAGAAGTCGTTCGACAAGTCGGAGGCAGAGAGGGGGATCCTGGGTCAGATCATCGCCCTTAGCAGTGGTTAAGGTGCTCAAAAATGACTTGTGTTGGACTTAGGAGATTTTGTACCACATATGAGAAGAGGACAATGAAAACTTCCACCGTGACTTCAGAAAAAGCTACAGCTGCACATTAATCTGTGGTTCTAACCATTAATTCAACTCTACGGTTCTTTGATTCTATAAGTAGGCCAGATTCTAAAACCATGGTTTGAGCCTGGTTTGTTTGAAAGGTAAATTGCTGCCCCTTCCCCACAAAAAAACTTATCTGGAAGCTTTAAGCATCCTTCCCTCAAGTGCGAAGGGGAGCGTTGGGTGCCGGATTTCTTCTCTGCTTTACAGCTGCATCTGAACTAGGTCTGAGTAGATGATGACTAACCAAGGTTGGAAGTGCATGCATCCAATAGCAGAGGCAGCAGTCAAATGCTGAGCTCATCTCCTCGCCCATGCTGCATTTCAGAGTTTCTTTACTTCTGAATCCAGACAAATTGTGGTTAGTTTAGAACTGTAGGATTATATGCATTGGAAGAGCCCCCAGGGTCATCTAGCCCAGCCCCCTGTAATACAGGAATCCCAACTAAAGCAT
Source organism: Podarcis gaigeae (assembly GCF_964106915.1). Lineage (NCBI taxonomy): Eukaryota > Metazoa > Chordata > Lepidosauria > Squamata > Lacertidae > Podarcis > Podarcis gaigeae. Next base: position 3,424,148 of record NC_139685.1, on the reverse strand, counting down.
CCATGACAGATGGCCATCCAACTTCTGCTTAAAAACCTCCAGGGATGGAGTCCACAATCTCCCACGGGAGTCCATTGCACTGTCGGACAGCTCTTACTGTTAGAAAGTCTTTCCTGATGTTTAGTCAGAATCTCATTTCTTGTAACTTGAAGCCATTGGTTCAAGTCCTACCCTCCAGAGCAGGAGAAAACAAGCATGCTTTTGTGCAGATGGTTCTTCCTGCCTAAATGTCCCTATTGAAATTCATTTTGTTAGTTTGGGCCCAGTTCTCCAATCTGATAAGTTCATCTTGAGTCACAATTCTGTCTTCCGTGGCTTCTTCTTTGGCGACCACTCGTAGCCAAGTAAGAGTGTCTTATATGTACACGATCTTAGCGGTGTGTCCGTAGGTGACTGTGGAGGCCAATTCTGGATCCACAAGTCCTTCCACAGTGGGGACATTGGTTTCCAGGTGGGAGTTGATGATGGTGAGGTTTGCCAAACATGCCCTCCTCTTAACAAGTTTCTCCCTTTTGTCCTGAGTTCGACTGTCTTCAAAGTCCATGACACCTTTTATAAAGACTTCAACTGGAGCACTCATAGGCTAGTGTTTCCCAATTATTGGTGTTTATACTACATTTTTTTAGATTTGCCTTGAGAGAGTCTTTAAACCTCATTTGTTGACCAGCAGCATTACGCTTTCCATTTTTAAGTTTGGAATAGAGTAGTTGCATTGGAAGACGATAATCAGGCATCCAAACAAGTTGATGTTGAAGAATCATTGCTTCGACGCTGGTGATCTTTGCTTCTTCCAGTACACTGACTGTCTTCCCAGGTGATATGTAAAAATTTTTGGAGACACCATTAATGGAATCTTTCGAGGAGTTGGAGATGGCATTTATAAGTAGTCTGTGCTTCACAAGCAAAACAGTAAGGTTGGTAGTACAATAGTTTACAAAGGTAAACAAGCATTTTGGTTTCCCTGTGAATGTCCCAGTCCTCAAACACTCTGCACTCTCGCAGAGCTCAGGCAATGCTGGACTTTGACATCAGTGATGGCCCTTGTGGAAAGATAACTGCCCAGCTAGGAGAAGTGATCAACAGTTTCCAATGTTACACCATGGAGTTTGATTTGTGGTGCTGCAGAGGGGTTTTGTGCTTGTTGGTGCAGCACTTTGGTTTTTTGGATGTTGATTGACAGGCCTAGCTCTCTGTAAGCTTCTGCGAAGAATATGTGGCGTTAGTTACCCCTCCCTGTTTGGTTTCCTCTGCTACATTGATGAGCTTCCCCTCAATTCCTCCATCCAAGTCAGCCATGCTGTCTGGGTTCAATGTGAGTTGGAAGTCCAACAGCATCTGAAGTAGCCACCACTGCTGTAGAGATACAAGTCAACTTGGCAAGTTGTAGCCATGACCGTGACTTGTTTCCCTTAAACATGTCCCCATGTTCTTTCTTAGGCTCCTCTCCACTTTTCCCCCGAGGCTGCCTGCCCCTTTCTCCTTGGGACATTAACGCTTCCTGTGGGTGAACTACTTATTTTATTGATTTACAACCTGCTTTTATGAAGATCTTCCCAAAGTGGTTTAGAAAATGCAGACAAATATAATTTAAAGCAAATAAAGCATTCATGTCATGTGAATATTACAGTCAGCACAGAAATAACACAATAACCTAGCATAAGTTTAAACAAAACCAAACCCAGATCACAACATCATTTCTACAGCTCAATGTATAATTAACCACTGAAGGCTGCAGCAAAGATGTGGGTCATCAAGACCAGGGCTTTTTTCAGCCAGAACTCACTGAAACACAGTTCCTGCCCTTCTCAGGTGGGCGCCATTCCCGTTATAAGAGAACAAGTTCATGGTGAGTTCTGGCACCTCTTTTTCTATGACAATAGCACTGATCAAGACCCATTTGAAAAGTACTGTATCAAGTCATGGGGCTTGTCTGATATTGCATGGAATTGAATCCAGAAATGTTTTAATATTTTGGCAGCCTGAGCTTTGGCTTGGTGTGATCTGGTGCCCAAATCAAATGCATTCATTTGGTTTGATAATGACGGTAGACCTGTCACTGTACGTCATCAAACCACAGATTTGTCCCCTCTTGCCTCAGCAAATCCTTCTCTTCCTTTGTCTGTCAACTTAAGTGCTCACTAAACTGAGAACTAAAGGGTGGTATATAAGTCTAATAAATAAAATAAGAGAGATATAAAGCATCATTATTTGAAATTGATAACGGTGGCAGACAATATATTATAGCAGTAGAACTTGGGTATCTTTGTTATATAGCTAGCAAGCTGTGTGTGCGTGGACTGGGCAGATTGCGTCATGCGTGGACCTTGAGGAATACTCCGCACTGTGCTGCTGATTCATTGGAATTCTGACTCCGTTTCCTCATATTAAAAACAAAAGGAACATGAAGGTGTTGTGACAACTGTGCTTTAGAGATGTGATTCCTGCTGAGACTGCTTTTAAATTTCTGCCTGTAGTTCTCTCAGTTCTTACAATGCTAGGCATTATTAATAAATTTGATTAGAAAACATATTTCTATAAAGCAGTTTTGGCTATGCCAACTCCTGCATTGCAGGGGTTGGACTAGATGACCCTGGGGGTCCCTTCCAACTCTACAATTTCATGATTCTGTGCTTTGCACCTGTTGAAGATTCATATGTGCCTCTTACTGGGCTGGCCCACCCATGAGGCAAGGTGAGGCAACTGCCTCAGGCAGCAGGAATGACCAGGGTAGCAGATCCCAATGTCAATATTTCTCCCCCCCTCCCCCTGTTCCTCACCCCTTCTTTCCTTCCGCCTTTTTTGGGTCCATCTCAGGTGCCAGATATTTTGGGCCGACTCCAGCCTCATATGCTGGGCAGTGGGCTTGCTTTATGTCTGCAGAAAGCAGCCAGATGCTGCCCCCACTCCAGACGATAGTATTGGGACTGTGCTTGTAATTGCTTCCTTCCTTTGTAATGGTTACTTACAATACATCTGTGAAATATGATTTTTATAAATTGGGAAATTGCTCTTTCCTGTGGCGGGGGCTATGTTTAATTTCAGCACAGTGGGTCAGTAGTTTCCTTGCTTTTCTCTCTTCTGGAGTTGAGACTTTTTAAAAAAAATCAATGCCTGCCTCAGTTTTTAAATCAGAGGTTTAAAATACCTTTGGCCTTCCAAATGATGTTGGATTTCAACTCCCATCATCCCTGATCATTGGCCAATCTGGCTGGGCCTGTGGGGAGCCGCATCCACACAGCATCTAGAGGTCCACAGGTTAGCCGCCTGTGTTTAAAAACAATTTCTGAGGAGGCTTGGTGGACGGGAGACCCTGTCAAACAGAATCCTCTCAATTGTGAATGATTTGATAAATCTGGGCTGTTTTGGAAGACTCGGGTGTTCAAACTTCAGTCATAGATTGCTGAACCAGAATACACAGTTGGCAGCTCTCATTGGTGAGATTGCGACTGTTGTTTGGCTTCAGTGATGTGGGTTTTCTCGAACACTTTGAAAAGAGAAGTATGACAAAACCACGCACTTCTGAAACTGGAAAATGTTCTTTGGAAAAGGACAGCAGTGGGAAATTTTCTGGAAAATTTCCACCCCATATCACTGGCTAGTCAGGCAAATTTTCTGTGACACAATATTGGAACCTTCCTTCCTCTATTTGAGCTCCTAGGGTACATTTGTGTCTGTGCTGCCCAGTGCATGTTCCCTGTTCTCCATTTCTTCAGCATACTAAATCCATATTTGGAGCCCAGGCATGCTGCAGAGTTTGGACAAAGGCCACTGTGCCGTCTAGTGTAGCGAGGGGCCAGAGAGAGCAGTCACAATTTGTCACTGCATGTAGCAAGTGTTTCTTGCACAAGGCTTATGCTTCCTTCTAGGAAGGCAGAGGGGGACACAGGTGGCACTGTGGGTAAAACCTCAGCGCCTAGGACTTGCCGATCGCATGGTCGGCGGTTCGAATCCCCGCGGTGGGGTGAGCTCCCGTTGTTCGGTCCCAGCTCCTGCCCACCTAGCAGTTCGAAAGCACCCCTAAGTGCAAGTAGATACTATAGGGACCGCTTTAAAGCGGGAAGATAAATGGCGTTCCATGTGCTGCTCTGGTGCCGGTTCACCAGAGCAGCTTCGTCACGCTGGCCACGTGACCCGGAAGTGTCTGCGGACAGCACTAGCTCCCGGCCTCTAGAGTGAGATGAGCCCATAACCCTACAGTCTGTCAAGACTGGCCCGTACGGGCAGGGGTACCTTTACCTTTAGGAAGGCAGAAGGGGTGTCAGCACTGTGACATTGGCTTAACCAATTTGCAATCCTGTTTAATTAAGCAGGAGAGTGGTTAGTCATTCAGAAGCACCGGCAATGGTACTGCACTCTCAGACCTGCAAGTCCAACATTTAATCTCGGTATGGCACTGAGACTGTAGCCTTGACCAAGAAACTCAGAGTCGGAAAAACATTGTCCTATAATCTTGCTAGACCTTGACGCATCCCCTTGTACCATTAATCATGAGGTGTTGGTGACATGGCAGCTCTCCGTGGGGCTGTGTTCCAATAATCTGGCTTCTGATTGGAAGGAAGTTCCCAGAGCTGAAAATGGATGCTTGCCGGTTGTTCTTTTGGACTAACCTCTGGGCTTCTGCTGAAGTCCATCTTGTTTCAACCCTTCTCTCAACATGGTAGTGGCAGATACCGTATTTTTTGCTCTATAAGACTCACTTTTCCCCTCCTAAAAAGTAAGGGGGAATGTGTGTGCATCTTATGGAGCGAATGCAGGCTGCGCAGCTATCCCAGAAGCCAGAACAGCAAGAGGGATTGCTGCTTTCACTGCGCAGCGATCCCTCTTGCTGTTCTGGCTTCTGAGATTCAGAATATTTTTTTCTTGTTTTCCTCCTCCAAAAACTAGGTGTGTCTTGTGGTCTGGTGCGTCTTATAGAGCGAAAAATACGGTAATTTTTCTGACTTCTCTATCAGTTGAGAGAGACTAGGAGCAGCAGATGGGAAGCTTCCTTGAATACTTACTTGAAAATATAACTCTCTTATAGAATCCAGCGATTGCTGACATCTACACTGAACATGCTCATCAAGTTGTTGTTGCCAAGTATGCTCCCAGCGGCTTCTACATTGCATCTGGAGGTATGGTATTCTACTAGTATCCATGTCTGCCTAGTGCAATCTTGCTATTACCAATTTTACTCCAAATGGGGTCCATTTATAATCTGTGCTGGAAATCCTATGCCATTTTGGGTCATAGATTTCAGTGGGCTGAAGTGTACCTACCTCAGTATTGGCTTGTGGTCTACAACATTGCTTAATTATTGTCATTGAATGTGCCTCTCTTAATAGGGCACTATGAGGGCTAAGAGACTGAGGCATGAATCTGGAAGTCTCTGGTTTGAATCGTGAGTCTGCCACAAACTCACCAGATAATTGTAGGCAGGCCGCAGCACCCACCTGCAATCTGCAGTATTGGGATAGTGAGACATAACCGTCTTACAAGATTGATACAGTATAAGGATTTCAAGAAGAGAATGTATTTCAAGTCCTTTGAACACTCTATAAAGCAGGCATGGCCAAACTTGGCCCTCCAGCTGTTTTGGGACTACAACTGCCATCATCCCTAGCTAACAGGACCAGTGGTCAGGGATGATGGGAGTTGTAGTCCCAAAACAGCTGGAGGGCCAAGTTTGGCTACCACTGCTCTAAAGCAACACATAAATGTTTGCGTCTTGAAATGGTTATGCACTTGTTTCCAGATAGAACTTGTTTGTTTTGAGCCTAAAACCGAGGTCACTTTTCAGAAGCTACAGCAGTTTTCCATTTTCCACCATGAAGATGAGTTTTAAACCCTTCTTCTCCTTGCCCCATCTATTTTCCCAGGAGTGCAATACTCTCAGCTGTTCTGCCGCAGATGTTGTGAATATAGTCATAGCTGTGCTGGGCACACTCAGCATTAAAAATGTATTCTGTGAGTGCTATAAATTATGCAAATTAAGCAGCTAGTCAAGGGGGGGGCAGGGCACCCAAGCTCCACCTCCTACAAGTTAGAGTTGTTGCTTGCTCCCCTTGGCTTGTAAGCCAGTGCTGCCAACATACCTTTTAAGTCTCATATTCCCAACCACAATGGCTAGAAGTTTGCTTTTATGGAAAGACCAACTTTCAAAAGAGAACATTGTTCACACATTTTGCAGTTGTGTAGAATCACAGAACACACAATACCCAGGATATAGTTAATTTTAAAATTCAATACTCGGGGGATGTAATTTCAAGAGATGTAGTCTCTTGCGCTTCTTAATACTAGCTTGCTCTTTACTTGATCTGCATCTTAACTCTCTCTAGACCTAAATTTGAGGCTTAGTTAATAATAACCCTGGGCATGGTGATTTTCAGTGGAAAGCAAAAGTAGATGAATCCCTGTGCTGAAGGTACTTGCAGTCTAAATTCTCAGAAAAATAACTTGAGGAAGAAGCAAGCTTTTTTGGGGGGGGTGCATTTTCCATGTCAAAGATAGTTGCACACTAAAACTGTATGAGTGTTTAGAAGCATGTGAACATGGTAAGAAAGCTTTGAGCTGGCCAAGTTCCCATCAGCAATATTTGACTTTGTATTATCACAGACTTTAATCACTGATACGTGGTTTCTTATGAATTCCTTTGAAGTCCATAAAGAAGTAGCATTTTCCCAAAAATAGTATATTGGTTTTTACTGAGTTTCCTCTGAATAAGCACAATCCTAGGGACCAACAGACATTGAGAATAGAAAGTGTGATTTTGCCCAAACTCCATACATTTCACAACTTCCAGTAGGACAACTGTATCAAGAAGAGGAATTGGCTTCCATCAATGATCTCCAGCCTACACTGATGTCATTGGAAGTCACACTAGCAGTTAAAGGCCCTGCTTTCCAACAGTTTTGAGAGCATGAAGAGTTTGACTCCTCTTACTCCTGGCAAGTGCAAATGCCTTGGCTGGCTATGCTATTGTGAGATGCCTTTGAACATAGATAATTTTGTTTGTTTGCTATCTTTCCACAGTTAAAACCACGCTCAAGGCAGCTTACAACATGAAAAAAATGTAAAATTACAAACTTAACAAGTAGTCATAAACAAAAATATATATCAAAAAGTACACAATGCAAAGTTGAGCCATTTCAACATAAATCGTTAAGAAGATCTAAAAATAAAGATACAAAAATTAATATCAACAACAGCAACAAAAGCCCTCTAAAAATAATACTCCAGTCCAAGAGTCTGTTCAGCAGCCCCGGCTTTTGTAGCTGGAGTCAGTCTAGGCCAGGTGGAAAAAGGCATGCAAGGCAGGGATCAGGTTTTCCAGGACTCTCAGCCAAGGTCTAAACAAGATTTAAACATGGCTGTAGCATGCAAGACTTGATACATGTGCACCTCCACTCCATTGGAGGGAGGAGGATTGTGTCCATTCTTCTGGGATTTGCAACCCCATTCTCTAACTTAAACCTAAAATCAGAAGATTTGGCTATTTTAAATGTGGAGGTTATTCTTGAATAGTATAAATTTGTGCAAACAGTGATTAATGGGAAAGACAATATCTTGGTAGATACTGTTCTTTTCAGGCACTGCTGCCTTTCTCTACTGAGCTCCAAACCGTGAGAGAGATAGAAATGACTCTTACTTATTGAGTATTCTTTCAAGCTCCCTGGAGAGCTTGGAGACCACCTCCTTATTAGACTTCAAGATGCTGCCTGCACAGGGATATGGAAATGAGAACCTTGGTTTCACGAACAAGTGCCGTGGCCTCCATTTCAGCAGACAGCTCTTGCATAGACCAGGAAACCCAAGGAGGAGGTTAAGCAAGCTACTGTCAAACAAGAAATATACTGTGTTGAATTGCAATGGCTCTCCCAGGTTTTGTGCAGAGGCCTTTGGAAAATCAAGCACATTTTGGTTACTCGGTGCATGATTTTAGAAATAATAGTCCCAATGAGGTTTTGAAAGGGGACCTTAGAAATGAAGAAATGCATGCATGCCTTATGAACAATGCAAACACAAATGAACACTTCCCTAAAAAGTAGAGGTAAAAAGCAATTGAAAATTAGATAATACAGCTTAGCATCTTGATTCGGGTATAAAGATATAAGTCAGGTATAAAGATGGAGGGTTGTATGGGTTGGAATTTATCTTGTCCTTTTGTGTAAGGGAGGGGCTGAGATTCAGTGGAGGCTCCGGCAGAAGGTGAGGAAGGAAAGATAATTCTTGCCAAGCTCTTCCTGCAGTCAAGTTTTCAGGAGAAGGTATAGAAAATCTCCTAGGCAAAACCAAGAGCAGTGGTGTGCACCTAAGCCCGGCCTGAGTGTCCCCAGTTGCGCAGACTGCTTTTCAGATCTTTGTGCAATAAGTGCAAAGGTCTGAAGAGGATTTTAAAGTCTCCCAGTAATCCCCTAATAAGTCGGGGTCCCCACTCTCAGAGAGGCCTCTAAGTGGTTCAGTCGAACATTCTTAAATCCTCTTAAGGTTTTCTGTGCTAATCACATGCCAGGAAGTGTTGCAGGCGAGACTTCTGCCAGTGTCCCTGCCACATCCTTGGTTTTGCTTATTGCATGTTCAGGCAAATGTAGTCAGCACTGCACACAATCAAACACCTGCAACTTCTCCACAAAACATTTAGTTGCCATGTCATTGCAGAAAGAGTTTAGCATTCCTAACATGCACACTGGTAAGTTCTCGCATGCCTGAAGATTTGAATGTGGCAAAGTGATGGCCGTGCGGCAACTAGGTCTCCTGCTGGAATGGTGGCTTTATGTGTATTGCTGTGCTGTGACAGATATTTCCGGGAAGCTAAGGATTTGGGACACCACGCAGAAGGAACATCTTTTGAAGTATGAATACCAGCCATTTGCAGGAAAAATAAAAGACATTGCATGGACAGAAGATAGCAAGAGGCTTGCTGCTGTTGGGGAAGGAAGGGAAAAGTGAGTAGAGAATCAAAGTGTTTTTTTTTTTTTTTTTTTTTTGCTCATTCCTGCAGGAGAACTTGGCTTATTCTTGTGTTTTAATTTCCAGATTCACAGTTGATAGCAGATCATTTAACAGCTAGAGATCTTTTAATAGCTCACATTCTTGGAAACCATTTCCGCAAGGAAGCCAGAGGGTTTTTAAATGGCATTGAGCAGCAGTAGGAAGAGTTTTACACGTGTAGTGGTCCTAGTGTTATAGTCTTGGACACAGTAAAGGATCCCACAGTCCAAGGAAACCTGCATTCAAGCACCTCCTACTGAAAGTGCTTCTTAAAATTATTCTCCAAAGCCCTGGAATGCAGCACGAGAAGGGAAGCGTTGGCATGAAAACTGCTTAAAAGGTACAAGCATCATTGCCGCCTCTTTTTAAGCTCAGCCTGATCCTTAAAGAGCATTTAAGATTATTAACATTGATAATCTTGATGGAGAATGGCCAGTTTGTAGAGCTTCTCCCTGGAATGAAAGGCTGCTACTGCCGCCGCCGCCGCCTCAGGCATCTCAAGGCACAGAACAAAACAGAGTGTCAGTTTTATAGAAATAAATGCACCTCAGCCCACACTTCAGCAAAGCTCCAGCCAACCACTTCTTCAGAGATCTTTCACCTTCATGGTTGCAGTTCTGCCGCAGAGTAGTCTGAGGTGAATATATTTACACTGTGTTTCATCCCATGCCTTGGGATGGCATAAAACCTCTTTCTTCCCTTCAGTGTTGCTTCACAATGTAACGCAAATAATAACACCTTGGAGATCCTGGGCCTCTAGGCTGGCCTCGACCAGGACCAGGGCCTTTTGGGCCTTGGCCCCGATCTGGTGGAATGCTCTGCCACAAGAGACCAGGGCCCTGCGGGATTTGACATCTTTCCACAGGGCCTGCAAGATGGAGTTGTTCCGCCTGGCCTTTGGCCATGGCTCAGCCTGACTCCCCTTTTATTTTTGTATAAGAACTAATATGAAAGAGGCCTCCCAGCATTCTCACAGGCTCATATAAGATCAGTGTAAAGAGTTGGGCTGATGAGCACTTACTGTTCCCAACCCTAACCCTGTGGAAAGCCATCTAATTAGACTTGTAGTTTGATTTTGACCTGTTTTTAGGAGGTAATTCAATTATTGTTTGATTTTATACCAATGTTATATATCTAATGTTAGCCGCCCTGAGCCTGACTTCGGCCAGGGAGGGCGGGATATAAATAAAAGTTTATTATATCTTTTTCCTCAGAATATTTATATGGCACTTAGAGTTCACGCATAACTAGAACAGCAGTTTGTTCTTACAGTCAGTATAGATGCAGGGAACTCGCTGAAAATAAGGCCCATTACTGCTTATTTGGCAAGTACAGTCGTACCTTGATTCTTGGGCAGAATCCGTTCTGGAAGTCAGTTCGACTTCTGAAAACGTTCGGAAACCAAAGTGCGGCGTCCGATTATCTGCAGGAGCTTCCTGCGCTCAATAGGAAGCTGTGTCGGACGTTCGGCTTCCAAAAATAGTTTGCAAACCGGAACAGTCATTTCCGGGTTTATGGCATTCGGGAGCTAAAACATTTGAGCTGTTCAAAAACCAAGATACGACTATAAATAAAACTCTTGCCAGTTCAGCTCTTGTATGACATGGCTTGTGTGTTCAAATGATAGGAACAGTCTCTATAATTCAAAATAGCTTCAGATGACTGATTCTTATTATATTTTTGTTATTTCAGTTGTTACAATTGTGTTTTAATTATTGGTATATTGCATCTTACCTTATGTGCACTGCTCTGCATGAGGGAAAGGAGTATATAAATAAAAATACTACAGTGTGTTGCTCCTTTATCTATCAGTACATGAAGCAAGTGCCCTATTTCGTTACATTATTTGTTTATGCATAATGGGCAAAGGATTTGAATGCCATAGGGAACGAAGCTAAAACTGCACAAGATTAACTGGGCGGTCTAATTTCTGTTGTGTAAATCCACTCAACACGCTGGCTGTGCTCAATACGTTAAGTCCTATATATAGTCCTCGTTGTATGTGACTTGATTTGTTTCTTCTTAATAGATTTGGGGCTGTGTTTCTGTGGGATACCGGCTCTTCAGTAGGCGAGATCACCGGCCACAACAAAGTGATCAATAGTGTGGATATTAAACAGACCAGACCATACCGCCTCGTGACTGGCAGTGATGACAATTGTGCTGCTTTCTTTGAAGGACCACCGTTCAAATTCAAGTTTACAATAAGTGTGAGTTGTCATTCTTTACCACCAGTGTGCCGTCTTGTCTTTGAGATCCAGCTCTCTCCCCGTTCCTGCACAAGCAGAGAGAAGCGTCTTTCTTTCTCCTTTCTCTTTCTCTTTCTCTTGTGTTTCGGGGAAGAGGCAGCATTGCATTTCAGCGGCAGCCCTTTGCACTTCATGGTGGTCTTGGAAAGGGGGAGCTTAAAATCCTCGTGTGGAAGCATAAGACCACCCTTGCTATCATGGAGCCAGTACAGTATTTTTCAGAATTGCAGCAGGTCTAAAGTCTTGTGACTCTAGAGCTTTCTCTGCAATTAAAGCAGGATTGCTTATCTGCCCAGGGAGAGTGTTAAAGATTTTAATAGCTGCAAGCAGTTGTCTTTGCAGTGCATGCTACCTAGTGCACAGACCATAGCAGATTGCATTCTTGCTTACACCTTCCTTAGCCCCTTCGCCTGTTACTTGCATGAAGGGGTTTCTACCAGTCAAGGGCAGTGGAGGCACACAGCTTCCCCTCATGGGTCTCAAGGAAGCCTATCCACCTAGGGAGCTATGAATATAGGCTTTCCTTCTCCAGACAGCCATAATTTGTAGGCATCAGGGAAGGGTCTGGGGAAAAGCTGTGCAGCCCACTGCCCCTTGACCACATGAGCCCCACTTCAAACAGGCAAGGTGTCTGTTGCTGCTTATATTTTTTTCACGCATGGACAGTGGCTGAAGTAATCTCTTGGAGACACACCCAGAGAAGGGCTACTTGTTGACTTAGGGCAGTGATGGCCAAACATGGCCCTCCAGCTGTTTTGGGACTACAGTTCCCAGCACCACTGGTCCTGTTAGCTAGGGATGGTGGGAGTTGTAGTCCCAAAACAGCTGGAGGGCCAAGTTTGGCCATCACTGACTTAGGGTCTTTGTTGCCTCATGTCAGCAGAGGGGTTCTAAGTGCTTAAAACAAGCACTTAGAATTGGGCTTGGGAACATGAGCAGTTGGGCTGAGACTGCTGTTACACAGTACGTGAAGTAGGAAGGATTTGAGCTGCTTGCACAACCCACAGCAGGCTAATGGTAGAGACCAATGAGCAGCACAAAATCAGCTGAAGTAATCCGTTTGGGAATTGACGTCCTTCTAATATATATATGTTTCTCTTACAGGATCACAGCCGGTTTGTTAACTGTGTGAGATTTTCTCCAGATGGAAACAGATTTGCTACAGCCAGTGCAGATGGCCAGGTAAAATCAAGCCATTTCTTACCTTGGGGGGGGGGGGGCAGATATGCCTCTAGCTAAATGGAGGATCTGCTTTGAGTGCCAAAGGTCCCAGGATCAGTCCCTGGCATCTCTCCTTGGAACACCAGGAACCTAGGAGTGTCATTGCTGGTCATAAGAGATAATGTGGAACCGGATGGACCAGTGGCCTGGTTCTTCATAAGATACTTTTCCTCTGGAGCTAGCACAGCAGTAACCGTGCCAATATTTGTGGCACGTTAGGTTCTAAGCAAAAAAGGGGTTGCCTCTCAGGAACTGGTGTTCCAGAATCAATGCTGGAGAAGGCAACAGAGGAAAGAGAGGGTGAATAAGGCAAAAATTAAGATTAGCCTTAAAGTCAGACAAGTATAAAAGTATTGGCCCAAAGGGGGGCAAATTCCATAGTATAGTAATAATAATTATTATTAATAATTTATTATTTGTACCCCACCCATCTGGCTGGGTTTCCCCAGCCACTCTGGGCGGCTTCCAACAAAGATTAAAAATACATTAAAATGTCACACATTAAAAACTTCCCTGAACAGGGCTGCCTTCAGATGTCTTCTAAATGTCAGGTAGTTGTTTATCTCTTTGACATTTGATGGGAGGGCGTTCAACAGGGCAGGTGCCACTACCAAGAAGGCCCTCTGCATGGTTCCCTGTAGCTTTGCTTCTCGCAGTGAGGAAACCGCCAGAAGGCCCTTGGAGCTGGACCTTAGTGTCGGGGCAGAATGATGGGGGTGGAGATGCTCCTTCAAGTATACTGGGCCGAGGCCGTTTAGGGCTTTAAAGGTCAGCACCAATAATATAGGGCGATAAAATTATCAGGGTCAACCAAGATGTTACAAAATAGCGTGCAGACTTTTGAACTAGCCTAAGAGTTCTGGAGATGAAAAATGGGGGAAGGAAAAATGTGGATTGGTGTTCAAGCTATGAAATCTGCCTCAGGTGGGATGCTGGAGGGGAGGTACCAAAGGCTCTGTTAAATGCTATGTAGGTTTCAGATTACAACCGTGGGAGGAAAGAGCACTCAATGGATGAACCTTCATATTAAAAAAATATTCTCAGATATGGAGGGTCAGCCATCTTAGGTTCCTTTTGGGACTTGATTGTAATGCAAACTACTTCCTGAAGGTAAAGAAGCAAGCATGACATTGATTGCCTCAACCCAGAGGCAACGCCACACGTAGCATTTCCCTATATTTCAGATGTTTGGATCCTTTGGTAACTGCGTTTCATTAAACACTTTGCATTGCTTTCTGATGTCAGGAGTACACTGTTTGAGTTTGATACGTAAATATCTGCCTACTTTAAAGAAACTGCTGGTGTTTCAATATGTGGAGTGGGGGGGGGGGTTAAGTATGTTTAACTGCTGCCAAAACACCCAAACCCACTTAACGGATACTTTGTCTCATTTTTGGTTTTGAAAAGATATATATTTACGATGGCAAAACTGGAGAGAAAGTTGGTGCGCTAGGAGGAAATAAGGCACATGATGGAGGCATTTATGCAGTAAGTATATTGGGGCCTCCTCCTCTCTCCTTTTATCAGACTGTTAGGTTATGTTGATTTCCACAGGCATTATATGGATCTGCTTTTCTTGCAACAGCACAAATCGTGTCTGACTCCACTGCAGCTAAGGCTGCCTCTTTTGCTTATGCAAGTGTGACAGCATTGCTCAGTCCCTTATCAGGCATGAAGGAGTTTCTTAATTGAAAAACCCAAGAGGTGTTATGCCAACATTCACTTTCTTTTTTGGGGTTAAAGCTTCAGCCCCCAGCCATGCCAAGAGCAATGGGCATTCTTGGCAACGTTGCTGCTGGATGATGCAGCTGGGTTCAGGGCCAGCAAAATGCTGTGAGTAGCTGTACAAGATCTGATTCCTGGGCAGTCCCTCTAGATTTTAACGCAGGCTTGTTAAAAAATTGGTTCCAGTTTTAGGCTGTGGTATTTCATTGACTTGAATTAGATGTACGGCTTAAAAGCCTCTTGATCGATAAAACTTGTCCCAAGTAATCAGGGAGGCAGGTTTGTCCCTTAGAAAAAAGATACAAGTACTTTGAAAAACCAAGGGCAGAGGAAGCCACCTTTGAATAGAGATTCTGCCTTCTTTCCTCAAGGAGGGGGGTGTCTAAGATGATGCAGGGTTGTTGTTTTTTAAGTAACAGATGTTCTGAAAGTGATGCTTTTCATTGTAAGATTTCTTTGGGGTGCTTGTGGTATCTTCTTCTGATTGATTAATTCACGAAATGCTTTTGCGTTCAACTTTGCATGGACTTAATTCATTTCTGGTTCTTTGTTTCTCCCAGAGCTGTATTTACAGAATTACACAGAAATAAAAATAAGCTGTAATCATTACTTGGAATAGCTTTTTAAAAATACATATTCATAATCTTTCCTCCAGAGCACAGTAATAGATTGTGCTAGAAGGAAAAAAAATAAGAATATTAAGAATATTATCAATTATTTCCACTTGAGGTTCTTCTTTAGCAACATTCTGCTAGATTACAATTGAAAGCAAAATAATAAACATTAAAATAAATGGAACAGTCTCATATTGGCGAGTCAGCTTGTGATGTCTTCAAACTCGCCATCTGGGGAAATGTTCCTGGGAAACAAATATAGGCTGTCTCTGGTATTTAGGGTGAGCCTTTACCTCTAAATCCCTTTGTTTCCTTCCAACAGATTAGTTGGAGTCCAGATGGCAATCGCCTACTTTCTGCTTCTGGAGACAAAACAGCTAAGATCTGGGATGTTGGTGCTAATAGCGTTGTGAATACCTTTAACATGGGATCAAATGTTTTGGATCAGCAGCTGGGTTGTCTGTGGCAAAAGGAGCACTTGTTGACTGTCTCCCTTTCTGGCTACATCAACTACCTGGATGAGAACAATCCGGACAAGCCCCTTCGTGTCATCAAGGTCTGTGGAATTCGAGTTTCCTAATCATGCACTGCTAGCATTATCCGTCTGTTTCCAACAGAAATGAGTGTGGTTGTGAAGACCCATTTAACAGAAAGGCTGCTTGAGCTACATTGTGGATGCTCTTGTAGCAAACGAGAAGTGACTTTACTTAATCCAAACCAGCCAGTTCTGAACAATATGTTCAGTTCTTGCCAGGTAGGAGGATTCCTGATTAAATCAGAACAGAACCAACACTTGTAAGATCTCTTAAATTTGGGGAAAATGTGGTCTAAGTGCAGTAAGACAATTGCCTCTAAATACTTGGGGGGGGGGGGCATTTCAGGCAGTAGCTAGCTGTGCATCTGCTTCTGAATGCCAAGCCTAAACAGCAGTCCGCCTCCCCCCCCCGCCTCCCCAAATTGCCACAATGAGAACCCTCTTTTTAAAACTGATGGAAAGTCCTGTCACAGTCACATCTCATGGGCGTATATTGTTTCAAGGGAAGGGAAAGCTCCTTTGAGTGGCATGCAGAACATCCCAGTGTATGTCTGCCTGATACCCCACCATTCTTGGCCACCTGAAAATAGCCGTTAATCTTAAATGGCTCTGTCCCTCCCCTTTCATATTAGACTGCTTACATCATTCCACCTCTCTCTCCCCTTTGTAGCCTTTGGCACAGCCTTAGTCTCTCTTGTGCATAGAAACTAAGCCAAAATATTTGTAGCTGAACAGGGTGCATAGTCTTCCTTCCCTTCCCTCTGTTGTCTACTTTCCCCCACGTCATAATTTGCATTGTAAGCTCCTTGGGGCCTGTAACATATAATAGGATAATATTTGCCCTGTGTTGTTGTTTTTAATATTTTACGGATAAGACAATGGCTTGGGACCAAATCCTCTTCTCGCCCCTGCCCCAGAAGCACATAGCAGAGGGTTTGTGGGCTTGTCAACTTTTGTCTATTATCAGAGTAGTTTGAGGTTAGGCGAAGCTTTTCTGGGGAGGGGGGGTTCTTCCCAAAATCTGTGCAAAGAAGCCCAGATTTGGGCAGGAAGAAACAAGTTCGCACAACATGCTGTGAGTAACTTGAGCTGCTGTCTGTGTAAATATAAGAGTTTGTGCTAATTATGTGTGCTTTCTTTCAGGGTCACAGTAAATCAATACAATGTCTTACGGTGCATAAAAATGGGGGGAAATCCTATATCTACTCTGGAAGCCATGATGGGCATATTAATATCCTTTGAGCAACCAAGCAATGTTTTTTTGCAGATGAAAACTCCCTAGTGCTGTGCTGCTATATATGGCTGTCTTTCTTCCCTTTCTCGTAATGTTTGCTACTCACTGAAGCATTCTTGGCATGCAGGGTAGTATTAGAGCACAGTTCTCATTTGAACTGCTAAATGAAAGCCTTATGAGTATCCATCTCGCCCACTGAGCCTGCTGTTAGCAGTATAAGTGTCAGTGCAATTCTTTGATTTGGTTGGTGTTTTGAACAAAAAGTGCCCCACACAAAGATGGCAGCTGTTCTATCTCACTGAATTTCACATTGCCTTTTTTGTGCCCTCACCCAAGATACTGTGCTGGCTAGGTTCAGCGAGGCATCTTCAGAAAGTTCTACAGGAGGGCTGCATGCAAGTTGCAACTGGGAAGAATTCTCTGTTTCTTTGCAAGCCACGCGGTTTAGTGACATGTGTGCTGTCCTAAGCATAGCACAACTGAGGAATTGAGTCGGTTTGATTGTTCCTTGCAATAAATGTTGGGTGTCGCGCTCATCCTGAAGAAAAGTTCCTTAATATTTTGCTCACATTATTGGGATTCTGAGACAGGGGAAAATGACAGCTTTTCTGGGAAAGGACACACAAACCAGGTTTCACGAATGGCAGTGGATGAGTCGGAGCAGCTGGTCAGCTGCAGCATGGATGATACCGTGCGGTACACCAGTCTGAGCAAAAAAGACACCAGGTAACGTGTGTGTCAACCTCCACACAAATAATTTACTCTTAGCGTAACACAAAATGACAGTGCCATCTAATTCTGCTGTGTTAAAGCACTATATCAGAAGACCAGATGTCACAAGCAACTTTGGTTGTTCTTTCTGCAACTAACATTATCCGTGGTCGGCGCTTTAAAAAAGCACCAGTTTTACTCTGCTGAGCAGATGGGATGGTTGTGTTTATCATCTTATATAGCAAGTTAAAATATCAGCGCAATGTAGGAAAATAAATATGAAGTGTCTGAGAATAAAACATTCTCCACCAAATGTGTAAGAAAAATGTAAGCTGCTGCTCAAAAGATGTGGGATGTGTAAAATGTTCTCGGTCGCCCTTTAATGTGCCAAAACATGCCTTTCTCCAAGTACCAAATGCTAGTTCATATTTTTTAATTGGTGAAGTATATGGCACCTTGAATACTACAGCTTTCCGTTGTCCCACCTTGGTCCCTTTACATCTACCTTGCTGCCCAAATTGCCCATCTTCCTGATAAAAAAGTACCACTCCTTAAATCCCCATGCTTCATATCTGCTCTCAGGTCCTTTGGTCCTATTCTTGCCAGTGACTTCAGCTCCATCAGCTAAGGAAAAAATTCTCTCCTTTTTCCCTTTCCCTTTTCAGTGGCCAGGATGTTATTAAAATGGATGTTCAGCCCAAATGCATTGCAGTTGGACCTGGTGGGTACGCAGTGGTGATATGCATTGGAGAGGTGCGTATCAGGAAAAATGGATTGTATTGTAATGCAATATAGGACTGTCATCCTAACCCCACTTACCTGGGAGTAAGACCCATTGACTTCCATAGGACTTCTGAGTAGATGTGGTTTGGATTGCATAATAAGTTTCTTAACCATAATGCACACTTTAAAACTTGTTTTGAAAGTGTAGCAGGTTATTTCTACTTGGATTTCTCATGGTGCTATTTAAAGTGATATTTGGTAACTGGTTTGTAGTGCTTAGATGCAGAAGCATTACTAGGTACTGGAAAGAATCAGAGCACAGGCTGATGACATTATTACTGAGGTGGGGTGGAGGGAGTTTCTGCTATTTTACACTGGTGTAAATGCAAGCCAACTTTTTTTCCTTTTTTGAGGGGTGAACAAACTTTTGCTGCTGGGCTTACTCTGCCGTGGCAACACACACAGAAACACACGCTCCCTGCCACATCCATTGAGCTCTTACATTTGCCTCTAGGCAAATTAAGGATGTGGGTGGCTGTGTCTCATTGGCACTGTGGTTGCAGTGTGTTAACAGGGGCTGCAGGAATCGAGAGACACATTGGCTGGCTTCACAGTTTTCCCACACTGTGATTTTTGCATATTGCGCATGCAGACACACACACACACACATCCACACATCATGCGTCACAATATATTGCCAGGTCAAAAATTATGAAACCAATATAACGATATGGATTATGATATATCTATATATCGCCCAGCCCTATAAGGCAGCAATAAGCAATGTCTCCCATTTGCAAGTGTGTCTCTCACTGCTCTGGACATGTGAAGGGGTCCTTTGGGCAGAGTAGGGAAGCCTTCTGTAGCATGTAGTGGAACACCATTTTCTAGCAGTACCTCAATGTGATGTGCACACTCCTCGGATTACAGATCGTTCTGATGAAGGACAAGAAGAAGTGCTTTGCAATTGATAACCCTGGCTTTGAACCAGAAGTGGTAGCAGTTCACCCTGGAGGTGGCATGGCAGCTGTCGGAGGAACAGTAAGGGTTTTATTTTCCTCTTTAAGGTAGCCTTTTCTGCTCATTAAGCACTTGGCAGTTCCCACAGCATGGCAGCACTTGTGGAAACATTTTCAGTATAGTAATTTCAGATGCTCTCTTAGCTTCAGCTCTAATTATCCCGTAAATTGCTTCTGCCGTTTGCCCCTTCTCTTTCTCTCCAATAAATGTGCTGTTCCTATACCTTAATAACGGATGCAGAAGCAGCAACTGGGTGTGAACTGTTTCTGGTGCAAGACTTGAGAGAGGTTTCTCACCCATGGCGGTAAAAGATCTGAAAACCAGCAAGGCCGTTCTGGGCACTCTGAGGAGAGCT
Source organism: Podarcis gaigeae (assembly GCF_964106915.1). Taxonomy (NCBI): domain Eukaryota; kingdom Metazoa; phylum Chordata; class Lepidosauria; order Squamata; family Lacertidae; genus Podarcis; species Podarcis gaigeae. The sequence goes on along the minus strand of NC_139685.1, from coordinate 3,404,791 downwards.
TGACTCTTGCGCATATTTTAACTTCCAGGATGGAAAAGTCTACCTGTATGCAATCCAGGGAACCTCTTTAAAGAAAGAGGAAAAGACGCTGGAAGCGAAAGGTCCTGTGACTGACTTGGCGTACTCTCATGATGGTGCCTTTCTGGCAGTGACGGATGCAAGCAAGGCGGTCACTGTGTTTAGCGTTGCCGATGACTATGCGGTAAGCAGGACTTAGTTCTGTTTTTTGTATACTGTATTGTTTTATTGCTGTGGCCGATGGCTGACGCAAATAAAGATTCCTTCATTCATTCAGTGTAAAAAAACCTTGCACATAGATCAAATATCCCTCATGGGCAGCTTTATTTAGTCATAAAAAATGCTGTTGAAGCAAGACTTAACACTTTGCAGGGTCTTGCAAATACAAATGGAAAACAACTTAGTAAGTGGCAGTGGAAGAACTGAGTGCTGTCCTAATTAATTTATACTATTAAAGCCTCTCTGAGAATCTGTTGCCCCTCTTTAGATTGAATTGGAATTTATTCAGTAGTTCTTGCATTGGGTTTTATTAGTTTCTGTGCAATTAGAACATAAAGAGCTTTGATTTTTTTTACCAATGGTTAATTCATTTTTAGGATTAAAAATCAGTGATTGTCTTACTTTCACTTTCTCAATAGGAGCATAATATTTTCTATGGACACCATGCGAAGATTGTTTGTATTGCCTGGTCACCAGATAACGAGCACTTTGCTTCTGGAGGAATGGATATGATGGTTTATGTTTGGACAGTGAGTGACCCAGAGACTCGAGTTAAAATACAAGGTAACAGTATAGCCTTCTCATTACGGAGAAATCTAAAGTGCTGTGTTCATCGTTCATTGCATTCTTGGAATAACAGAAGTTGGGGAATAGTGTTTTTGAGGGAAATCACGGGGCTAAAATTATCCTGAAGGATGAAGACTTGTAAACAGATTTTTCGACATCAAGGCCGCAATTCTGCCTGATACAGAGCGGCTGCTGTTAAGCCCTTAGTGTCGCCACTTCTTCCCCTGTCATGTGTGCTGCCAGCTCCTTCCAGCGGCTCTTGCCTGTATGTCGGGGTCTCCCAACAGAAGTGAAGTCATGCATAGGGGCTGAGTGAGGGGATTGTGCAGGTTGGTGAGGCTGGAAGAAGATGAGGTCTAGAAGAGCCTTGAATAGAAATTAAAGACCTGACCAGTGTGTTGCCATCACATTGCGCGCAACAATGGCGCAGGGGCCCCAGGTGAGCAAACATCAAGGGTGCTGGGAGGGGAGAGGAGAGTTCATGCATAAGCCCTGGTATGAAAGGTACGTTCCTGCTAGACTTTTTAAGAGCAAATTTGGAAAGAGGTTGGTTGCATCAATTTGCATTTTCTGTTGCTTCTGTCAGATGCCCACAGATTACATCATGTAAGCAGCTTGGCGTGGCTGGACGAACATACCTTGGTAACAACATCTCACGATGCATCTGTCAAAGAGTGGTCCATTTCCTACAAATAAAATGCCTTCAATCAGGAGAAGCTCATCAGGGACTAGAACTACTGGAGTGGAATATAGCATTTCTCTTCCTTAAAAATATACAAATCTGTCACGACCTCCAGGGTCCTATAGCATATTCTCATATCTTTGCAGAGGATGTTTGTATCTGTAATTAAATGACCTTTGAAAAGCTTTAGTCGGTAATGCTTTGCACTTGAGAAGCACTTAAATTATGTCTGGAGCTTGCAAAATCTTTTGTGTGCTGAACATTCCAGGGTCTGCAACCTAGCAGGTCGGCATAAAAGAGTTTAAATTGATTTGGTTCCTTAATTTTCAATATCTGTCACACACACATACTTGCACATGGTATTGTACAGCATGAGAGTATTCTCATTTTTTTCTAACTGCAGAACATTTCTGTACTAACAGTCATAGTAAAGAATGCTAGTTGTGATCCAAAAATGAATTGTGGTGTGCAGCTACTGTATATTGGCTTGTCTGTAATGCACCAAATTGTTGCCTCAGATTTCCTTCACCAGATAACAAAGTGGGGTACGTCCATAATAAACCTTTTCTGTATTTCCTGTCCAGATTTGTAGTTATTTTTAAGATGGAAATGTGGGGTTTTGATGTATTTTGCCATTCTTTTAGTAATTAAAGTTTACAGATAAACGTCAAAGGCATTTTTTTTGGATATACCTTTGTTACCTTTTTGAACAAATGAGAATACTTGATCATGGTTTGTTGTTTGGAAATGAATGCTTCTAGATCTGCTTTAAATATACCTTCTTTCCTAAGGAGAAATATGTCTATGTAAGAACATTTGCAGTAATTATGAAAACGCCTTTTTCAGTACAGGAATTAAAGTAAAGTAAAGCAATTACTGTGAGTTGAACTGATCATTACAACAAACAGCAATCTCTAACACTGTAGAAACAGAAATATTTCTTCTGAAGAGACCTTTCTCCCAATAAAGAACTTCTGTATGTTTTATCTCCTGCTTAATACAGTTTGTGGGGTCACATTTATTTCAGTGGCGAAAATGAGATTTCTAGGACTGTATAAACCTCCCTTCCATCTTTCTCACATGTTTGCATGTGCTTGCAAGTAATGCGAAACCATGGTTTAGCCTAGGACTGGGGAGCCAGTGGTTTCCATTCATGGTTTATTGCTGCATGAATGAGCCCTTCATAAGCCTGAGCAAAGCGTTGACTTGCAAGGTCTCCTCTGCTCCACTGGCCAAGTACAGTTTTGCTTTCTATAAATCCCAGAGCTTTATGAGCCAGGGAATTCTGCTTTACAACAAGCAGTGATTTGTTTCTGAACATGCCAACTTCAAAACATGGGTTGTGAAGCTGGCTCATTAAACAACTACAGAGTGAGGGCATTTTGGATATTTTTCTGCTTCTGAAAGCTGGGTGGGTAAAGACTTGGGGTTCCCCACTTTCCCCGAGCATGAAATGCATGGTCAAGAGGGGAAAACAGGTAATTGCAATCAACATCAACCCGAAACCGTCAGGTTGGGAGTGGGATAGGATAGAAAGTATAGAGCCAATTCCCCTATTCAAACACTTGAAGTTAAGGAACTCGGGGGGGGGCGGGGGGGGGAGCCGCGTGAGAGAGATTTGGCTACTGCATGAGAAACTAAACTAAGGAGGAAGGAAAATTTCTTTTGGGGAGCATTTTGAAATTGTGGCATCATTGGGAGGAAGTTTAACTGCAAGATTCCTTGTTTCTAAAACCAGTTGTAGCAGCCTCCCTCATGCTTCTATGCTGGCTCATTTCAAGCTACTAAAATTCTGCTAATATTTCCAGATGTGCAACCCGTCCAGCTTCACCAGACTGCCTTTCATGCCTCAATCTTCCTTGCGAAAACAATGCAGCTGTCTAGGAATGGTGGCATTTTGCATTCCCAATGGGTGGACCTTTTTTTGATACAAGTGTTTCCAAATTACTGGTGTCGTACTCACTTTCAAGTTTACAGCTTGTGCATACCTATCCAAGGCAAGTATCTCCTTGGAGGATACATATTTCATGATAATTCATCAACATTTAGCCTTTTCTCAGATTTTCATATCACAAACACATTTCCTTAAATGCAGCATCAGTTGACGACTCTCGGCAGAGGCTACCAATGCAGGAAGAAAGAGCATTCTTAAGAGACTGATCAAGCCAGCTGTTTTCTAAAGTGAGGTGAATTAAAACTCACATGGGAGACAGGTTTGAGAAGTGCAACCGGGTGAATTGCTGACCCACTGAACTTAGTGCTATTATACCACTTCAAGCAGCCCTGGCTTTCCACAAAGAATTGAGAAAAGTTAAGGGGGTTGATGATGATGATGATGATGATGATAATAGTTGTTAGGATGCTCCTCTTCCTCTCTGGTTTACAATTGTGAGTGGTTTAATTTCTTCATAGGGAGCTCTGGGAATTGTAGCTCTGAAAAAAGAACAGGGTTCTCCCAACAAGTTCTTTTATAATCTGCTATCAAAGCCAGAACACTCTTTTCTTTTTTTCAACTCAAGACTAACATAGCTACACGTATACACTTTGTGTAGACCATGGGTAGGCAAACTACGGCCCGGCGGCTGGATCCGGCCCAGTCGCCTTCTAACTCTGGCCCGCAGACAGTCCAGGAATCAGCGTGTTTTTACATGTGTATAATACGCTCTTTTGTTTAAAATGCATCTCTGGGTTATTTGTGGGGCATAGGAATTCGTTCATTATTATTCTTTCAAAATATAGTCCGGCCCCCCCACAAGGACTGGGGGACAGTGGACCGGCCCCCTGCTGAAAACGTTTGCTGACCCCTGGTGTAGACTCCTTGCATGACAAAACCATGCATTGCACATTGGACTTGAGTGTATTGTGGTACACAGGTCTGGCACGAAACAAGGAGTGTGTCTCGCCCCTTAGGCCCAAGCTACATGGTATGGGGAGTTATGTTGTCCCTGGCAGGTCTCTGCAATGAGGGAGGAAGAAACTGGGAACAGAATGGGGCTGCTTTTCTTTCCAGAGGGGAAGGGAGATAATATCCCTTAGCCAACCAGGGGAGTTGAAGGGGCAAACGGCAGGGAAGAAATGAGGTAAGCAATCACTGTCCTCTTCTGATCCACTGTCCCCTCTTCTACATACAGTGGTACCTCGGTTTACGAACATAATCTGTTCTGGAAGTCTGTTCTTAAACCGAAACCGTTCTTAAACTGAGGTGCGCTTTCCCTAATGAGGCCTCCTACTGCTGGTGCCCTTCCACCGCTCGGCTTCTATTCTTAGACCGAGGTAAAGTTCTCAAACCGGGACATTACTTCCGGTTTTGCGGAGTTCGTAAACCGAATCGTTCGTAGGCAAGACTGTTCATAAACCAAGGTACCACTGTACTGTAGTGACTTACATATGTTGCCATCCCACCACCAGATGGCGCATTGGTTCCACTTGGTTTAACCCTCTTGCACTGCAAGAGTTGGAATGAATAGACCTAGTGAGTCCTCATGACAAGAGTTGTGTGGCAGTACAGTTCTGAGTTCGTTGTGTTCTTGGTTTTAGCAACCTGAGTTGTCCTGTGGTTTTGTTGCTTAACTAAATAGCTCCATTCATTGACCAACCTTGTTATACCTGCCCCCATAAATATAGCATAATTACCTACATCCTGATTAAATGATCCCAATAAAACAATTCTGTCTCAGTGGCAATAATCTGTTTGCTGTTCCAGTTCTTAAGCAGGGTCACATGTCTTTTCCGATGTGACTCCACTTGTCCCTGCAGTAATCTCCCAGCAACCTATCTTATGCGTGGGGCGTTCAGCAGCCTCCTGATCACAGCTTTTGCTCTGTGCTTTGTGGGTGGCTGAAAATGATTGTTTCCAATAATCCCATGCTGAAGTTCTGCTGTTATAGAGACACACTCTTAGGTTTCCCATTCTTCTTTATTTCTTCCCTCCAGTGTTTCTTGCCCACATAAGTAGGGTTTATTTGTGCCCACAAAGAGAAAAGTAGTAACAACAAAAAAGGTCAACACAAGGAGCTTTTGTTAAAAGTAAAAAAAAAAAAAGAGGGGGGGGAAGCAGAGGTGAATGAATACAATTAGAAAATTATAAATGGGGTATAAAAATCACAACTTGGCCTAGTACAATGAAATAGAAAGAAAAAAGTATTGCCTATTTATAGACGAGCCCAAATAAAATCAGAGGGATTTGCTGATGTGGCTCATCAGAAGTGGAAACAAGTTTGCATGTATTGCTGCACTGTAGTTATTACGAGGATCTACGCCTGACCTTTATTGCCCCAGTTCTACAAAAGCTTAAAAATGAACCAGAACTTGAATGTATGAGAGCCTTGGTAGAAGATAAGGTTCCTGAAATCACGATCAATGTTGCTAAATTCTGTGCAGCCGCTATCAGGCGCAGAAAACAAGAGCTTTCCAATGTCAACATGCAGGCGAAGGCAAATCCTTAATTTTATTCATGCTGTCCAATTTTAAATTGTTGTTTGTTATGGCCTAATCTGTATTGAAATTGTCCTTTGTTTTTTCCAGTGTTATGTTTCGCTGACTAGCTGTACGAGTTAATCTGGTCTGTGACCGTTTAATAAAATTTGATTTGATTTGATTTGATTTGCTACCTATGTGACTACGTTGTCATATATACTTAATAAATACCCCCCCCCAAAAAAAAAAACACCAGGTGGAATCAGAAGGATCAGCTACACTTAAAAAAAAACCCAAACTACAACAAAGTTTGCAGTAGTACGCAACTATCAAAAGGTGATTAGAGCAGTGCTGAATTAAATATTATCATAAGTATTCTACAAGATGTATCTCCAGCCCAGTTGGGACTTCTGCTTCAGGTTTAGCTTATTGATACTGTATTTCCTAATATGAAGTGTGTGTGTGTGTTGCTGCCTACAATGACCATCTTAGAATGGTCCTGTGATTCTTTACATGATGTTGGATTCCCGCTATCATCACCCGCAGCCAACATTTATTATTGATTTAACGAATCACTATCCATAAAACTTCCTGAAGTGATTTGACAATAAAAACAAGTTCAAAGCTGATGCAGATGCGGGGGGGAGGGGGGACACAGGAGCGGTTGCCACAGGTGCAAAAATTTTAATGGGTACAAAATTTCAAAACCCGGTGCTGCCTCAATACAGCAGTGTGCTTCTGTTACTGGGCTCCATTGAAAACAGCTTCTCCATGAGAACCAGGAAGTTACCTCTCCAGAGAACGGAATGACTCTTCTTATCTCTGTGGCTGCGATCTCCTGGGTGATGTGGACGCTGTCAGGCAGTTGAATGCGCATGGGTACTACGTTCCCCAAATCCACGTGGCCCCAGGCACTGGCAACACATGCTATGCTACTGGTGCCAGGCAAATATGTTTTTGTTCTCCCAGGCCTTTGGGTGACACCAATGATTGGACTATGTTTTTAATATGTGTGTGTGTGTGTTGCATTTTATACTTGCATATCACTTTGGGACCGTTCCTTGTGGGAAGTGATTGATAAATACAGTAGACCTAAACCTAAGCCTGCTTGAGCTGAATGCAGGGCAGCCTATGCAGCAGAACATTATTGGTAGTGATTGGAATTCAGAGGACGATGGGTGGAACAGGCATGTGGGACACTGTTGGTGTGTCCTCTTGTAAAACGCTGACCGGTTGGACTTTATAATAAGCAAACATTATAATTTCTTCCATTACAAAACAATGTCTTTATCCTCTTCTTATCTTTGACATCTAAGAAATTCCGCCCTATGATCTTTTCCCATGACCAGCCCAGCTTTGCTATAAAATGCTGTGAATAGGCACATTGTTAAGACATATTGACAGTCTTTACAAATTGCAACAATAAAATGCTATACGTGTCTTGTTGAAATTCCAAAGCCTTGCCCAAGCGAAAACAAAAACAAAGCTCCTGCCCATTTTAGAGGACTTTTATCAGATTATAGATTATTATCTTGAGCCTAATGCAGAAACAGAGTCACAGCTTTATCAAATCCATGAGAGTCCCGTTTCAGGTGGTTCAGATGTAAAACATCTAGCAAGAGGCCATAGGAGCCAACTCCTAGGGTCTGAGGTCCCTTCTGCCCCCCCAAAAAAATATTTGAGGGGAGCGCCCTTGTCAAGTTTATGGGCATTGCTATTCAAATGGTATGTGTATGCTGTGTCATATGTTCTGGCGCATTCTGCCAGGAAAAGAAGGCTCTGTCTCCGCCCTTTGTTCAGCGGCAGCAAGACCTGATAGCTATTTGGTGGACCTTTGACAAAAGCATGAGAGGTTTGGCTCAAAAGCCCAACAGCGTTCAGTATCTTTCAGTGTTTATGTGCAAAGAGTATTTAGGGGAAAGATTGAGGGGCTCTGCGCCAGCATCTGGCATCCTCAGGCAGCTTCTGGGTCATTCGGTGCCCATCACTAATGCCCTTAAAATGGCACCAGCCATTTTAATAACCCATAATGTTCCCCTGACATAGCAGTGTTCTGGGGCTGTGTGGTAAGTTTAAATAGTGACTAGACGGCAGTGCTGGCAGTGCTATTTGGGTCACTAATGTCACCAGGTAAATCTGCCAAGACCCATCAACAGGGGATTTTGACCAGGGTCTCTCCAACCTAATGATGGGCCTCTTCAGAGGCCTGCATCAAACTCTCCCTGCATAAAATCGTGCAATTCACCTAGGTCAGCAGGTAACTTCTTTGCTGCCATTCGTCAAATGGTAGCAAATCCCTTTCATATCCATATTTTGTTACAGAAGTTTTATAGTGCCATTTTGTGCATGCCTTATCAGTCACGTTGATTGTTTGATTTGGAAAGAGATTATTCTGCAGATAGCATCCATTTTCTGTGTAATTATGGTTTTCTCTGTGCAATAAACTAAATTGCAGATTAATGCTTCCAGAGTTCTCCAGGTAGAATTGCCAGTGATTTATAAAGTGCTCACTGGCCAGAGCGTACTAGCTCCTTTCCAGCTTTCACACAACAAATTAGTCCAAATACTCTCCCCATACAACACAAAGGATGCATTATCTGGCAGCGGTCACTCAGGAATTGTTCTGAGGAGGACAAAATTATGTGTGGCATCAAACGCCTCTTTGAATTGAGATGCATGCAGCTTCTAAAATGCAGTTACGTTAACTGGCTGGGGGTGAGGGGAATTAATGAGATCAGTTCAGGGATTACTATTTGATCCCAAATGACAATCAGCTCCCACACCCAAGCTATACCTTCTCTTGCCTATAACCACTGGAACTGATGTAAAAATAGAGACAGAGTCATGGTAACTCCATGCTATAGAATCATTCAAACACATATTGACACCATCCTACAATAAAATTACATGAAGTACAAAAGTTAGGGATAAGATGACAGTCTGCTGTTGTTGTTTAGTCGTGTCCGACTCTTTGTGACTCCATGGACCAGAGCGTGCCAGGCACTCCTGTCTTCCACTGCCTCCCGCAGTTTGGTCAGACTCATGCTGGTAGCTTCAAGAACACTGTCCCACCATCTTGTCCTCTGTTGTCCCCTTCTCCTTGTGCCCTCCATCTTTCCCAGCATCAGGGTCTTTTCCAGGGACTCTTCTTTTCTCATGAGGTGGCCAAAGAATTGGAGCCTCAGCTTCAGGATCTGTCCTTCCAGTGAGCACTCAGGACTGATTTCCTTCAGAATGGAGAGGTTTGATCTTCTTGCAGTCCATGGGACTCTCAAGAGTCTCCTCCAGCACCATAATTCAAAAGCATCAATTCTTCAGCAATCAGCCTTCTTTATGGTCCAGCTAAGGACTAATATGATAGTCTAAGGACTATGATATCTATAACTATGCTGTGTCTTCCTCCCACTCAGGGGGGAATATGTTAGAACCAGACTTTCCCCCACCCAGGCTCCCCCTACAGATCAGGGTCACAAATCTGTTCTCCGGGACATGGCCAACAATTCAGTTCCTAACTGATGGGGGGGTGTCCTTATGCCTCACCCAAGTAGCAGTCAGGGCCAGATTAAGACCCTTACAGGCCCTAAGAAAATATTTTGGTGCCCCCATATATATTTAATTCAAAATATAAACAACAATAAACCATAAAATATTGTCTTCTACAATTATTTGTATAAAGTTCAGCATGACTGAATCTTGTTTTTACATTTTTTGTTGCACTGAACTCATGACGCACATATTGTGGGAGCCTTTTTTTGTGGAACCTGTTTCAGCTGCACCACAGGGTCCATGGTAAATCCGGCAATGGGAAATTTCTGTGGCGCCCCCTTCCCTTGATGCCCTAAGCACATGCTTATTTTGCTCAATGGTTAAGCCACACAGGTAGCAGTCCAAGGGGGTAAGTCCTGTTGGTGTCTGCCCACTTTTGGTTTAACCCTGCTGTACCACCACTGGCCTGCTCTTATATCAGCCAACTGAAGTTGGGACACTGGTCCACGTGTAGAAAAACTTCCCCACACCAGCTGCAAGTAATGAAAACTGTCAAACTGAAGTAATATGGGCAAACACTCTAGCAAGCAAGCAAACAAGCAGTTACACATTCAAGTTACCTGACAGGCGGATGGATAAAACCCATCTTGACCAGCACAACAGGAGCAGCTCCAGCTGAGGGGCTGGGATGGAAGCTGCAATTTCCCCCTTCTTAGTCCTTTCTTCTTCTGGTCATGCCCCCAAAGCACACTCACAGACAACGTACTTGAACGCTAGTTTCACAAAAGAATAATCCTCAGTGACATATTGTGGCAAGAAAGTATATTTTTCTTGGTACCTCTTGAATTCTGCACATGTGGTAATAACTCCTGCCACACCTCCCTTCTCCCCTCTGATGGGAGAAAATTCATGGGGTCCCTTTTACCATTAGGACTTCACAAAAAATGGCAGTTAGAAAGTTTGTGCCTTTTGCTCTCTTCTACTTTAATTTTAAATAGCCAAAAGATTTAGAGGAACATTCATACCTACAGCTCAATTTATTACCCAGTCATATAAACACTGAAGTATTTCAAACAGATATAAATATTTAAATCCAAGGATAATGATTTAACTAGATCATGAATCAGGCTACTAATCACATGGCTGGCCGCCAATGTGTGGGTGCTTGTGAACCTTGCATGCTTCCGATGCATTAGTAAGAAACGTATTTCTATCAATGGAAACTGTCAAGTGATGTCAACTAGAGATTAAGTGAGAACTGATGCAGCAGTGGGAGCATATCCTGGACATACCTTGTAACAGGAGCAGGAAACCTGTTTTGGAAACTGTATTAAATTGAATTACCGTACTTTGGTTTGATTTGTAATAATTTGGAAAAAAATAATAATAATTGGCATAGTGTCTTTTCCATCAACATGTCTGTTACAGCAATTAAGAGAAGATTTCTCAAGTACGGTATATTTCTTTAACCTGTCATTGTAAGGCAAGTTTCATTAGCATGTCCATTATCAATAAGAACTTGATTGCACAGAAAAAATAATTAGCTCCAAAGAGTAGCCTAATTTATCAGCTTGATAAGCAGGTCAACTAAAATAACAGCCCATTGCTTCTCACTTTATGTTTGACCTAAAGAATAAATGACTGGATGAGCGATGAATTTTTATTTTTAAAGTTCTGTTAACTCAGTGTAACAATTTGACAGTCGCTTAGCTCCAAGCTGAGGCAAGATATTTCTTGGCCCTTCCTGAACACATACAGGATTGGGAAACACTCCCTACCCTCCAAGCTTCCATCAAATCCATCTAGATAAACTCATTGTCAAAGCGCCTTGGATGGAGTGCATGCAGTTCCATGGCTTAGTCTAAACCTGGGGCAAAAGTAGGTATGATGTGGGAGATCATCTTCAAGCTGCTGAAGGGGTAAAGGTTTTTCATTAATTAGCCGTCCCAACTGGTTACTATAGAGTTTGAAGAAGCAGCATTCAGAGAAGAATAACCAGCTTCCACACCATTTCATCAAAATAAATCACTCCTGTCCCCCTACTGGAACGGCTGATAGCTACACAGTGGAAAACATATGTCCTATACGGTATTGTTATGTTTTTCTTTGCAATCTACACTGGGGAAATGGCATAAGAGAAAATGGTTAGTGCTCCTTTCCCAAGGACATTTGCTTGATTTTCAAAGCAGCAGTATGGGCAATGGCAATGCGCATTTGAGGCCACTTTTACCTAATCAACTCCCTGCTACACCAGTTTCTCCCACTGTGTTCTGCCATTCCTTCTTTCCTTCCCCAGTGCTCCACCCCCCTGAGCAGGTCACCAACCGCTCCTATTCCCTCACTGCCCTTGGGTGGCCCACCCCTCCCCCCATCGCTCTAATGACTCCATTTTCCTTCTCCCTCTCCTATTTTACCAGATGATTCCATTTTCCATTTTTAAGCATTTATTTTGGGTGCTCCATGTAGTGAAATGCCTGCTGCCAAGGTTCCAGTCATGGCCACCATATTTACTTCTCTGTTTACAAGCATGTCAGAGAGCAATCTGGACTCTGAAGGGCTGTTCAGTCCAAGTGTGCTTTAAAGACAAAGAACCATAAACTTGGAGAGAATGGACCTTAAGGAGACACACTGCAGATTCTATACAGATAAATACCATTTATATTAGCAATGAAACAAGGAAGCCATTAGCAATTATATCTCTTGACTCTGCCAAAGCTTTTGATAGTGTAGAATGGAATTTCCTGCTAGAGTTATGTAAAAGTATGCAGATGGATAATATGTTTAAACCTCTACTTAAACAACTGTACAAGGATAGTATGATGGTGGTGTAGACAAATGATCTGGACTTAACACCTGAGGTGGGAAACAAAACAGGGCTGCCTATTATCTCCACTGCATTTTCAGGGACATTATAAGAGATACTAGAGGGATAAAGGAATACAGATAGAGAATACACAATAGATATTGAATCTGTGGATGACATTGCTTTAATGTTCTTAAATCTGGAAAAGGCCAAAGTATAATGTCAAAATGGGAGGACTTTGAATTGCTTTTATGGACTTCATATTAATTATGATATGTGTTTGAACATGAGAAAGGAGGCGGTGCAGTTGCTTCAATAAAAAAAAAACAAAGATAAAAGGTTGGAAACATACTGTGAATTGGTAGCACCTATAATAATAATAATAATAATAATTATTATTATTATTATTATTATTATTATTATGTATACCCCGCCCTCCCCAGCCAAGGCTGGGATCAGGGCGACTAAGAAGCAATAATAAAAACAAGCTGAACGAATACAACTTAAAAACAAGATTAAAATACAACATTAAAATATTGAAACATTAAAATATTAAAATGCAGCCTCATCACAGGAGGAGAAAGGAAAAAGGAAAAAGAAAGAAGAAAGAGGGGGAGGGAATCAAATTGGCTCCAAGCCAAAGGCCAGGTGAAACAACTCTGTCTTACAGGCCCTGCAGAAAGAAATCTGATCCTGCAGGGCCCTGATCTCATGAGGCAGAGCGTTCCACCAAGCCGGAGCCAGTGTTGAAAAGGCCCTGGCTCTGTTTGAAGCTAATGTAACTTCCTTAGGGCCCAGGACCACTAAAGGTAAAGGTAAAGGTACCCCTGCCCGTACGGGCCAGTCTTGCCAGACTCTGGGGTTGTGCGCCCATCTCACTGGGCCAGGGGCCAGCGCTGTCCGAAGACACTTCCGGGTCACGTGGCCAGCGTGACATCGCTGCTCTGGCGAGCCAGAGCTGCACATGGAAACGCCGTTTACCTTCCCGCTAGAAAGCGGTCCCTATTTATCTACTTGCACCCGAGGGTGCTTTCGAACTGCTAGGTTGGCAGGCGCTGGGACCGAGCAACGGGAGCGCACCCCGCCGCAGGGATTTGAACCGCCGACCTTTCGATCGGCAAACCCTAGGCGCTGAGGCTTTTACCCACAGCGCCACCCGCGTCCCGTCCCAGGACCACTAGGGTGTTGCTATTTATGGACCTTAAGGTCCTCCGTGGGGCATACCGGGAGCGGTGGTCCTGTAGGCACGAGGGTCCTAGGCCATGAAGGCCTTTAAAGGTCAAAAGCAGCACCTTAAATCTGACCCTGTACTCCACCGGGAGCCAGTGCAGCTTGAAAAGCACTGGATGAATATGCTCCCATGCAGAGACCCCGTGAGGAGCCTCGCTGCAGCATTCTGCACCCGCTGGAGTTTCTTTGGCAAAGAACTTAGAAAAATGAAAGAACATGAACTTTGGGGCAATTATAAAAAAGCAATTATACAAAAACTAAAGCAATTGAATACTTTGAATTGAATATTGTGACTGATCCCTGAGGTGATATGCCTGTTGCATGTGTTTCCTATGAATATTCCAAGGAAAACTATGGAAACATTGTCCAACTTTTCCATACACAAGGGAAACAAAAGAAGGGAAATAAAAGTGGAGCAAAGAGGGATTGGGGATCTCTAACAAAATACAGTATTTTGACTCTTCCCAGCTCATTTAAATTTATTACCAACTTTAATGCATATAAAAATAAACCATAGCTAGATTTGAGGTATCCTAAATATGTGGGAAGTAAGGTCAGGGCTAAATCATTCTTGATGGTGAAAGGCACAACCAGTAAGGTAATAGGAGAACCCTTTTCTAAAAGTTACTTTTCGTGTGCAGATGAAAAGGCCAAAGAAATTGGCCCCACAAAGGTCCCCAATGCAAACTTTCCTACACCATAAACTATTTTAAGTGAGAGAGCCGTGTAAGTAAAGGAAATGGCATCGTTCATCTCTCTTGAGACCATTTAAAGGATAAAATGAGGCAAGATCCAGTCAGCGGAAGGCAAACACATCAGGTCATACATTTTATTAGAAACCCATTCATAAATATCAGGCAGTCCAACCATTAACAACCATTATGGGAATCTACAGAGACACTAGCAGGGTTAACAATTGTATAGGGGTAAAGTTTGGGTTCCAAAACTGAGGAACAGCAGCGAAACAGAATCTTGATTAGAAGCCATTAGGATCTGTCATAGTAAGCATATAGGAAAATCCATAAAGATTTTGCAAAAGCCTTTGCAAAAAGGAGGCATCTTCACAAGACCAAAAATGTTGGAGGCGTATGATTCTGCAGGCTGATATTTCCACAAACAGTTCTCTTTGGAGTAAGTATGTCAACAAATAACTTTTCAACTAATATATAAGGATCCAAAAACAACACTGTTCTTGGGTTCTTTGAAGGAGACAATGAAAATTTAATGATTGTATTTTTCCTAGAAGGAAAATTATTGGTGGCAAAGGCATGGAGGAATTCTACAGCTTTGGGAAAAAACAGCTTTGGAACTTGGCTTTATTTGAGAAACTTTAACAGCACAGATATAAAAGCCTAAACAACACACACACACACACACACACACACACACACACACAGTAGATGAGTTGGAAGTGTCTTGGTATATATTTCTATCCCTCTTTCCTTCAGACTGAGAAAGGCAATGAAAATCTTGAGATCAGCAAAGATCTGGACTAATAAACAAACTGAATCTTAATTTAGACAAGATAGCAGTACCATTGGCTGGGGCTGGGACTGAGCCACGTTTGGATAAAGATGGGGGAGAAATAAGATTCAGTTTGCATTTAAAAGTGAACCTACCTTATTTGTACTTATTTGTACTGAAATAATAATATGCAAACCAAAACACAGCCACGCTTCAAAAATTGGACGTCTCTGAATTTTGCAATAGAGCTGTCCAACCTAGTAACGTGTACAAAAATGAATATGCTAGCAGGAAAATGTCCATTAAAATACATTTATTCATTATGACAACATACAAAAATGCATTATATTAGAGGACATTGCTTTGCAAAAAGAAGAAGTGCATATTAGGCAAAAATGCACAGAAATATGCAATAGTGGGAAAGATTCGCTGATTAATTTTCTTGGGGACTATTTTTAAAAATTGCAAACTGGTGTTAAAATATGAAGAACTGTACTTCAGATTGGAAAAAGGAGAAAGTGAGAGAAATTGAAATGTTGCCCTTTCCTCATTCTGTATCAAGGCTGTTCTGGACGGAGTTTCACTCCCCTTGAAGCACATCGCCTGGGAGTTATTCTGGGTCTGCCTCTGCTGCTGGAGGAGGAGGCAGGCAAGACACGAGAGTGCCTTTTACCGGCTTATTCTTCAGCTGAATCTTTTGTGGGGGGAGTTCTGACCTGACCACAGTCAGGCATGCTTTGGTAATATCCAGATTAGATTTTCCCTTAATATGTTCTACCTAATCCCCACCACCACACACACACACTTTTCTTTTCTTTTTTAGTTTTCAATGTAACAGAATAAAGATTCAGCCAATATAACATATACAAACAATAGATAAGGAAAGCATGCATGGTATTGCACAATGAAATACATCTGTATGATGGGGTCTATGAATGTGCCAAATTTTACACTGGCCTAATAAAAAATACCACGGGAAAAACAATTTGTAAAGTGCTGAAATTTGGCGCATTGACACTATAATTTTCACAAAGGGACATTGTATATTCTTTTCCAAATTTGGAGAAAACTACTGATGGGCTTAATTTAGGCTTGTTGAGGAAGGTCCACTTTCATTGGTTTGCGCATATTTAAAATTATGCCCACAGGGGAAGCCACCTAGTGGATAATATGTGCAATGCCTTTCCTTTTGACAGTGGGATAATATGACAGCGTGGGGCAATGATTAGATGAGGAATGACCAACCTTTTGTGGCCCATTTGGAAACCTGAGAATCTGTTGTGGGAAACTACATCTCACAACCACATGCGCCCCCACCCCCATCAACCACCAGCTTGTGCCATATTGCAGCTCTGTCCCCAACACACACACCCAACCCTAAGTGTGTTAAAAACTTGCTTTGTTATTTTTCATGCCTAGTATCATCATTAATCGCAATGGTGCTAGGAAATACAGCTAAACACAGCACACCAAGCCACTAGCACCCCTGGCAGCACCACTCTCACCTCACCTGCAAAAAGGAGATCCCCTGAGCCCCGCATATTTCCCCCCGTTAAGCCATCCTGCCAGCTACTGATGTGAGCAACAAACAGGTATGGTGCAACTCACAAGAGAATCCCTCTGGCAATGTAGGAAGACCACTGCTTTTTTCTGGGGGTACTCAAGGGTACACAGTACCGGCACCTTTTTTCTAGAAGAAAATGCAGTATAGGACCAGGATAATATGGGGCATATTTGCTGGATCCAAGTGCTTCATCCTCCCTATCTGGCTATGAGCTTAAAATGTGATGTCAAATTGTGCGTGCATGGAGAGTTAAGTTGTAAGCATTGCACAAAATCTGTGAGGACCGTGGGGTATATCTGAGGGACACAGGTGGCGCTGTTGTCTAAACCACCGAGCCTCTTGGGCTTGCTGATCAGAAGGTCAGTGGTTCAAATCCCCACGATGTGGTGAGCTCCTGTTGCTTTGTCCCAGCTCCTGCCAACCCAGCAGTTCGAAAGCACGCCAGTGCAAGTAGATAAATAGGTACCACTCTGGTGGGAAGGTAAATGGTGTTTCCATGCGCTCTGGTTTCCATCACAATGTCCAGCTGCACCAGAAGCAGTTTAGTCATGCTGGCCACATGACCTGGAAAGCTGTTTGTGGACAAAGGCCGGCTCCCTTGGCTTGAAAGCAGGATGAGCGCCACACCCCATAGTTGCCTTGGACTGAACTGAACCGCCCAGGGGTCCTTTACCTTTTACCTTTTTATATAAGGCAGATATAAACCTGGCTTCCAAGTTCCCCTTTTTTGCGGTGCTTCAGCCAACATTAAATTGGCAGGGGGTTTTTTAATCATTGAATTATGCATGCTGGACACCAGCCCCTTTTGGGAGGATACTACAATAATATCTCTTCAACCTTTATGTAAGATCCATAAATATTGGGAATCCTGTCATTTATGAATGTACAAGTTTTATACTGTTGGCGTGGATTAATTTTATACTGCTGATTAAAGTGAGCATTGTCCCTGAAATGTCACTTCAATCATTTTTTTAAAGAAACAAATTTGGAGGTTTCTCCTCAGGTAAAATATCTGAATAAAGTTTCGAGAACCTGGTCTGATACTGCCTTTGATAGAAACTTTCTACATTTAGAGGTGGGGTGTCCTGCACAGCCATCATAAAGTTATGAAAGTCTGCCTTTGTAATTTGTCTAAACTTTATACACTCTAATTGCATAATACAAAACATTGCATTGTTCTCAGCAGGGGTGGGTTCATGGTTTGAGAATCAAACCAGTAATTGGTGAAATTTATATCAATGGGAAAATTGCCCAGAACATATCATTAATATTGTTTTTTCTGTAAAAAAATGTTTAATGACTGTAGGAGAGCTATTCAAATGGGTAGTAAATCAGTCTTTAGTAACTGATTTGTCTTGTCTCTACTGAGCCACCTCCCAAGTCCTCATACCTCAGGCCCAAGAAAAATGACCTTTAGATGATGTGACTGCTTCTAGGTGAAATAAAGGTGAAAGATTAAGCATTTCCAGTTTTTGAAATTGGAAATGTTCATGTTCATGTTCTGAAAATTAAGTCAGTCCCTGGTAAAAATAATATCAACTGGAAAATTACCTAGAACATATAGAATACACACAACTTGTTTTACTTTCTTTAAAAATGTAAAGAATGTAAGAGTGCTACCCAGTTGGGTGAATAACGAACCAATCTCCTGTAATGAATTTGTCTTCTCACAGCTGAGCCAACTTCCTCGTATATCCATGCCAAGCAACACAAGAAAAAATATTTCGAGGATACGTGATCTACTTCTAGGAGAAAAGAATGTGAGAGTAGAAGTACTCTTGTGGGTCAAGGAACACTGAGCCAAAGAGACTTCTGTCTCCATTTCATAAAGACATGGAACTGTAGATTTGGAAGCTACCCCGTGGCCATCTAGTCCAACCCCCTGCTATGCAGGAATCTCAGCTAAAGCGTCCATGGCAGATGGCCACCCAACCTCTGATAAAAACCTCAAATGAAAGATTTGCCCTTGGAGAAAGAGAATGTGGGCGTATTGCATTGCTCAGCCAACCAGGTCACTGAAATTAAGGTCATTTAACCCTCTGAGGAGAGATGTATAAAAGAGCGTGACACATCTTGGGAAGAATGGCAGAGAGACTTTCGTCTGAAGAACAAGGGATGCAAAGGAACAAGGACTGAAAAAGAAAAAGTAAGTGCTGGCAAGTATGCAGTCTGTCAGACTTCAATTCTACTAAATTCCTGTTTTTATTTCTCATTATTACAGTGGGTGGGGCTTCTGTGTGGGGCTAAGGCTTGCAGATTGCCAGGGGTGAGATGTGCATTGCTTGCAGTTCCCTTTCAGTGAGGGCTGCCTGCATTTTCTCAGCCACTGGTGAAGCATGTCATTATTTTCCCATATATATTCATGGCAGCCATGCATTCACAAGGACCAATTCGGAGACACAGTTTGGAAATGTCTCCAGTTGGGGGCCAAATGTGCTCTCTGCCCCTTAAGAATAAGCCTCTTCCTTTCTGTATCAGCTCATCTTTTCATCTGTTCCCATGTTGGGTTCTTGGTCACCCTAAAATGGGACATTATGGGAGGAAACGACTTCACGTTATGCAAAGAAATTTTAAGTGATCTGATGAAAATGTTAAGTAATAACTGCTTTTTAAACCTTTGCTCAATAATCTTGTGTTTAGGTTTCTGTCTGTCCTCCTTTCCCTTTGTTTAGCAATGCTGTATTTACCGATCCTTCAAATTTTGTGGTCTTTTTCTATTTCATTAATCCATTTGTTCTATTAGTATTGGTACATGTTACAATTAATGTCAAATTTAGATCCTGCCATGCTGCTAAGTTTATGGTACCATGTCAGTTAAATTAAAGGGATATATTTTTAGTCTCTTTCAGTTTTTACTTCAGCTTTTGTTAAAAAATATATAGTTTTAGTAGCTTGTACATATTGTAGCTAAAAAGCATTCTAAATCCAAACAGCCTTACCTTTACTGATATAAGCATAACCTCCTATTTGACCTCCTATTTGATTGTCTTCAACAATATTGGAGAAAATCAAACCATAAATTCTAGGGGCGGGGGTTGTGGTAAAATCAAGCTGTAAAGTCTCTTACCACCATCCTCGCCTCCATAAAAACATCCAGCTTCTCAACAGTAAGCAATCTAAATGGCATAAACCCAATTTGTAAAGAATTTTTTTCTTGGTCAATATTAATCTGCTTAACTTGTATGGGTGATATCTGTGGGATCTTACAACCACACTTTGCCTGGGCAACCGTGGAAGCCTCATAAGACACACAAATGCCTAAAGATCAGTTAATTGGTATGGGCTGGTGACATCCAGGAAGGGACCATTAATGAGCACATTCTGTCTAATAGCCTGCTGGTAAATTCAGATATCATTAAAATTAATTGACTGTTTACAGTCCTATTGGTTTTGTTGACAGCCAAATCCCTGCCCAATGAAAGCCTCTTTTAAATGCAGTGGCTTATCAAATTAGCCCTTTTATCATGCCAGATAAAGGGGAATGAGGGGACCATTTCACCATCAAAAGTGGGACTATGTGGGGGGATCATGAAACACACCCTAATTTCTATCGTGGCTTAATAGTGATATGAACTCTCATCTTCCCAATCAAAGTCCAACACTACCACAGTAGGTTGCTTTGGGGTATGTAGGAGACAAACCTTGAGCAAAAAATAAACTTCCATGGCTCATCAGATGTGCCTCAGTTTCGAGTCTTTACAGAGCGCTCTTGCAGAAATCTATGCCAGCCTTTGCTACTCACCTGAGGCACTGGGAGGTGCCCCTACCAGAAATATCTATAGCCCTCACTAGATAGCTGTTGCTCTTGGCTGCTACTGCATTCAATTCAGTGTGTTCCAGAACTGCCTGGAATTATAATTTCATTGTATTCATTTTAAACATATTCTGCTCTACAGTTAGCCCTAGCAGTGAGAGAAACAATAGACAAGTATGACAGTTCCGTTTACCAGAACTGTTGACCTCTTATTTCCATACATTTTTCCAAAAGTGAAAAGGTCTTTGCATTTCTTTGTTGCATAGCAAATGTTTGCCACTGGTCATGTCACTCCACCCTGGTTTTGGAGGGAAAAAAATTAATAATGTGTAGCACCTTATCTGAGTACTATGGGAAAACGTTGATTTGCCTCCCTTTGATTTTTCTGGTTTAAACACAACCCGATTTGGATCTTGATTTTGTTCACAGTGTCTTTGGCTGTTATCTACATTTTCCTCTGCCATCCTTTTTTTTTAAAGAAAAGATTGGGTGTGGGATGCAACTTGCAGTGCAATGCCATTACTGTATTAACATAGTGTGATAGGTGATCCTGCTTTCATCTGCCAGATAAAACTCTTTTGTGCTGAGTGGCAGTTTCCTGAAGTCATGTTAAAAAGACACCGGATCAGTTGCTTAGATAAGTAACATATCAGCAAATCATGAATATAGTTACTATTTGGGAAAAATCTTCTCCACAAATGTAAACTTTTAATAAAAAGTGTCACTTTGCTTGCAGAATAAGCCGAATCGTGTTTTTTTAAGTTACGCGGAATGCAAAGGAGACCAATACTGCAATCTTCCATGTACACACCCTTCCCCAGTGGGTCTTACTTCTGATTGTATTGCATGGCCATGATTGTATTGTAACCCTTGGGCTTACAATACTTTTTAATGTAAAGGGGACTTAAAGCAGTCCTTTAGAGATGTATTTTGACGAAGCTGTGTCTCTTGAAGGCAGGACAGATTGACTGAGCACTGGCCACAATGGCTGGAAGTTCATTAATTAAGTACATTAATTAAGTGGGCAGAAATTCCCCCACCTAGGGAAAATTGTTTAGGTCTGCACAAATGATTTTATTAAAGGAAATTATAATTAGGCATTAGGCATTATGGACATTGAACTTTTTATTTTCACATCAGGAACTGAAATGAATGACTGTGAGATGCTTTAACTTAGAGGAAATGTGTCTGACAGAAGTGGAGTAGACAGACATTCGTTTTGACCAATGGTTCCAATGGCATAAACCCAATGGAAAATAGGAAGTACCTCTTTTGGAAATTTTGTTAATGCTTAACCCCTTCAGCTTCCTTTGCTTCCTCTCCCCCCTTCTGTCTCCGTGTCTCTATTGTTTCTTTCTCTTTCTCTTTTGCTTTTTCATCCCGGTTTTTTGTATTGTGTGTGATCCCCAACCCAGGCTTAAGGCCTGGTTAACATGCAGATGAAGACAAAAAAAAAAAAATCCTTCCAGTAGCACCTTAAAGACCAACTAAGTCAGTTCTTGGTATGAGCTTGATGAAGGACCTTGTGTGAGAGGCATGGAAGGAAGGGAAGAACTCCCAGGTGGGAGGAGAAAGGAAGGCTCTCAGGTGAGAGCTGGGAGGGCTCACCTTTCTCTGTGTGAGACAAACAAAGATCTACCTGTGAGGGAGGACTTTATATCATTCTTCTTTTTTCTCTTTCTCTCTTGATTCTTTGTTTTCGTTTAGACTAGTTTGCTATTTTATTCTAATGTATTACAAAAAGTCATATATATATATATAGCCATAATACATTGTCCTAGGCACACACACACACACCCCCCAGCCAAGGAAGACACACGCCTGACAGTTAATTCTTTATTGACAAACGCCTGCCTCACAGCAACTCCCGCGGTGCCCTGGACACACATGCAAGACTCTCCCAGCCTCTAGGCAGCTGCTCCCAGGTCTGTGCTCTGCAGCATCAGAGGGACTGCGACCTCCCACCACAGCAAGCATATTGAACTTTGTGATAAGAATTGTTAGGTCTTAGATATATATATATAATAAATGTTCATAAATGTACCAAGCAAACACATATATAAATATATAAACCACATGTCTGAAAGCCATAGGAAAAGTCCTAAAGCCATTTTGACTCTTTCAGTCACCTCAAATATTTCTCTACAAGGTCGAAGGAAATGCAGAAACCTCCCCATTGTCTCTGTCCTCACAAATCCTGCCTTAAGGGCACATTTAAGGTGTGACTAGGGTGAGCCTGTGACCTGGCTCAAGAATTAAGTATTATCATTACAAAAGAATAGCCAGACTCCCCAGGTAATCCAGTCAAGTGACCATTAACAGGTAACCTGGCAGACAGGGTAAAAACAACGCACTCAGTTTTCTGCTGTAGACCGCCTTTTCTGAGATGAAGGTATGACGTATCTGGGGGATGGTCTTGGGCTACACCCCTTCTGTGATGTAGGTATGATGTTTCTGGGGGTGGTCTTGGACTCCAGGGCGGGCAATTTAAAATGTCTGTATAAGGGCGGGCACACCTTTGCTCTAGGTCCTCCTCCTCTCTCCTGCATGTGAAGGGGGCACCCTGTTGCAACAGTTAATAAAGATCAGGCTTACTAGCTGCTTTGCTTCTCAATATTCTCTGGTTGGTCTCTGTTATTTTCACCTACCGATAGAGAACCCACAGAAGGACTATATGGGCTCTTGGTGCCCCATAAGGGAAAAGGAGCAGTTTTTTTACTCATATCACCTTCCTCTGATGGGGTGTTCGTGTGCAACCTGAGGCTTCTCTTCCATGGAAGCCATCACTTCTCTTCCCTCTCCAAGCCCCTCCTGGTTCTAGGACACAAGCTGGCAAAGATTCGACCAGCCTGTGCTTTCCTTGAACAGCCTCTTCCTCTAATGCATCCTGCATATCCATTCTCCAGCTGTGGTAGCTGTGGCCATTCCTCCCCTCCCCACATCCCGGTTCCTGTCTTGTGGGTGGCAGAAAACCCCATAATCGCTGCCCCATCTCCTGGGTCAAACCCCTCCGCCACACATTTGTCAAGGCCTCCACCAGGGCCTGACATCTGTTAAGGCTTGCAGGAACTGCTGCGAGGTTCTTTGAAGGAGGAATGGGGTGTAGGTATAATGAACACATCAATTAAATTATTGTTTCAGCCATGCAGGTTCTGATTATAGTCTCTGCGCAAAAATAAATAGGGAGAGGCAAGAACGATTCCCAAACAGCAGGTAGTTCTAGAGGATGATATGGAGAGTTGGCAGAAAGCATGGTGGCAACATTCGTGGTACAGCGTTGCTGAATGGCTGGTTTAATGGTAAGGCCTTGTATTCCTGTTCCAGTAAATATGCTACTTACTTTGAGTGCCCATTTAAGCCAGGAGCTCTAGTATTTATTGGATTGAAGCCACATGAGTGGTACAGTCATTGCCTTTTCAGACATGCCCTGAGTTATCAAACTTTAATCCTTCATATCTTGTTTGCTAGTCCAAAATGTTTTGCAGGCTGAAAGTGGCATCTATGCTCCTGAGCTTGAAGGGGCCATATTTCTCATGCTAATATAAATACTTCTTACTTCAAATATGAACAGCATTTGAAGACTCTGAAAGCATATTTTTCAGTGGAGCACTAAATAAAAATTGCAAGACCGTTGTCAAATCTAGGGCCGGCCCACCCAAGAGGCAAGGTGAGGCAACCAAACCACCTTAGGCGGCAGGATCAACAGGAGTAGAATATCTGATTCCTGGCGAATGCAATGACGTCTGTGGCACATTCCTAGGTAGTTGCATCTGCCACCTTCTGGATGGGGCAGCTGGTCTCCAACCACCCCTACGAAGGAAATGATGGAGGCTGCCCCCTGGTGTCTCTTGGAGTCTTCACCTGACCAACGTGATTCAGACTGGACTCCTTCCCCTTGCCCAGTGCCTCATGGAAGGTTGATTTGATTCTCTGCCTTGTTCCCAACATAGATCTTCACTCACCTCTCCTTCTCTGGCAGCCCCCCTGCCGCCATTTTGTGGTTCACCTTGTGCCAAAATGCTTTGGGCCGCCCCCCTTCAAATCTAAATGTATGGGGCAGATAAAAGTTCTGCAGAGCACCATTGCCATTATCTTCCCATCTTTTGTGCCGCCTTTGTGGACTGCAATGTGGCTTGCTGCCAATTTATTATCATTTCTAATTTAGCCTCCAAGACCCTGGGGATACTGTCATACAAGGGCGTAGCGTGGGGGGTGCAGGGGGGGCCGGCCGCACCGGGCGCAACATCTGGGGGTTAGGGAAATCCATGGGTTAGGGGGCGCACATCCACGGGTTAGGGGGCGCAAATCCATGGGTTAGGGGGCGCAAATTACTTGCCTTGCCCCGGGTGCTGATAACCCACGCTACGCCACTGCTGTCATACAGTGAACTGCAACTCATAAATCAAATAGTTTTAAACTTATTGAAATAAATGGATCCCAAGGTTAAGCTAAAGATGGTGAAGCTGAGTTGACCAAAACCATGAGGATTTTCACAAAACATTTTAGTAGTCTAGGTCCCAAAATTCATAATGTTTGTCAAAAATTTCTCTCCACAATTTCAGTGTGTGGTGTGGATGGTGAAGTTTAAGGAATTTTTTAAATATTTTTGAGCCTGCAACCTAAATGAGGGTGTGATTCTTCAGTCGTGTTTCCTTTATTGATTGTGGAAAGGGTTTCTGAAGGTAGCTGAACATTCCTTAAAGCTGCTAGAGCCTTAATAGGAAGGTATGAGTGAATGATGGCTGTTATGCCCAGTAGGGGAATTGGAAAATAATTGCCAAAAAGCCTTCTGAAAGCCAGAAAGGAGGAAAGAGGAGCAATAGGATGCATTTTCTTTTCTCAAATGCTATTAGCAACACTCATGTGATCAGAATTATAGCAGTTGAGAGCTTCCCAGGCACATTTCATTTCTGAAGAGTTACTTATGTATTCTGTTCCTGGCCTTATAAGGTAAGAATGGTTAATATATTATATGTAAATATGAATGTATGAATGAGAATGTGTGTCTACAGTCATATAAATATGAATAAATAAAACAACTATATCTTCCTACTATAAATAAGTTAAAGTAAAACTGATATTTCATCAGATTAAAAAAAATCTATGTTTAAAATTTGATATGCAGTTACTTGGCAGTATGTCCCTACTGAACTCAGTAAGGCTTACTTCTGAGTAAACACATATAGAACCAGGCTGCCCGTGAGTTTCTTCAGGGATGTGTTCAAGAGTTTACAAAATGTTACTTTATCCTTTTAAGTGCTGCTAAATTTGCAAAGACAGAATAGGAGATATGCTGTTCTTTCATCATTTTTCCGTCATAATATGGGGGACTTGCAACACCAATAAGTAGCACAAAATAAAATAATAGAGCTTGCAGATCTTTTAACACTTTAATAGTTGCTACAGTTTAGTTCCAGTTTCTTTAATACTTCTGCAGGGGGGAAGTTGAAAGCCATCCCAGTTGATTGATCTCAGAATCGGAATTCAAGATAGCCTTAACATATTGGTTGTCAACCAGTGTGCCGCGGTGCCCTGGGGAGACTTGAGGAGCATCCAAGGGAGCCCCGGGGTCAGAGGCATCCTTTCATTAACTTGCAGCCCATATATTCCTACATTATTATCTCTCTCCCTTTCTCTCCAAGGAACGTTCAGAGGAGCCTATGTCTTTCCCTTGCAGTGGTCTTGCTTCCTAGAGTCCTCCTCTTCCTCACTGCCTCCCAGTCCCAGGTTCCTAGTCCCCCCCCCCCCCCGCTCTCCATTTCTGGTGCTCTTACATAGAGGCTCCTTCCACAAGCTCAGAGTCAGGTAGAGCACAAGCATGTCCCGTAGAAGGGGAAAGTATGCCTCTGCTGGTGTCCCTAACTAGAGATTGCCCTTGTCTGGTGTTAATGTGTAGGTAAGCCAGCAATCTTCAGTGTCTTCTTGCTTCTCAGAGGCTTTCTGCCTTTTTGATCTGCTGCTGTTTGGCTGCTTTGGCTGGGTCAGGCCAGCTGATAATGACTGCTGGCGGGAGGGAGTGTTAATGGTGCCCCTCTGATCTGCTGCGTGAGGCGGCATAATGGAGAAAAAAAGCTTTTACTTGGGAGTAAATCTGCACCTCAGAGAGCCTGTGCTGGGTGTGAAGGGGTCGCTGCTGTGGGAAGAGGGATGCAGGCTGAGATCTCTCCAATGAGGGAGGGAGAAGTGGCTTGTGTGCGCCATTTTGGGGGGAGATGGTTGTTTCCATCCCTGATCTGGTGCCTGCATTGCTCGGGTTCCTGTCAGCATGTGTGTTCCCACTTACACACACGCCAAAAACGGCATCGAAAAGGAGTGGGGTGGGACGGGGCAGGGCAGGGCAGGGCAGGGGTGAGGGGGAACGGGAGAATCCCCACTTTTGTGCATCTTGTAATGAAACCCCTAGTTTAAGTGGGTCCCCCAGTGGAGCCACAGAAAGAATGTGGTTGGTCAAGGGAGCCATGGACTCAAACTAACAAAATAAAATTTCAATAGGGACAAGTAAGTTTTTACACTTCGACAGGAAGAACCAGCTTTACAAATATAAGATGGGGGACACCTGGCTTGCCAGTAGTACATGTGAGAAGAATCTAGGCATCTTAGTAGACCACAAGCTTAACATGACTCAACAGTGAGATGTAGCAGCAAAAAGAAAGCTAATGTTATTCTAGCATCAACAGAAGTATAGTGTCCAGAACAAGGGAAGTCATGGTACCACTCTATTCTGCCTTGGTCAGACCCACCTGGAATACTGTGTCCAGTTCTGGGCACCACAAGTGAAGAAGGATATTGACAAGCTGGAATGTGTGCAGAGGATCAAGGATCTGGAAACCAAGCCTTATGAGAAACAGTTGAGGGAGTTCAGTATGTTTAGCCTGGAAAGGAGGAGACAGAGGAGATACTATGGTCATATTCAAGTACCTAAAGGGCTGTCACATGGAAAATGGAACAAGCTTGTTTTCTCCTCAAACCAGTGGATTCAAGCTACAAGAAAGACATTACCCATTAAGCATTGGGAAGAACTTTCTGACAGTAAGAGTTGTTTGACAGTGGAACAGACTCCCTCAGCAGGTTGTGGACTCTCCTCATGGGAGGTTTTGAAGCAGAAGTTGGTTGGCCATCTGTAATGGATGCTTTGAGATTCTTGCATTGCAGGGGGTTGGACTAGATTATCCTCAATGTCCATTCCAACTCTTCAGTTCTGTGATTCTATGAACAATGGATCCCGTTCTGCATCTTTAAAAGTAGAGCAGGTGAGGCATATCAATTTTGGGGACAACTTCTGGTCCCTTCCAGCTCTACAATTCTATGAATTTATTTCATTATTCTTACTGCATCTGTCATGAATGCAATAGGGTTCTTTTGTGGCATGCATGGATGAATTCATGAACATTTCTGTGTTGCCCCCAAAGTGAAGTTCTGTGGGCGGCTTTCTCCTAGGTAGGAGCTTCTATGGAATATGGTCTCTGGATGCTTCAGCAGCAGCCACAGCAAATGATGGGAACTGGGTGTGGGGAAATGCAGAATGCTGTGACATCAGCAGTAGGTTAAGTTGGGGTGGGGGGATTCTCTGCAGATGTTGTGGGTGGCAATCTTATGGCAGTGTCTAAGTTATGGAGTTTCTTCCCCACAGCGGTGTGTCTACAACTTTCATTGTGTATTTTTTGTCCTATGCGGAAGATGCACCTCTTTATTGTGGCCTTGGACACTTGATATATTAGGACCCACCTATTCTTGACTGTAAAATTCTACAAGGTAGGCTCAAGCAGTACGTGGACCAAGAATTCCCAGAAGTGCAACCTGGATTTCGAAGGGGCATAGGAATCAGAGACCAAATTGCAAACATGCGCTGGATTATGGAGAAAGCTAGAGAGTTCCAGAAAGACATCTACTTCTGATGCAAAAGCCTTTGACTGTGTCGACCACAGCAAATTATGGCAAGTTCTTAAAGAAATGGGAGTGCCTGATCACCTCATCTATCTGCTGAGAAATCTCTATGTGGGACAAGAAGCTACAGTTAGAACTGGATATGGAACAACTGATTGGTTCAAAATTGGGAAAGGAGTACGAAAAGGCTGTATATTGTCTCCCTGCTTATTTAACTTATATGCAGAATTCATCATGCTAAAGGCTGGGCTGGATGAATCCCAAGCTGGAATTAAGATCGTCGGAAGAAATATCAACAACCTCAGATATGCAGATGACACAACCTTGATGGCAGAAAGTGAGGAGGAATTAAATAACCTTTTATTGAGGGTGAAAGAGGAGAGTGCAAAATATGGTCTGAAGCTCAACATCAAAAAAACAAAGATCATGGCCACTGGTCCCATCACCTCCTGGCAAATAGAAGGGGAAGAAATGGAGGCAGTGAGAGATTTTACTTTCTTGGGCTCCATGATCACTGCAGATGGTGATAGCACCCACGAAATTAAAAGACGCCTGCTCCTTGGGAGAAAATCAATGACAAACCTAGACAGCATCTTAAAAAGCAGAGACATCTCCTTGCCAACAAAGGTCCATATAATTAAAGCTATGGTTTTCCCAGTAGTGATGTATGGAAGTGAAAGCTGGAGCATAAAGAAGGCTGATCGCCGAAGAATTGATGCTTTTGAATTATGGTGCTGGAGGAGACTCTTGAGAGTCCCATGGACTGCAAGAAGATCAAACCTCTCCATTTTGAAGGAAATCAGCCCTGAGTGCTCCCTGGAAGGACAGATCCTGAAGCTGAGACTCCAATACTTTGGCCACCTCATGAGAAGAGAAGACTCCCCGGAAAAGACCCTGATGTTGGGAAAGATGGAGGGCACAAGGAGAAGGGGACGACAGAGGACGAAATGGTTGGACAGTGTTCTCGAAGCTACCAGCATGAGTCTGACCAAACTGCGGGAGGCAGTGGAAGACAGGAGGGCCTGGCGTGCTCTGGTCCAGGGGGTCACGAAGAGTCGGACACGACTAAATGACTAAACAACAACAACAACAACATTCTTGACTATAATTTGTCTGAATCTTATCTTCAAAGCCCAGATCACAGAGATGCTTACTTCAAAGTAAAGTAGTAAACTTTTATTGCAGCAGTTTAACTGTTCAAAAACTCAGTGGCAAAGTAAATGAAAATTCTAGGGATAGTGCTCTTACAAGGCAGAAGAGTAACACCAATAAATCTGGACCAAGAACAAAGACCAAGGTTCAAGAGTTCACGAGTAGTAGCAAGACTCCAGGAATGCATGGAAGACACCGAGTTGTTCCAACAAGTTTCTCCACCTACTCATCAAACTTTAAAGCAGAGCTGGGGATTGCTCAATTACTCACGAGAGCCCCCCTCTCTGCGGGAATTCCTGGCCTGGAGACAGGCACTTCTCTTGGGGTGGGGTTCTCTCTTCTCCTCTCTTCAGGGATCTCTTAAGGAACCTCCTCCCTCCGGAAGACATCACCAGGTGCACCTCCTCTTCCTCCTCTTGCTCTGTCACAGCCTCTGGGCGCTGCTCACTCGCCATAGGCTGGGAGGGGGTAGCCTCTGGGTCTCCCATCTCATCAGGGCTCATTCCCCCCTCCGAGTCCTCAAGTGATCCTCACTCTTTGCCCGAATCAGAGAAGAAAGAGGGAACCACAGCCTGTATGGTGAAGGAAATCAAATCAATCATCAGGCACATTTAAAAAAACACACACTTTAAAAACATTTTAGTTATTTTTATGGTACATATGTAAATTGCCTTGAGAGGCATGTAGAAGGTAGTTGAATGAGACTTACTTCCAGGTGACTGTGTTTAGGGTTGTGGTCTAAGTTCCGATCTACACATTGGTCTAGGTCAGGAGTTTCAGATCAGGGCAGTTGCAGACATCGGGATTCACAAAGACTGAGTTTCTCAATGAAGCCATTGAATATTGAATTTAGCATTCTGTATGTCTGGTTCAGAGTCAACAATGTTCTGTGTTGTACACAACACACAGTACATATTCAGTTAAATTCAACAGTTTATTGTCTTTTTTCCTAGTCAGACTCCTAGGGACTTAACTGTTCTTGATAGCAAACAGTTCTCTGTCCCTTTTCTTGAATTAGGAACCAAAGGAAACTCAGTTAGGATATATTATCTATCTCTACATATGCTTACAGGAAATAAAATCACAAGCTGCACAATTAGATATAATAAAGTTATGGGCATGTAATGCTAGGGTAGCCTGCAATAAATCTTTAAACAAGATAAAGTCATTTATCATGTGTGCTGGCCTTCTTCCACAACATAAGCAAAAATTCTTCAGGCACACAACAGCAAGTTCTGTGCTCTGCTTTGCTTGTTCACTTTACAGCAGAAAACTTTCTGGTTTTAGTGTCTTGCTTCTTTTGCTCCATATCTGCACGTTTACATTGCTTGACATGCACACTTCTTCTTTTAAGTACTGCATCATATAATTCAGTGATTCTCTGGTGGCCAGCCTGCGAGGCAAATTATTAGGACATCTTTACACTACAAAATTTAAGTTGAGTTGGATCAGACCTGTTGAAATCAGCAGGGCGTAAGTCTATCATGGTTAGCGTACCAATGGCATGACTATTAAGTAGGACTAAGTCCATATCCAATTTATTGTCCCTCATAAATACCAATGAGTTTAGACCGGCTTGCATTTTTTCCAAATATAATAAAATCAGTATGGTTAAGTCCAGTCAAAGGCGACTATGGGATTACAGCACTCATCTCGCTTTCAGGCCTAGGGAGCCGACATTTGTCCACAGACAGTTTTCCGGGTCATGTGGCCAGCATGACTAAAACGCTTCTGGTGCACGGAGGACCATGACGAGTGCCAGAGCTCACGGAAACGCCATTTACCTTTCCACAGCAGCAGTACCTATTTTTCTACATGTACTGGCATGTTTTTTAATTGCTAGGTTGGCAGGAGCTGGGACAGAGCAACGGGAGCTCACTCCATTGTGGGGATTCAAACCGCCAACCTTCCAATCAGCAAGCCCAAGAGGCTCAGTGGTTTAGACCACAGCATCACCCACATCCCTATAAAATCAGTAGTGGATGATGCCCGGTGGGAGCCCAACAGTAGGTGGCGCTAGAGCCAATGGCAGGCAGAGCCAGCTAATTCTCGTTTTGCCCTCATCTTTCTTGCTACTGCATTCTATAAAGGAAAAGCCAAGACTAAGGAGGGATAGCTGATGGGCAGTGCCCCACTTGCCCTAACCCAGGCTTCCTCAAATTCGGCCCTCTGGATGTTTTTGGCCTACAACTCCCATGATCCCTAGCTAGCAGGACCAGTGGTCAGGGATGATGGGAACTGTAGTCTCAAAACATCTGGGGGGGGGGCTGAGTTTGAGGAAGCCTGCCCTAATGGATCAGCTTCACTGCATTAAGGTCAAAGTGGATCTTTTTTGTTTTCATTTGTGCTGTTGGACCACTTCCTCTTTTGTTACTGTGTATCCTGAATCCTAAATGCTCTCCATTTGGAGATCTGCTCTGACTGGGGATATGGCAAACTCAGGAGCTTCTGTGCCTTCAGGCTTAGCCATCTGCTTGTGCAACAAGGCTGTGAGACAAGACCGAAGGGGAGACCAAGGAAAGTAACCCAGTACACTTCCCAGGTGTTTCCTCCAGAAAGAAACAGTGGCAGCAATTACCAGTTAAAAGGAGGTAGAAAAGGAGAGTTAGACCAGAACCTGCTTCACAGTTTATCCAAATCCTTCAGAGGGACGGGGATACACGGAACATGATGGTGTCTCAGCGTGCATTCCTTCTTCTAAACATTACCAGCGGGAGGAGAAGATGTGGGTAATGGCGCTCAAGAATCTTACCAAAAGCCATTTTTCAAAGAGTTGTTCTGGAGGGAATAAAAACATGTTATGCTTGAATGAAGATGTCACAAACAGCACTAGAGAAGTCTTCTGTGGTGGTTTTCCCCAGGATTTCTCTGCATCATGAAAACAAAAGCATTTTTGACAGCAGCTTTTCTTTTTCCTCACCATTCCTATTTTCTGTAAAAAATAATAAAGGAAGAAAGAGTAGAAAGAAGAGAGAAGGGAGTATTATATATTAAGATTTGCTTTGTAGCCAAGAATTAGGTTGATATATTCTGACAAGCTAGGAAAACCAGTGTCAGCCTTGGCACATTTAAAGATGCAGCCCTAAGA
Organism: Podarcis gaigeae; assembly: GCF_964106915.1. NCBI lineage: Eukaryota > Metazoa > Chordata > Lepidosauria > Squamata > Lacertidae > Podarcis > Podarcis gaigeae. Next base: position 3,372,464 of record NC_139685.1, on the reverse strand, counting down.
TTGCTTCAGGTCATAAGTGGGAATCAGGGTTTTTAATTTTCTCTCACGCTAAGCAAAGAACATGCAAGCAGAAAGCTAGCAGAGCAAGAAGTAGCTTAAAAGAAAATCTTTCTCCTTGAAGTGTGAGCTGTTTTGTTTTGCTTTTCGAACTTGCAAGAAACCCTGTGAGCTGCAGGCACAGTCCACAGTACCTTTCATGTTTCCTACTTCATTCTGCTGTGCATGCAGAACAGGGCCAGCGAAGGGGGCAGCAGGCACAAATGTCACCCCCCCCCCAACATAAATTTAGAGTAACACCTGAGCAGTCCTGCTTGAGCTTTACTTGCACATGGCTGCTTTCAATAAGGGTAATAAGCAACCAGGTTCTCATTTGATAATTCCTCCTCCCACCTTGCAAATCATTCAGTAGACATCATCTTTCAATATTTCACAGTCCCATCAAATAACTTATCATGTGGCCCCACCCACACTCTTAAAAAAAATCCATACACCCAACAAAGGGAAAAGCAAACAAAGTGTGCATTGGTGCTTGCTTGCTTTTTCCCTCTCTCCCTCCTTCTCTCTTTCTTTCTTTCCTTCCTTCCTTCCTTCCGCACTGGTGCTGGAATTAGAGTGGTGCGGCTGGTACACACCTGCACAGGGCGCCAAGCTAAGGGAGCACCCTGAGGCCTACCTACGGACAACGAGACACCTCATGGTCAGAGGTGGTGCAGCTGTTCTGGTCACTGCTTCTTCCTCCTCTCCTCCTCTCTCGGTGTCTCTGCTACAGCCAGGAGACTTGTTTTCCTGGACCAGGCTCAGGTACCACTTGAGGGAGCTGCAGCCACCAGGGAGGTCCCAATCCTGGGGGCGCTTCCAGAGGTGAAGGGATGGCATGGGCAGCAGCGGAGCAAGCCGATTGTGTGCCCTGTGCCCAGGGGCAGGGCCAGCCGCCTGTGGGGCAGGAAGAGCCGGGGAAGGACACTCCATGGGGCCTCTGAGGAGTCTGCCTGCCTCCTCCCACTCAGCCACACTACAGCTGAGGGTGAGGCAGCGGGCGGAGAGACACATGGCTTGGGCGCGCTGCAGGCCCCAGAGTGAGTGCTGCCTGGCATTTTGTCACCCCCCTCAGTGGTGACACCTTGGGCAACCCGCCCCCACAGCACCCCCTTCCTCCTCCACTGAGCATTGGAGGCAAGTGCCAGGCCCCCACTTCAGAGGATTTGTGAGGTGCAGCCAGGAGGGCCCTTCCCTGACCCCAGTTTGTGTGCCCTGGGCACATCAGGGCTGGAGGGGCCCCTTGGAATCTCCTTGTGTGCTGGACTGGGTAGGCAGCTCTCCTCCGTGCCACTGCAGTACCACCTCCAAGTAGACAACTTTGTACTTCTCCAGCCCCACTGGAGCCACTGCAACGTGTGTCTGTGAGTGAGTGTGCGCACACACGCCCCCCCAAATTTTTTCTCACTCAGGATACCATATTAGCAAAGTTCCCCCTTGCTTCCTTCCATATGTGTGAATGGGTTTGGCTTTCTTTAATTCTGACCAATGGGGGGAGATCCATGAAAAAAGTTAGGAGGGGGGAAATTGCATACTGACCGTGGCTGACTGATCATCTTGATAGGAAGCAAGAGAAGGTTGTACTCATGCTATTAAAGTAAAGGACGGTCACTTAGGGATCCATTCAGGAGTTGCTTCATATTTCCTGTTTACTGTTTACTTTCCTACAGCCAGGCAGAACATGTGTCTTAATCCTTAGCTCAGTTGTGTCTAATTAGATACCAGGAAAGAGGTAGTAATTATTTTATGGAATTTCATCACAGGAACAAACTGATCAATATAAACTTTATGAGGCTTTGCAATGAGAAGTGGATAGCCAGATCCTTTCAGCGCAATCTTCTGGCAGGATAAGAACAAAGAGTCCTATGCTAATTTTGGGCTGTGATAACTGTCATGATTCAAAAGCTAGCTAGGCAGCAGATGCAGCTGGTGATCTATGCCCAAGTTTCTGCTTGTCACTGTCAGGTCTGTTTTGGTTTGACTTTTCAGCCTAAAAACAGATTTCAGGCTGACACTATTAATAATAATAATAATAATAATAATAATAATAATTTTATTTATTAGCTACTTTTTGGGGGTAAAGGTGAAACTCAAAGCAACTTAAAAAGAGAGATAATTAGAATAAAACATAAACAATCTAAACTTGCACACATCCTAAAATACTCCCCCAGTCTCTCTTCTGACAAAGGCCATCATACAGGATGCCCAAGCATAGCTGTCAACTTACAGATTTGAAAATAAGAGACCAGCAGCCTCGAAAATAAGGGATCAGCAGCCAAAATAAGGGATTTTCCGGACACAGGTATGTTCACCTTCTGAGCTCCTCCAAGCCAAAGGCAGAAAGCCCAGCCAGCAACCAAACAAAGCCTCAAGTGGTGGTTCCCACAGCGCAGCAACCCGGCAAAGGGGATGCAGCAAGGAAAACCACCGTCACCTCTCCGCTGGGAAGCACTGAGCAAAGGCGAGTCCCCAGGCAACACGGCCAATTTGATCGGCACAAGGCATGCAAGCTCCACCCCCCAGTCGTTCTTAGACTCCTTATTGGGTGAGCAACGCAGTCAAGCAACACAGTTGGAGCCTCCCTCCTCCCTGGCTGGCAGGGAAGGAGAGGAGCTGCTTCCTTTGAAACCCGGGAAATTTAAGGGACATCATCAATAAGGGACAGCAGCAGGACACGGAGCTGGGATAAGGGAGTTTCCCGCCAAATAAGGGACGGTTGACAGCTATGTGCCCAAGGCAGTTTCAGTACCAAAATTGGGCCTAGGAACTATGGAGCTAGAACACCGGTTTCATCCAGGAAAGCATTACTTGGTACTTAAAGCAGCTAGCAAGATCTCACCCCTTTCCCCCTCCTCAGGCAGGTAGGGCCTCTCACCCGCAGAACAGTCAGAAGTAAAACTGATATAGTACACAATGTTCTTACTTAACCCATGTGACTTTCCAACTATGTCCCTCCAGACGGAGGGGATAAGTCTCCCTACTCCACCCCACCTGGCTAGAGGTGACGTCCTTTTAGGGGCAGGAGAGCAATGGGTCAGGGGCTCAGCAGAGACTTCTCTTGCTCTCTGTGCACAAACCAAACCCATGGCTTTGAGGGGGCCTCTCTAGAAACCTAATGAGGAACCAAGATACAGTACATTGGCCTGTTAACGCTGTAAGCCCTGCCATCTGATGCTCAGGATATAGATGTGTGTAAATTAAACCATCGATCATAAGTCACCACGGTCTCCAGTGACCTTGATTTCAAGGAAACTGAAGGCTGGGTCAGTGCTGGCACCCCTGAAGTCTCTCACCACTCAGAGATTCACATAACAATATCTCATGTACCTACTGACTCCTTCCCCTTCTCAGTTTATTTGACTTTGTGGCCTGTCAAATCACATCTGGGACACTTGACTTTTTTTGAGGTTTTCTAGTTAACTGGAAAATATACATATAAATGAATCAGAGAAGAATGCAGTCAGAAAAGAGAGTTGTTAAATGTGATAACACAATCAAGTGCAGCAATATTTTAAGGTGGGCATAAAAGTGAGTAATAATTAATTAATAGGCTCCCACTGTTTTCAGTAGATGGACATTTTGGATCAGTTGTGGGAAACCTGTGTCTTCCACCAAATGTTGTGGCCTACATACAACTCTAGCCATTCCTGACTCAGGGGGACCAGCTTGAATAGTGCGGTGCGCACACACCATTTGAATGGCAATGCCCAGCAACTTTGGGGTCAAATATATTATTGGGGAGGACGAAGGGGCCTCAGCCCCCAGAAGTTGGCTCCTATGACCGGACCTGATGGGAACTGCAGTTCAACAATACCTAGAGGGCCACAGGCTGGCGCCATCATAAATGATAAATGATAAATGTTTGATCTCATCTAGGCCAAGATGGAGAGGTATATTAGTTTACAGGGCGGGCGCCTACTTTGCGCATCATGCACCAGCAGGCCATGGCTTAGCACAAAGGTGTAGCCCCCAAGAGCAGAGATCACATCTGCTTGACTCCCCCCCCAGCTCTTTTGCTGCCGCACTGTTCTGAGCCAGGCTATGGTCTGGCTCGTGGTTCAGCTATTCCAGGCAGAATGAGCTGTAACCTATAGGGCAAGGTGTGGTTACAGAGTGTGATTAGTCCGGCGAGAACTAAACCATGAGCTTTGATTTCACACAATGCACTAGATCAAAGCATGGCTTCGTTCGGTGTGACACAGCAGCAAAATACCCTGTGAGGAGCGCAGGTGTTGTAACCTAATCTCCAGGCGCCCACATGACCATGTGCTCATGCCAAGGCATAGTATGTGTCTGGATGGCTACAGAATGCATTTCCCTTCACAGTAACTGAATCTGGCTGCAGTTTTTTCTATCTTGAACTCTCCATGCAGTTGCAAGCAGACAACCATCCTCCAGTTCATGCTGGTTCATTTCCATGTGCAAATTTTAGTGTTGTTAGCGGGTAGCCTAGGGGGCTTGGGCCTGTTACCCTGGATCCCGGATCTCCTGCCTCCTCCCCCCATTTTATTTTTGATATCTATTTTTATTTTGTGTGCAAAGTGGCTGAGCAAAGTATTCCCCCAGCCACAGGTCATTTTAATTTTCCCAGAAGCAAATGACTTTCATGGGCCTGTGCTTTGCATTTTTTAAATACCTGGTGGCAGTGGCATTGCTAATGATGGAAAGCAAAAGATGAAATCGATCTCTTGCTTTCAGTCACGCTCTCTTCTTTCTGAAAGAAAGAAATCAAAGCCTTGCTTCATGTATAACTGGGGTCTGATTTAAGGTGGAAGAATCAGGTCTTTGCGTGGTGTATGCAACTCCCCAGTAGCATTTTTGCAAGCAATTTGCCCAATATTTTTGTATGTTGCTTTACTAGGATATGCATTTTTTTAGGAATACTTTACCTCAATATATGCGTTTTTGAACACATTTTTTTGATTGAAGAACTGCATCATAAACTTTGGATAAGTGCATATTTTGAAGGATGGCTGTGTTCCAGTTTTCATATTGTTTTGGGAAGTGCAGATTAAGTTGATTTGCATTAACGTGAAATGAACCAAATTCCTCCTCCATCCCTAGCTGGAAATAGCTTGAGATGTGCCAAGGCAATTTCTCTGGCCTTTGGTGCTATGTTGAAAAGAGGAAGCTACTTAATAAAATATTCCTCCTTGCGATTCTGTGGTTGGTGTGGGGTGAAAATTGGTAGGCAGGTTGTCACATACAGTTGGAGGAATCCAGTGAGGTAATGCAGTATTTAGACATCAGAACTGTAGGATGAAATCACCCAAGTATGCCATACTTCAAAAACATCTACAGTATGTTACTCAGAAAACAGGAATCATGAAATCAGCAACCACAAGTATGGAAGAGGTTAATAATTAACTGATTTTAACCACACTTCTATGAAATGCAAAATACATTGCTAAACTTTACCACTGATATATTCCCCAAACAAACATTTAGATTTCCTTTTCCGCAATCTTGCTAGAGAAGCTGTTTGAAGCAACTGTAATAACTAATGAAATTAATATTTAAGGCTGCTATTTTAGGCACATTTAAGGAGTAGGTAGCACTCATTGCTGGAGGAGACTCTTGAGAGTCCCATGGACTGCAAGAAGATCCAACCTCTCCATTCTGAAGGAAATCAGCCCTGAGTGCTCACTGGAAGGACAGGTCCTGAAGCTGAGGCTCCAGTACTTTGGCCACCTCATGAGAAGAGAAGACTCCCTGGAAAAGACCCTGGTGTTGGGAAAGATGGAGGGCACAAGGAGAAGGGGACGACAGAGGGCGAGATGGTTGGACAGTGTTCTCGAAGCTACCAGCATGAGTCTGACCAAACTGCGGGAGGCAGTGGAAGACAGGAGTGCCTGGTGTGCTCTGGTCCAGGGGGTCACGAAGAGGCAGACACGACTAAATGACTCAACAACAACAATAAGCACTCATTGGGCCTCACTTCAGAATAGTCATTCATAGCCTCCATACCCTCCAACATTTCTCTGGTGAAAATAGGGATATTCTAAGGAATAGCAGGGGGGACGTGGGTGGCGCTGTGGTCTAAACCACAGAGCCTAGGGCTTGCCGATCAGAAGGTCAGCGGTTCAAATCCCCGCGACGGGGTGAGCTCCCGTTGCTCAGTCCCTGCTCCTGCCAACCTAGCAGTTTGAAAGCACGTCAAAGTGCAAGTAGGTAAATAGGTACTGCTCCAGCGGGAAGGTAAACGGCATTTCCGTGTGCTGCTCTGGTTCGCCAGAAGCGGCTTAATCATGCCGGCCACATGACCCGGAAAAACTGTCTGTGGAAAATGCCGGCTCCGTCAGCCAGTAAAGCGAGATGAGCGTCGCAACCCCAGAGTCGTCTGTGACTGGACCTAATGGTCAGGGGTACCTTTACCTTTAAGGAAAAGCAGGGCATTCCAGGAGCAAATCAGAAACTGGGACGGCTTCTGTAAATCCTGGGCTGTCCCTAGAAAATAGGGGCACTTGGAGGATCTGGGCCAGTGGTCTTTGCAACTGCCTAGATGTGGCAATGGAATCAGCACATGGCAACTTTGAAGGAAGGCTGCTGTTGGAGAAGGTGGCCAGAACCTCCACTGGCCTTGGTGAGGGAAGATGACAAATTCATCAGGTCCGTCTTGTGAGTATTTTTGTTGTTGTTTAGTCGTTCAGTCGTGTCCGACTCTTCGTGACCCCATGCACCAGAGCACGCTAGGCACTCCTGTCTATGTGAGTATTCTAACTGCCGTCAAATCAGCTGACTGGTATCGCAGCTGATAGCAGCAACAGCCCTGCCCTGCCCACCTGACATTCTAACCTGGGGCAAGGAGTTGCTCCTTGTCCCCACCTCCCACGGAGGCCACAAAAGCCAGAGCAGGCAAGCATCAGGTGAGGGAATATCTTCCTTTGTTCCAGGGTGGATCCAGATGCAGAACCCCATCTCTGCTGAGAATGTAAAAAAAACAAAAACCCAACTTTATTCAAACCTGCTTGCAAGTCACCTTTGTAAACCACTTTGAAAACTTTGGGTTGGAAAATGGTATGCAAGTATTCCAATAAATAAATACATGTGCATAGCCATTGTGGGTAGATATACATCTGGGTGTGCATGTCCAGTGCTATTTTTATAGGAAAAGGGGTGTGGAACTCACCCTGAACGCCTCTCTTGTTCTCTTATAATACAATGGCACCCACCTGAGAGGTGCCAGAACTGTGTGTCCTTATTCGTTTGGATCTCTTAGTGGCATTCAGACTCATTACCCAAAGTTTCCTATCAGGATGGGAACTGGAGGCACTGCTTTGTAAGATAACTGCCAAGGGGCAGAGGAATGCAGCGTCATCTTGGAACCCTACCAATAATCAAGATAGGAACAGGACCGCCACAAAGCAGTGCCTCCAGTTCCCATCTTGATTATCGGCAGGGCTCCAAGATGACGCTGCATTCCTCTGCCCCATGGCAGTTATCTTATGATGTTCCACAGCATTCTGGCCTGACTCCCGTGCTATTTCACATCTCCATGAAGCCCCTCAGTGAGGTCATCCAACAATTTGGAGGAAAGAGCCATCAGTATTCTGCAGAAACACACCACTATTTATTTCTCTCTCTCTTTTAGTTTCCCTTAAAAAGAACCTCAAACTCAGGCAAAGCTCTGGAAGTGCTGAATCATTGTCTGCATTAGGGAACTGACAGGGTGGAGACCAATAATCTGAATTTCAGTCCATACAAGATAGAGTTGCTTAGGCTGGTGGTTTGTCCAGAGTGGGAAGTGCTGTTCAGCCTGTTCTGGGCAGGATTGCATTCCACCTGGAAGATCAGCTTCTGCATCCAGTGCGCTCCCAAGTGGTGCACCCATGACATTAGTCATAATCCATATCTATGGCTCTATGCTGCATCTATCTTGTCATTTCTTATGAAGTACTGATTTTTGATGCATTTCCCCCATCTCCTAATTGAGAATAGAACCAAGCTGTGTTTTAAGGCAGTCATGTGTTGTTGTTTTAAAAAGGGTTTAGTTAAGTCCAGTCAAAGGCGACTCTGGGGTTGCGGCGCTCATCTTGCTTTTCAGGCTGAGGGAGCCGGTGTTTCTCCACAGACAGCTTTATGGGTCATGTGGCCAGCATGACTAAACCGCTTCTGGCGAACCAGAGCAGCGCACGGAAATGCCGTTTACCTTCCTGCTGGAGCGGTACCTATTTGTCTACTACACTGGCCTGCTTTCGAACTGCTAGGTTGGCAGGAGCAGGGACAAAGCAACGGGAGCTCACCCTGTTGCGGGGATTCGAACCACTGACCTTCTGATTGGCAAGCCCAAGAGGCTCAGTGGTTTAGACCACAGCACCACCTGCCTTTTAAGGCAGTAATGTGAACACAGACTCTGTAACCACAAATCACTTCTATGTTACTGTTTTTAAAAATTATTGGTTACATCTGAATCTCCTTTCCTGCTGCCTGCAATGTCAAGTGATATGGCTTGCATACGCAAAAGAGCCATGACACATACAACACCTTGGATGAAATGCTCATATTGCCTGAAACTGAATGTTTTCTTGTTAGGCTAGTTCACACCTCCCAATGGCACTTATCAAGTGCTGAGAAATTAAGATATCTGCGTGCAGGTGTAAACTAGCACATGATCTCTCAAGACATAACTGTGCTTGCTCCTTGAGAATTGCCAGGTCACAGTGGAATTCAGTTATATAATTTTAGAATCCAAAAACTGTATCCTAGGGATTGTTGTTGCTTAGTCGTTTAGTCGTGTCCGACTCTTCGTGACCCCCTGGACCAGAGCACGCCAGGCACTCCTGTCTTTCACTGCCTCCCGCAGTTTGGTCAGACTCATGTTTGTAGCTTCGAGAACACTGTCCAACCATCTCGTCCTCTGTCATTACCTTCTCCTTGTGCCCTCCATCTTTCCCAACATCAGGGTCTTTTCCGGGGAGTCTTCTCTTCTCATGAGGTGGCCAAAGTATTGGAGCCTCAGCTTCACGATCTGTCCTTCCAGTGAGCACTCAGGGCTAATTTCCTTAAGAATGGATGCGTTTGATCTTCTTGCAGTCCATGGGACTCTCAAGAGTCTCCTCCAGCACCAATCCCAGGGATATCCCAGGGATAGGTCCCTATTATTATTAATGTAGGATACTTTGGTTTGGGGAAAGAGAGGAGGATTGTTTTGTTTTACCTAGCATAGCTGAAGCTGAATTTCAGCTTGCTTCCTCCTACACACTCTTCAACAAAGGGAAGGGAACACTCATTGATGTGTACATGCATTTTATTAGAGCTGATCAAGCATTATGTCAGACATTTTTTATAGGGGAAACTCACATTCTGCAATGCAATAGAATGCAAGGTCATGGCCTCAATTAGGCAGCATAAGATTAGATCAGCAGTGAGGGAGAAAGGAAGTTGTTTGGGAAGAAAAGAATGAAGTTCTTTATTCTATTCTCTGGCATTCAAGAATAAATTTAGGTTTATTAGGTTGATGAAAGTGTATGAGTCATGCATTTCTAAGGGCCTTATTCTGCTTTGAAAAGCACGGCATGCTACGTATTCCAACTACAACTATTTTGCAAAGGGGAAATGAAATAAATTAGAAATAAATTTGCCCACTGTGTACTGCTAGCTAGACATGACTCTTGGGAATGATTTTAAGAAAAAGGGCAGTAAATCTCAATGAAATAAACCAGTGTATTTCTGCACAACACATGAGGAACGCTCCTCTCTAGCGAAACAACCTACATAAGGAAGGGTGGACTACAATGAATAGGTTCACATTGAGAGTTTCAGAAAAAACAAAAGATTTCCCTATGGCTGAGTTGTCTTATTCTGGCAGACCTTTAAGTTTCAACAGTTTGCTGTTTAAATGGGGTTGGTTTTTTTTAGCAATATGTGTGTGAAGCAGCCCTTGACATTGCTTTCTGTTTCAACCCTACTTTGATTTATGACATATTATCTCTTGTGCGTACAGATAGTTGCCCTTCTCGTTGTATAAAATCAGCAAAATGTATGAACTTAGCGGGCTAAGCAGATCTACTGTAATAAAGTAATAAAAAGGTTCAGAGCCGTGACATAGCTGGTAAAAAGACAGACTTTGGCTTGGATCCTATGATCAGCTCGCTTAAGGATGTTCACAGAAAGACGGTTCTTGTCCTGTTCTCCCCTTTCCAACCTTTCCCAGTTTCCACATGGTTTGGGGGACCCAACCCTCTGCAGAGGCTTTTCTTAGGGAGTGGACTGCAGTGGGGAATTGTATTCTGTGAACTTTCTTGGATTAATGTATCTTGGAATCCAAGCCCTAGTGTGGACCCTTGGAATAAGATTTGAATAAGGTTGTGGTGCAAGTTTAGCTATTCAATTGTTTATTATCCGGAGCTTCCTTCATTCAGTTAGGACTAGTTGTTAAAGTTTCTTTGTTAAACCACAATGTAGTTCCAGGTAGCTTCAAATTTGCTTGCAGCAAGTGTGTGTTGCATGTGTGTATGTCTGAGTGCAGGGAATCTCCTGCAAGTGGCCAGGTGGAAAAGAAGACAGAGCTACTGCCCCTATAATAGTTGTGTAGAAGAAAACAATTCAGCAGGTGTAGCTTGGCACAGCATAGCAATCATTTTGGTCCTCAGTGATTTGTATTTTAATGCAGATAAGATGTGTTTCGGTTTGATGCAATCAGCCCATTTTTATTTTTCCATTCAGTGATTTTGGGCAGATGCCAGCATGCATGTAATTGGCGGTGGTCCATGCTTAAATTTAACCACTGCCTCATTTACTGATAGCTTCTTACTTCAAACATATCTTACTGAAGGGCTCTGATTAAGAATCAAGTAACAGACAAACTAAGTTATATGCCAGAATGTGAAAGGAATTCTCCAAATCTGTATTCGTGCACAAATTTGGGATGTTCCAGCACCCCAAATCTGCATTGGAACTACCTCTCCCATGTTTTGTCCGGGTTTGGGGCTGGATTTTTATTCATATCATGACAATGCAGTGCATGTTATACTGATGATACTGCTTCCAAGTGGCACCTCTGACTTTTAGCTATTTATTTATTTTTATTTATTAAATTTATATACCGCCCTATATCTGGAGCCAGTATGGCAACCTGTCACCTATACTTAGCAAACTCTTTAATAATGCAAAGGCACAGGACAAGGCAGGGAGCAGGGACTCAGTTTTTCTGCAGAATGGTAAGGTAGGAATTCACATACTCCTAATGATATGTGGGAGACACATGAACAGATGTCAATCTTTTTAAAATAGCTGAAATGCAGCTGTGGGGGAGTTCAGCTTTAGTGGAGAAATGATTTGAGAAAGAGCTGCTTAACCCTTTCCATTCCTGACTTCCAATTGCAGACCCAATTTTGCTGTTCTGGTTTTTTAAAAAATAAACAAGTCCAGAGGTTTTCATGTGTCTCAAACATAGCTAACCTCCTGTTCTCTCAGACCTCTGCACCCCACAGCCAATTCTAACCCCAAAGCATAGCTATGGCAAAGAGGCCCTCCCCATGTGTCTCTGGGAAGAAGAACCATGTGGCTGACATTTGATTTTGAGGCTTTTTGGCTATTGGAGTTACTGACTAGTAGGAGGGCTGCTGGCTTTTCAGTCTCTGCTGGGTGAGCTCCAACTCCCTCTGCTGTTAAGAGAAGGATCCAGCATTCCCTAATATCAGATTAGGATATGGTTACCAGGTTTTTTTCCATGAATCCGGGGACACTTTTTTTAAAAAAAAAAAAAAGCTGAGCAACAGGGAGTCAGTAGTGAGGATGGTGAGGCAACAGACCCTGGGCCCAAGCATATTGTATAAAGGTGCGAAGCCCTTCTTTCACACCCTGTGACACATAAATGCGCAGAGTTTTTTTTAAAAAAACTGGGCAACGGCACACCGCCCGCCCGTGACTCCTGAGCCTGCCCCCTCCCCCCTTTGTTTTGACAGATCAGGGGAAGCTCAGGAGTCACGGGCGTGCGGCCGTTGCCCAGGAGGGGCCAGCCTGGTAGTGCAGTTGGTTCTGGCTGGCTTCAGGAGCTGCTCGCTGCCATGGCGCAGGAAAAATGGCGGGCACCACGGCAGCAAGCAGCTCCTGAAGCCAGCCGGAGCCAACTGTGCTACCAGGCTGTCTCTGGGCTGCTGAGGCTGCCACTGCCATGTTTCCTGGGAACAGATTTGCAAATATGGGGACATTCTGGGGATGAAATTTGTCCGGGGACAGATTTGCAAGTCGGGACTGTGTCCGGGAACCGGGGACGTCTGGTAACCCTAGATTAGGAGAAGCTGCTTGAGAACCTGGAAGAACAGCCCTGTGCCATGAGCAGGCTCAGAGCTGTTTCCTTGAAGACCACATCCCCTCATAACTTTTAGCATGTTTTGGTAATGCAGATCATCGAGTGTTTTCTATTTTGAGGAGGTTTTTTTAAAAAAAGTATTTGTTTTGTGACCTTGCTAGAGAGAAAGTGTAAGCAAACAAGCAACAGTGGACATAGTGTAAGTCATTTTCTATCTTTTAAAAAACTTAATTGATTTGCATTTATTTTGTGAACTGAATTTGGAGGGGAGGAAGTGGTGGATGGCTTGTATATGAGTATCCAACAAATTGTGTATTAACCATTTTTTTTGGTATTCACTCAGCTGCCCTGGTGCGGCAGGCAGGTTCATCTGACCTACGTGCAATTCCAAAACATTTGCCACAATATTTTCAGAAAATTTGTGTTCTGATCTGGCTCCAGCAAGCTTAAGTTCAGAATATCTTGAATGTGTGATGGAGAAGAATTATTTCTTGCTTGCTTTTTTGTGAGTTTGTCAATGAATTTATAAAATGAAAAGTTTTGGATCTGTGCCCGCCCAGGTATCACACTCCACACCCTTCTTCAAACCTGAAAGAAACTCATTGTGTTTATTCTGGTGTAATATACTCTGCACATGAACAGAGGTTATGTCTCATCTTCAGGACCGAGTCACCCATTGTAAATTTGTTCTGCTATGCTCTACTGCATTCTGGTTCAAATGAAATACTCATTTTGGTCTACTAGTTGGAAGATTTTCTTCTTCTAATTTTGAGGAGAAAGTACTTTGGGTAATGAAAAGTTAAATTGATTTTCTTGTGGAGGAAAACTGCATGCACCTGGAAGCAAGCGTTCCTTGTATTTTAAAAGTGTGTATGCTTAGGGTTTTTTTTTAAAGTGGTAGCTACTAATAAATAAATGGGTTCAAAAACTTAGGTTATATGGTATGGCTTACTTTCTAAACAACAGGTCAATCTTGTGTGAAAATCAAACTTCTGCCCTTTAACATGGAAGCTCTTCCTGAATCCATAGATGTGCAATGGGACCCTGGACATCCGTTATGGCACACTTTCCTACATAAGTGCTGTGCATACCCTATTATGATAAAGTGCAGGGCTGCAATTTTTAACCTTGCCAAGTTAAAAGGTTCCCAGTTGCCTCTGTTTGTAACATATTTTAATCTACTCTCATGCTTCTAACTTAAATATACAAGGATTGCAATATGGGGGTGGGGCACATAATATATGATTTGTAAAAGTTATGGTTGGTTGTGGCATTGCTCAGAGCCAGTGGGGCGGTTGTCCCAGACACAAAATTGTTAGGCAATGCAAAATTTCAACACCAGCTATGTGCAGCTATGTGCTTCTGTCACTGGGCTCAGTTGAAAACAGATTCTCCATGTGAACCAGAAAGTGATAATGGAACGACTCTTCTTATTTCTGTGATCACCTGGTGATGTGGACGCCATTAGGCAGTTGAATGCAAATGCATCCTTCGTACATGCCCCCTCTGCGCAGCCCCGGGCACTGGCAGCCCATGCTGTGCCACTGCTCAGAGCTGTTTTCGTGAATACTTTGCCTCTTTGCAGCTCTTATCACATTCTCATAGCCGGCGAGTGTTTGCTACTTTGAGCCGTTTTGCTCTTCTTTGCTTAGTACTTCTTTTGTGAGCTTGTAGATGGGCGAGCAACCCGAGTCGGACACGACTGGCCCGTATGGGCAGGGGTACCTTTACCTTTACTTTAAGAAAGAGAAGGTGTGCAACTGCAGATGCAGTGTGAGTCTCTTTCTGTAATAAATACTTAGCTAGGCTTTACTTGCTAAGAAAAATAGAGGGCATGTGTTGCAACAAAACTCTGCATTAACCATTTCCCTGTTTTCGCTCTTCAAAAGCTGCACCAGCTGCTGGATGGAGCAGGGTACAGGGATCTGAGCTGCATGCTGCTCCAGAGTATTTTCAGGAGAGAGGCCCTTCCCCTGGTTTAAGTTCAGAATAACTTGAATGCTAAGTGGAGGCAAGTGCTGCTTTTGTTTCTAAATGCCTTGACTGATGGAAATGATGACAAGGAGGACAGCAAAATGGTCCTGTTTAGCTAAAAAAAGAGTTCCAAAGCTTTGCCCCCCCCCAAAAAAAAAATAGAGGCTCAGTGCTTCTTTCAATGAAGTATTTTTGAAAAGTTAAAATGATTTTCTCGGGATGGAAAATTGTGTGTAATTTTTGATAGTGGTACTTGGACTACGGTGTGTTGCATTTGTATGTGCCCCCATCCAGTTTCTGTAAGAGTCTCTGGGTTGCATACATGATGGTTACTCCCGTTTTATTCTCCACATGCTGCTTTCTCCATGAAGGAGAAAAAAAGAGGTGGTTCCCTGTATCTATTCCCTTGAAGGGAGAACAGGAGCTTGACAGAGGCAATTTTGATCAGGAAGACCCAGAGGGAAACGTTATGCCCTCCCCGCCCTCTTCTTTCTTGCTTCTGGACCCAACCTCCACTTGATATTTAAAAATAAATAAATAATCTGTTGAAAGCTACAACTCCTTTTGACCCCAAGGGTTAATATAACTTCACCCCAAGGAAATAATATTAAAATCTTTGACCATATGCTAAGACCAAGAACTTGACAATTTATTATGTTTATATGGTATTATTTTGCTCTGTTTCTATTATGCCTTTTATTTAATAATGCCCGTTACCATTCACCTTGTCCCATTAGAAGGCCATTTCCCATTCCTTTGGAAAGTCTTGCTTCTGCCCAATAACCAACGTTGGTGACCAATTTAATGGCAAATTTGAGATGATCACACAGCTGGCAGCAAAGAGTCTCTTGAGAGGAAGCTATTAGTAAAGAGCGGGGCCAGAGTAAACAATTGTATTTCTAAATGGCCTCTTGGCAAGATTTATGGACTGAACAATAGGAAACATTTCCTCATATGTTTGTGATGCTGATTTACAAAAATATTGGTTGATCTTATTAGGAGATACAGCTGAGGTTAATGATTCACCATTCACTAATGCCAACAAAAGGGAAAGTGGCAGGTGGGAATAGGTGGGTTTAATGATTGATTAGTCATTTTTTAAATCACATCAGGGGTTTTTTTTCCCTTCCGTCTCTGCGACTTATATGAGTGCTCTTTAGACTGTGACTTAATTCCAAGCAGTGACTAAAGGCAGGAACACCTTTTGAGCACTGTAAGTATTATCCAGCATACCTTCAAATTTGCTTTTTCCTTCCTGATTTGTTCTTGCTTATTTCAGGTTAACTTATAGATATACATTGATGAAAATCTATTTTGTCAATAATGTGTAAAAATTTAAAGATGTTTTACTAATAAGCTTACTCTGCAGAATCTCTTTTTTTCTTGTGAAGAAACTTTTCATCAAAATCACTTAAAAGTTTTAGTACACAATACATGTATGTGAGGGTTTTCCTTTCTATTTTTTTTTTAATCTAAAACATGAGAGTAGGAATTGTCCTATTTATTGGTTGCTAATGGTACGGTTTTTGTTGAAAGGTTTTTAATTACTTATACCCATAATTAGTTTTCACTCTAGTTATACAAAAATCAATGAAGCAAACTCAGTTTGTTTATAAATTGTGAATGGTCACCTTTTTGTCTATTGTAAGCACCTGTCGTTATAAAACATGTCTGCTAAAACTGGAAAGAAGTGCACTGCCTTTGTTTACTGTTCCAAAAGAAAATCACTTTTGTGAGCTTGTAGATGGGTGCAACCAATTCACAAGTATGGTGCAGCTAATTCACCATACTTGTTTGTTTATTTCAATAATTTATATCCAATGTGTTCATTCACCAAAGCAGAAGGCAGCTAAACATCAAAGAAAAAAAATATCAAAATTTAAACCATTAAAAGCACACACAGCTTGGGAGATAATTTTAAACATGACCCAGCTTAAAATATCACAGACAATTTAAAAAACACAACAACACCTGAACAAAATTGTCTTTACCTGGCACTGGAAGCCAAAACAAAAGGACACCAAACTTAATGACTGTTGTGTGGATAACCCAGACATCCTGGCGTTGGTAGACCAATTAACACATGTAGTGTCATTTTTTAAAAATCCATTTTGTCAGTTATTCCATAGGAGATAGTGTCAAACCTCTTGATGAACTGTAATTCATTGGTTCCAAATTGCAGTCACCTTTTGAAGTTCAAGATAGCAACAGCCTTGCCAGAATCAGAGCTGTGTGCCATGCTGATGACATGGCTCTCCATGTCTCCATACAATCTCCCCCGTGGTTTCATGTAAATGTAAAATGTGAGGAAACAAACTGGACACTTGTGGGACAGCACAGGTGATATGTCAGTCCGAAATCTTCCAGCTCCACCTCATGTAAGTGGCATTCCAGGAAGGACCAGACCAGAACCATTTTGCAAACATCCATCCACTTAAAATATTGCTTCACCCTAATTCCTCCATTCAGATAAATAGGAGTTCCCATAGGGTTTGGCCAGATTGCATTTGGTATTTGTGTTGGTAATAAAACACCTTCAATTGCTTCAAAGAGTTCAGCTTCCTGGTGAAGACGATTTAACAGTGGAAAAGCACAAATGCAGCAAAAGGCTAAAATCAAAACATTTTAAAGGAGAGATTTAAATACAAGTTTAATTGCTGCATTGAAACCAACTTTCAACTTTTCCTTAATTATGCCCAAAGACTCTAAGCATAGAAAAGGCTAGAGAAATATGCTTCCATTTGTCGGATTTTTAAAACCTTGTGGTTGCAATTTAATCGCACAGTTCAAATAAACTGCAATGAAAGGGAAATATTTACTGGAGTGGATGATCAGGAGTAACTATGTATTTCCTTTCCAAAAGTATGCAACTGAGCAGTTAAGTAGGTAGTGATATTTTGAAGATTCCATTCTGTACAGGGAAGACTGAAACAGAGATTCCTGTTGACTTTTGCTACAACTCTCTTATAGAACCTAATAATCCTAACTTCTTTAAAAGTAAATGGTTGCTGGTTTTTGAGAAAAAGTCAACAAGATGCACGAGATGGAACTTTGTCTGGCTCCCATTTATAAATTTTAGCCAGACTGTAATCCCAGCAGGTCAGCAAAGAACAACCCTGGCTTTATTAGGTGCTTATAGGCAAAACCTCCAATCATGATGGACTGAGCGCATTATTCTGACAATTAAAGATTGACCAAAACACACAAAATGCAACATTGGTGTGGGTGGGTGGGTGTGCTTGTGCCTGTGCCACTTTTCAAGTGGCAGTGTCACTTTTCAAAGTGATAAAGAAAAACATGTCACAATGTTATGAACTGTGCTGCCAAAATTTGTGCTGTTTTCTGAGCACAATCAAAAATTCTGATGCTTACCTTTAAAGCCCTGCATGATTTGAGGCCCAGGTATCTGAAATGCTATTTACTCCCACGTCAACCTGTTTGAGAACTGAAGTCTTCCGAGGCTCCTGTCAATCTAAGGTAGACGGTGGTGATCTGAGAGCCCTTTTTTGGTATTAGTGCCCCATTGTGGACTTGCTTAATGCCAACAGAAGCTCAAATACTTTAGTGCTTCTAGGCTTTTAACTCTGCAACCTGGGAGATCTCAGTAGGACTTACTTCTGAGTAGATGTGTATGAGGTGGTTTCTAAAAAATCATTTGAACCTCCCCAAAAGCACTGCTGAAGAGTAGTACATGCATTAAAAAAGTAAAATAAATACTGTGCTACGTTCTGTAAGTTTGAATACTGTTTTTTTAAAAAAAGAAATTCTCTCCTTCACCTGCCATGGATGCTTTAGTGGGGATTTCTGCAGTGCAGAGAGCTGGACTAATAACCATTAGAGTTCCTTCCACGTCTTTAATTCAATGATTCTTATTTATTTATGTTTGCTCTATTCCTGCAGAAATTGTAAAAATCAGAAAGAACCTACTTAAAGATAACAACGTCAAAATTCAGTTACCGTAATTTCAATTGCAGAAGATTTTTTAAAACAGTAGTTTGTTTTTTAGTATGTTACTAAAAAATAATCTGCTCCATGCTTCTTTTGGTGTTTTTTAAATAATATTAAGATTAAAACAAAACTTGAAATTCAGAAATACAAACACATCAGGTGATATCCAACTAAGTCATATTCAGAGTCGGCCTGTTTATGTCAATGAACTTAAGCCCATTGATTTCAATCTGTATGACTTAGTTGGGTATCACCCAGTATCGCTTTCTAGATATGAAATTATCTGGAAGAAAAGAAACACCTTATAATTAAGTTATGTCCTCGTTGCTATCTGCTTGATCTCCGTGAATTTGCTGAGAGTCCAGTCTTTATCTGTGTAAATAAAAAGATAAACGGAAAAAGAAAAAAGGAGTGAAAGAGAAATGGTTGGTTGTCATCTGCAAAGCAGCAAATGAGCTATTGGGTCACAATGACTTGCTTTGGGAAAATGTACAGCTTCAGTACAGAAAGATATCCCACATCCCGTGCTATTAAATGAATATAAGGTATTCCTTCATTTAAGTGTCAAATACTCCTAGAATAGAATTTCTAGTAGTTCTGCCAGCCAGTCCTCAGTACCAGTCATCAGGGGAGATTTCGAAGGCCTATTAAATCAATTGCTTAGCAATTTAGACCCTGTGCTGTGCTTAGCTATCTACCCATGAAATGGAGAGAATATTGAAGTGTTTCACTCTGGCTGGATTGTGTAGTGAATAAATTTATGTATTATCAAATTTTAGACTGGGCATAGCAAGCAACATTTTTTTACTATAAGGAAATTTGTATCAAATCCTTTTACTGCAATCACAATATGTGTTATATTATGGGTCTGCACTTGAGACGATCTTAGATGCAACTCATGGTAATTCAGGAGAATTTGCTGTTGTGTTGACACAATAATTAACAATGAGCTCGCAGAAGGGGGGTTATGGGTTTGTTGTCGTTTTATTGTGAATTTTGTGTTCTCATTTTGTACCTTTGTGTTGCGAACCGCCCTGTGATCTTCGGATGAAGGGTGACATACAAATTTAATAAAAAAAAGTTATTGGTGGTTTGTGCCCCCAAAAGGATAGTGACCACACATGCACAAGAACTTTGCAGATCATAATCCATTGTACCATACCCAAGTCACTGGGGCAGGGGGACCTTTAGCCCTAGTGACTGGGCAGTGCAGAGTGCTCAAAAGTAGCTATCACTCAATGACTCTAGGAAGCTTCCTTCAGACAAGTTGTTTAGCTAGCTCAGCGCTGACTGGTGCTGGTGGCTTTCCAGGGTCTCCAGCCAAAGTTTCCCTTAAGAAGGTGTTTTAATCATTATCATTATTATCATTATAACAATTTATTATTTATACCCTGCCCATCTAGTTTCCCCAGCCACTCTGGGTGGATCCCAACAGAATATTAAAAGCACAATAAAACACATCAAGCTTCTTTTAGAACTGGCATAGGCAAACTTGGCCCTCCAGATGTCTTTGACTTCCAACTCCCATGATTCCTAGCTAACAGGACCAGTGGTCAGGGATGATGGGAATTGTAGTCCCAAAACATCTGGAGGGCCAAGTTTGCCTATGCATGTTCTAGAATATGCTAACAATGCATAAAGGTAAAGGGACCTCTGACCGTTGGGTCCAGTCGAGGACGACTCTGGGGTTCCAGCACTCATCTCGGTTTACTGGCTGATGGAGCCGGCATACAGCTTCCGGGTCATGTGGCGAACCAGAGCAGCGCACGGAAACGCCGTTTACCTTCCCACCAGAGCGGTACCTATTTATCTACTTGCACTTTGACGTGCTTTTGAACTGCTAGGTTGGCAGGAGCAGGGACTGAGCAACGGGAGCTCAAACCATCGCGGGCATTCAAACCGCCGACCTTCTGATCGGCAAGTCCTAGGCTCTGTGGTTTAACCCACAGCGCCACCCGCATCCCAACAATGCATAGACATTGAAATATCCATTGCTGGTTTTCTGTTTCTTGCTTTGAAGTTCCACACAGAATGTGGCAGCTCCACCTAGCGAAGAAGTCTTGGCACAGCCTTGGGTCTCTGTGGGATTTGAAATCCCTAATTGTACAAGGACAGAGGCGGGGAATGAGCAGTGGGAAGGGGGTGGGGCAGATCCAGGCAGACACAGTAAGGCCTGTTAATGTCAGTGGGAGAGAATAAAATACCTTTACCTCTCGTTTAAAAGGCAAGGGATACAGGGCCAGATTTAGGTTTTTCTTTAATTTGGGGGGGGGGCCCTAAGATATAGCTTGCTTAGCTTATACGTAAATCCGGCACTGAAGGGATAGCAGAACAGGACATCCTAACTGTGGCATAAAGCAGATCAAGTTACAACTTCTAACACCAACTGAGGTTGATTGTATGCACTAATTGGTAAAGTTTCTAGTTCCTGGTGGTAATATGGATGTTACCTTTGAAGACAGCAAGAGTATTATATACATAAATATTGCCATTTAATTTGGCTAATAAAGTTTGGGTGCTAAAGGTTGGTGCAGAACTAAACTGAATATCCATTGGCTGGATCTCTCAAGTGTTACACAGATGCAGTGGCGTAGCGTGGGGGTGCAGGGGGGGCACACCGGGAGCAACATTTGGGGGGCGCGCTCGCACTCGCAGCTCTCTGCCCCTACTAAAATCCACGGGTTAGGGGGCACAAATTACTTGCCTTGCAACCCACGCTACGCCACTGCACAGATGGCATTCCCATCCCATAGAATAATAATGAATCTTAAGCACTGTATTGTAACGGCTTTTGGGCAGCCCTGATAGCGTATGTTTGATTGCCTTTCCAGGAGAACAGTGCTGCCATCTTGGCTTTAACACAACTTCAGCATTGTAATTAGAGCCATCAACTTTAATTCCTGCTGGGGTTTCGACTGTATGAAGCATTCTTCCTTTCCAGGATGCAAAGAAATGCGTCACTGCTTAATTAGGATATGAATTGAATTTCTTGGTACTCTGAATAATCGCTGTTTGAAAACTGCTGCTGTTATATACACACACACAACTATCCCAATGTTAATATATCACAGCAAGTGTGGAGAGCTTTTGCTATAAGCCCCAGCAAGCACAGACAATGCACTCCAGATGTTTGGGGACTACAATTCCCATCATCCCTGACCACTGGTCCTGTTAGCTAGGGATCATGGGAGTTGTAGGCCAAAAAATCTGGAGGGCCGAGTTTGCCTCTGCCTGACCAAGGATGATGGGAGCTGTAACTCAGCAACATCTGGAAGGCCAAACATTCCTCACACCAGTCTTACATAAAAACTAGAGGCTCACAGTGAAACACCGATAGAAGATTTGGTTAATTAAAATCAATATGTGGCATTCAGTTTCCTTAGCCCTTGAAGAACAGCTGGTTCCTGCATCTTTAATAGTTCCTTAGAAAAGGAAATTGACAAGCTCCAGCTGCTGAATTTCTTTCTGCTCAGCAGCTGCAGAAAGTGTGGTCCTTTCTGTGTTGCATGGTCCAATGTTCTGATATCAGGCAAGGTCAAATATTCCCCCCCCCCCATCTATAAATGTAGATAAATCTCCCCTTTTCCCCTGAAATGAAAGTCAAGACCCACAGGGTCCTGAAAGATGCCGTTCCTGGATGCTGTGTATAATGATGGTGCTACTTGTGTGAGGTTTTTGCTGCACAAAACCAAGGCCTTCTATTCTGAATTTTTACATTTTTAAATAACCTCCAGCAATTGATGTGACTTGCAGATCTCCTCATGTGGCAGTATACCTGCCAGCAGATTTTAAGAGAATTAATTGCAAAAACTTTTCCATGTCTTCAACAGAAAGCATAATGGAGATTGATGGAGTGAAGATTAAAGAGAAAAGTAATGGTGAGAGTAAAGATAATCCTGCAGTCAAGAAAAAAGTGGTAAGTCATACATTTTTACACTTTGAAATACAGTACTTAAATGTGTTAATGGTACACTCAGTTTAGAAGCAAAGAGTTATTGATAATGGCAAATTCCTTTAAATTCAAATATTATACAATGGATAGACATTAGATTATGATTTCTCAGGGTTCTGCACTCATTTTGCCAAGCTCTCAGCTTTTTCCTAGTGTCGCTTAGATTTTGGTTTTATCTGCACTAAACATTTTAAGCACTCTTGTACCAATTTAACAGTCATGGCTTCCCCACCCTCACAGTCCTGGAAACTATAGTTTATGAAGGGTGCCGAGTGTTGTGAGGAGACCCCTCAGAGAGCTACAATTCCCAGCACCCTTCACAAAGTTCTCAGGATTCTTTGGGAGTAAGACATGACTGCTGATTTCAATGCATCCGTGTGGATGTGACTTGACACACACTTGCAAATTTGCAGCTCCCCCCTTCGGCTGCCAGCAAGGGCAGCTGAGAGCTGGCAGACACGGGAGCTGGGCTACCAGTGGCCTCATGGACCACAGGAGCATGGTACAACTGCCAAGGATGCTGTGATTGATTGGAGTGGTCCAACAGCTTCTAGCTTGTTTACATACCTTGGGCACTAGGAGAGGAGGAACTGGATTGTGTCCTTGATTTTCTTTGTATTGGCTGCACAGCCAGAGTTCTTTGATGGAATCTTAAGCCTGGATGATGGGATACTACATAGCTCAGTTGACAGAGCATGAGGTTTTTAATCTCAGGGTTGTGGGTTTGAGCCCCACATTGGACGAAAGATTCCTGAATTGCAGGGGGCTGGGCTAGATGACACTTATGGTCCCTCCCAACGCTACAATTCTTTCTCTCTCTGCGTGTGTTATTCCTGATTGGTGCTGCACTTCCAAAACAGATCACCAGGTCAGGGAGGCTGGGCTGGGGCAATGATCAGCTTCCACAGCCTTGTAGCTGTGGAAAGAGATGGAGGCTTGTCATACATGCTAGAGTTCATTTGGGCACACTCTATGGTGAGCACAATTGTGGACCTCTGGGTATTTGCTGTGCAAACTCTCTTCTGGGGAAAAACCACCCCTGACATAAATAATGCAAACAGAAATAAATCATCACAACCAGAAGGTATTGCGGAGGAAGAAAAAGGGCTGATTCCGAAACACCGTGGAGAACTTGTGGCTTGGCTTCAAAACCAGTAATGGTACTGAGGGTCATTCTTTTTTTCCTTTGGCTCAGAATATGATCCTTGGTGATTTCTGTTGCTCGCTTTCAGCACAAAGCTGAACACTGGAAACCTAAAATTACAAGACAATTTAGAATTCTTGAGGGTAGGGACCCTTCTGCAAATATTCTCCACTCTTCCCACAGTTGCTTTTCTCTATCATCAATGAGTCTGTTGGAGTTGACTTGCGCTGTTCAAAACAGCATCCAGGCAGCAAAGTAACACAATGGAAGGTCTGTGCAAGACTGACCAGGAAGGACTGCTTTATCTATTCTTTCCACTTTGCTAGAAAGAAAACAACTTAAGGCTCTTCCAGACTAGTGCTTTTCTGAAGGTGTATTATGCAACTTGTCGCTGACATAACAATAGTGCATCAGTGATGGATTTATACTGGACCATCCACACATCACTGTGCTTTATTAGTTGCTCTGCAATCCTTCTCCAAAGTTACTGTGTTTTTGCTGCCTGGAGGGACACTCTTGTGCTATGGTGCAACAAAAATGGGACCCCTCCCCCACCCAGAATAATTGTTGTATGAAAAGTTACACGATTTTAGTAGGAAACTGACGCAGGTGGCGCTGTGGGTTAAAGCCTCAGCGCCTAGGACTTGCCGATCGAAAGGTCGGCGGTTCGAATCCCTGCGGCGGGGTGCGCTCCCGCTGCTCGGTCCCAGCGCCTGCCAACCTAGCAGTTCGAAAGCACCTCCAGGTGCAAGTAGATAAATAGGGACCGCTTACCAGCGGGAAGGTAAACGGCGTTTCCGTGTGCGGCTCTGGCTCGCCAGAGCAGCGATGTCACGCTGGCCACGTGACCCGGAAGTGTCTCCGGACAGCGCTGGCCCCTGGCCTCTTGAGTGAGATGGGCGCACAACCCCAGAGTCTGTCAAGACTGGCCCGTACGGGCAGGGGTACCTTTACCTTTACCTTTTATGAGTCATTCACCTACTGTAAACAAAGCGACATGGTGCCACAAAACTTTCGTGGGCACAAATGTTGTTGAAAACATGAATGTATATACCCAGTCCAGTGGCAGGACAAGAACAAATTGTGATGTCTGACTCTGGAGAGGCCTGGAGAGGGAATTCTGTGCTCTATGCAAGATATGAGGGGGAGAAAGGTGTAGAAAGAGTGTTGGCTTTTTAATATTATTCTAGAATCAGTATATGCAAAAAGAAGCTTTTGCATCAGATTCATATAGGTACACAACCACTATAATTGTCACTGCTAAATATTTTTTGAGTAAGATGGAATTAGAAACTGAAGGAATTAATGATTGAGTGAAAGGGGCTATAAAATGAAGTTGTGTATCACAGTGTTTTCTTATGTAAACTCTTCACGTTTTATAATCTGTTAATTTAGAATGTGAAACTTAAAAGAGGAAGAATCCCTTTGAGCATCACATGTCTCAACACCATCAGTTACACAACTTGTCCAGGGTGTGTCAAACAAATTTGCCCTCAGGGGCTATTAAAGCATTTTAGTATGGTTCCTTTTGCAATATTAACTGTCAAGTGTAAAATTCATACTACACTGTTTGAAAATTTTCATCTCTATTTTTTGCCAGAAATCATTCTATATCTTCCTTAACACCTTGGGTGCTACAAGAAAACTTTGAAAGAATCAGACATGCACTCATTCTACTCTGCCTTAACTCTAGAAATGACTGCAAAATGTCAAACAACCCAATCTAGGAATTTGCAAGGCACCTATACTTTTGGGATCTCTGTGTTGGTTTTCTGGGCTAAAAACAAGCTTGTAATGTGAACCCCCCCTCACACCAAAGTACAGATGTACCTCGGAAGTCAAACAGAATCTGTTCCAGAAGTCCGTTCAACTTTTGAAAAATTTAGAAACCAAGGCACGGCTTCTGATTGGTTCCCGATTGCACAGGTACGCGGGAAACAATAGCGGAAGCCGCACCACATGTTTGGCTTCCAAAAAAAGTTCGAAAACCAGAACACTCACTTCTGGTTTTTGATCATTCGGGAGCCAGAACGTTTGACTCCCAAGGTGTTCAGGAGCCAACGTACGACTGTAGTTGAGAATGGATTGGTGTCCTTTAGCTGCCTTTCCTGGCAGCCTGATAGGCATTTATAGCTGGGTGTGGTTGGATTCTCTTGCCTTTTCTGGCCAGGGCTCAGTAATGTTATTATTGCTGGCATCTGTCTTGGGAGACAATGGAGGAGGACAACCTTGGGGGCGAAGTCCAACCACTGGAGAGTTGCAGCACCTGCTTTGGCTGCAGAGACCGATACAGGAGAGACATGTTTTGCTGCAGCTGGGGCAGAGGAAGATGTCTGGCTGTGCTGATGCAGATCCACTATGGCATTTCTGCAGGGGGTTGGATTAGATGACCCTTGGGATCCCTTCCAACTCTACCACTCTATGATTCCATGGTCACTGTTGAATTCTGGACCAGATATAGTTTCAAAATATTCAAATCTGGCCCCACAGTGT
Source organism: Podarcis gaigeae (assembly GCF_964106915.1). NCBI lineage: Eukaryota > Metazoa > Chordata > Lepidosauria > Squamata > Lacertidae > Podarcis > Podarcis gaigeae. The sequence goes on along the minus strand of NC_139685.1, from coordinate 3,346,664 downwards.
AAAAATTGAAATTGCAGAAAGTACAAAAAGTATACCTTTCCTAAACTAAAAGCTACAACAATCCAACCACAATAGGGGACTATTGTAGCTGGATTGTTGTGTTTGTGTTATATGTAAACACTGTTAATGGGAGCAAGAAGGAAGAATAGTTGCGTCTATCTACATTATAACCAACATTTTTAAATCAGAGTTTTACATATTGATTTGTGGCACAAACCAATTTGAAGCTTACAAGTGAAAAAGTCCCAGTTCACATCCACTCTCCTGCAAAGGGGTGCTTACTATGTGGGGCTGTTCATGGCCATGACATTCATCCATCATTCCTTTGGCTTTGCTTTAGGATGTTTGCACGTCTTCTGGTTAACTTCTTTGTTTGCCCCACGTTTCCCCCAGTGCCTTTCTCCATCGCTTTCCAAACTGCAAAGTTCATGTTCTAAAGTTGATTTGTTGCGCTCGGGCAACGGGGCATGCATGTGCAAGCCTCAAGTTTTGGCATGCGCTTGAATCCCTCCTGCCAAACAGGCTGGAGGTAACCTGCAAGAGTGATGATGCCCTGACTCCCCCACGCAGACCCCCCCCCCCGGGCTCCTGAAGATGTTGCCCCTTCAGACTTTACTGGAGAACATTACACAGTGCACAAAACAAGCGAGTGGGGTCCCCCCCCCTTTTCCTTAATCGGACGTTAACATGACGCAGCGCAGCCGTTGCATAACATGCTGAGAAGCGGAGCTCAGCCATGTGCTCGAGAACAATCGGATTCTTTCACCGAAGGGAAGCAGGAGGCAATAAGCGAAGTGCCTCCGACGCCCCCGGTCTCGTGGACGGGGATTTCCTCGCATCCATCCACACCCCCGGCAACCTACTCGAGAATGTTTCTAAGCAGCCTGACATTGAGGGGTGATCTTGCGACCCCTCTCCGTGGCTCCGCAGCAACTAGTCAGAGCTATTTGGAGCGGCGCACGGCAGAGGGAAGCCCCCTTTCCAAAAGCGTCTCGCCCCCCCCCCCCCGCCCCACCATGCCTGCGAAGCCCGGGCTGCCGCCGACTGCGCCCCGGTGGCTGCGCGGCTCGACTCCGGCGCCGCTCCGCATTTGCGTTGGCCGGATCTGGCGGAGAAGGCGGTGCAGGGCCGCTCCCTCCCCCGGGCTGCTGAGCCGCGGGGCCCGGCGGCGCCTCGCCTCGCTCCACCTTTGCAACGCCCCGCCCGCCTGGCGCAGCCAAGCAGGTACCGGGGCGCCGCCGCCGCCGCTGCCACTGCCCATGTGCCCCGGGCGCGCCGGAGGAGAAGGCCCCGCGCCGCCCCAGCATGACCAACCTGGACCCGCTGCTCCGCACGGGCAGCCAGAGAGGAAGGCGAAACGTAAGGAGCCCCGCCGCGCGGCTCCGGGTTGCGGAGCCCGGCGCGCAGAGCTGCGCTCCACGTGGCTTTTCCGCGGCTCCCACCCTCGCGCAACGCGTTTTTCGCCCAGGGCGTGCGCGGAGGTCGCCTGGCGCTCGCGTTTTCCGGGGCGGGAAGGGGGGACGGGGCGCGGAAGCTCTTCAGATGGGTGGCAGGTGGGGAGAGCGCGGCTGCCCCCTCTCTGTTTTTCTGGATACTGGAAAGTGCGCTTTGCACGAGCCCAGAGGCCAGCATCACAACCTGTGGCTGCGCGCGCGCGCGTTTCAGTGGGGAGATTCTTGCACAGAATAATCCCCAGAGACAACAAAGCAGGCGCGATCCCTTGGGGACTCCTCCTGCGCCAGCCCGGCTCTTGGCCGGATCCCGTTCGCTGGGGGGGGGGAGTGGGGCTGGCGCAGCAGCAACGTTCAGAGGGGGCCGCGGGACTTGCACCAGAGCCCTGCAGACGCGGACTGCTTCCCTTTCCAGGGAGTTTTGGCGCAACAGCTGTTGGATAGCAGAGCTAAAAATACTGCCCGGCACCGGGTACTGTCGCCCAAGAAGAAGAAGTGTATCGAAATGAGCTGGCTGGTTATTATTAGCCCTCTCCGAAGGGGCAGAGAGAGAGGAAGGGTAAACAGAGCAGGCAGGGAAAGTTCTCTGCTCTGTTCTTCCCTCCCACCAGCTTTAATCTCTACCTGTGTGCTCCACTAAGCCCTTGGTTTAACCCTTTAGCTGTCATTCCCGGCGGCTGAAAAGAAGCCTCAGAACTTGTGAATGAGCTGTAGTTCCCTCCAGTTTCAGGCTTTCTTCTCCCAGTGCCAGCCAGAGACATTTTGCAGCCTCAAGAAGAGCCCAGTTGGCTTCCCCAGACTAGGGCCAACGCCGAACATGGTGGTGGGGAGGAATGGGTGGGGGAGAGGTGGTGTTTTGCCTTAAAGTGTGCCTTTGATATATGTTATCACTGGTCTTTATGTCTTTAGCAGCATGTTATGCATGAACAGGAACAGCACCATACATCTACCCCTGCAGAATTTTGGCAATTACTGGTGTAACATGTGCACACACCATACATTTAAAGCACAAGAATCCTGGGAACTATTGTTTGTCTCCCACAGAGCTTCAGTTCCAGAGCTGCAGTTTAGCAAACTACAGTTCCCAGAATTTTATTGGGGGGGGGGGATTCTTGAAATCCAGAGTGCATATATGTAATCAGCGGTTAAAGGAATAAGCTAGGAAGTTCTCCCTTCAAATCATGATGAGGATGAGCCTTAAACTCTCCAGCTGCCTTGTGTACACACTCGTCCTCTGAGCCACACTCCCTGTTTTACGTGCAGGGCCACAGCTGTGGGGAGGGCTCGGGGAGATTCCCGGTACCTTCCCCAAATTTTCAGTTAATTTTTAAAATAAAAGCCCTTTTATATGTGCAGATTGTATTGTGAATGAACCTGCAGTGCCTGGGCAACAAGGGCAAAGAAACTGCAATAATTGATAAGCATTGGGTCCTTATTTTTAAATTTCAGAAAATAGCATGTTATTTTAACTGTATTTAATTAGATCACTTTAAACCTTGGTTCTTCTGCTCTGGTTCTTCCGAGCAGTAGCGGGCAGCATGGTGGGCTGGCCGTGCTCACTTCACCTTTGGACAGTCATGTTTCTGGTGCTTACCAGAAGGTAGAAGGGGTGGGGAGGGAGGTCTTCACAGCGCACCTCCCACCGCCTTGCCCCCGTCCCCCTCTCATCCAGGATAAGGTCAAGGGAGAGCTGGCATCTCACCACACCATCTGCTCCTGTTCCGAGTTCTTGAGTCTTTTCTCTGAGTCCCCCCCTCCCCCCAGTTATGGGACTGACCCATACCTAGGGATTGGCTTGCCTAGCAATGTTTTGCTTGTAAGGATTATTAGCATTGTGTATTTCGAATGCTTTGGATGTTCCAGAGTGTTATATATTTTTCTACATATTATCTCTGGACCCATTCCAGTCTAACTTCTGGCTTGGATTTGGACTGGAGACCATTTTGGCTGCCCTAGATTATCTATACCAGAAACTCTGCAAGTGGACTTCATCCCTTGCTGGACCTCTCAGGGTTCATTTGGTACCATCAGCCGTGATATTCTGCTTGACAGCCTTGCTGGGTGCTCTGTTTTATGGTTCTTCTGGCGCTTCCTAGATTGTTGGTGGCAGAAAGGGATTTTCACACAACGCCTTGACTTTTGATGTCCCACAGAGATCATTTTTATCTCCCGTCGATGTGAATGTGCTGGGAGAGATTGAACAGCAATTTTAGAGTGAATTGTTATCCATATGTGGGTGGCATGCAGAGTTCTCCTTTCTATAATGTGATAACTCAGAAAATTCAGTTATCTGAGTGGCGAAGAGGACCTCCCCAGGAACAGGGGTTCAGATTGTTTTGAATTGCATAGCTCTTCCCTAAAAAACAACAACAACACAGATTTGTAGTTTGGGGTCCTTTGGCTCTGGTTTTGCTATGTCCTGTTCAAAGTGGCTGTAGCCAGGGTGGTATCTGACCAGCTTCAGGTGGTGCACCAACTACTGTATTCCTGTTGCTTGAGAGGTCTGGCCTAGCCATGGTGGCACATGTCTCAGTCACATGTGTTGTCAGAACAGAACATAAAAAATGGCAGCATGCTGATCAAAACAAAGCCCTGTTTAAGTGGCAAAGTACTTTTCTGATTAAAATAAAGGATATTGTCAATCACAAGTACTGTTTAATTGGAACCTCTGCATCTTTTGAAGAATGTGGAGTAGTGAGTTTAGCCTTACAACAATCCTTCAAAGTTTGTTAAATTTTGTCTGTGCCATGGAAATACTGGCCCGTCTTAAGGTATCAATCTCATCCTCCATCTGCCTTCTATTTATTTATTTGTATGTATGTATATCATGCATTCAAACACCCAGTGCTTTGCTAACAAACTATGACAGGCTATTATTAGCACAAAATCTGGACTTTAGGTTTGGTGAAACACAGTATGCTGAGTTCATGGTTAACAGCAATCAGATACTTTACCTATGGACTTTTAATAACTCTGCTCTGTTGTCACTTTAATCAAATCCATCACCATGACAATAGGTCGGCCCAAATGATCTGCAATGGACAGGTGCCAGGAAAGTGGTGAAAGCTGAGCTGTTACATAGTCAAAGTGAAGATGAGAGAAGGAACCGTCACAGTTTTAGCCACTCTCTGGAAATGGCTGCTTGAAAAACACTTCTACGAAAATCTGTATGAGACGATGAAGCGCAGTCAAAATCTCATTTCTAATCTGAAACTCTCAGGGAGTCTGTTCTAATGCTGACAGTGGATTAGAGCAAACAAATTGGTGTGGGCATGTTTCTAGGCTGTCTAGCTACTCATTAAGAGAAAGTTACACATTTTTAAATAGCATTTAAGACTTTTTTATCCTGCCCTTCAGCCAACTGGTTCCCATGGTGCTTTATGACACAACCTTAGGAGACAGTTCAAAAGTGGTTGTGTTTCTTTAATAGTTTAATAAAAGCTTACTTTGACCAACCACAGCAGCTTGTGGGACTGCGGAAAGGTTCCGAGGGCATTTTGCCAATACTCTTATGGAAAATGGCAGGGCCAGGTTGGGATTTGTTTTGAAGGAATTTCCAAGAGCACGTTGATCAAAAGTTGCTAATGTGTTCCTTAAAATAATACATACCCAGAAGTTGTAAGCTTGGATCAGGACATAAGTCGGGTCTTGTTTATTAATGTGTGGGGACCAATTAATGAGTGAAATGGTTAGTTTAGGACATGTGTTTGAAGCTGATTTGCGTCAGCTATATTACTATGACAGGAAGTGGAAAGGAATGCAAATTTATTTAAATGCATTTACTTGTTTGTTTGATTGATTGATTGATTGATTTCTCAGTTTAAAGGCTGATCAATGAGCAACATCCCTACATAATATGCTTGTGCAAACATTTTGAAGAAGATATTTTCAGTACCTGCTACACCAGCATATTTCAGTTAACTGGAAGAATTTATGTTTACGATGTGTTTTGATTATGAAAGAAGATATAATAATGTTTTAAATACAGATGCTTATTCTAAAATTATGATTTCTTATTGTACTAGTTATAGCTCATATAGAATTTGGCAGGGTATTTCCCCCCCCCCCATCTTTATTTCTATAAATGGTACTCAAAAGATATGGTACTTGTTCCAAAAGCTGGATTTTAAAGCATCCTTTGTTGTAAAAACTGTAAACCACATTTTTATAAAAAACCATGTGTGATTTGTCCTCACCTGGTCTCCTCTTTTTCCTTTGCAAAGAGTGAATGGGACAACTCAATCAGATGGGGCAGCATATAAATAAATTATTATTATTGATTGATTGATTGGTTGATTGATTGATTGATTTACAATATCTCAACCGTTTCCATTTTTCTTTTTTCATGTTAGGACTGGTCCGCTAGTCTCATTGTTGCTTCTTTGGCCGGAGCCTTTGGGTCCTCCTTCCTGTACGGCTACAACCTTTCGGTAGTGAATGCTCCAACCGTGGTGAGTGAATAAAAGTTCTCAAACCTCTAAGTCCAGGTTGGCTCAGTTTGGTGCAATCTCTCTTGTTACATATGGGATTGTTAGTTTGATGGAGAAACAGAATCTTACTTTATCAACTGCCAGCCACTGCAATTTATATACATAGCACATCAAACTTTGAAAGTTACCGAGTTAACCATTATACAAATTTGAATCTTAAGTGCCATAGTGACCCTTATTTTGTCAGCTGCTGAAAAATTTGTGGACTTGATTGTCACCTCATTGTCTCAGCCTGCAAGGGAGAAAAGCCACGTCAAAATCAGCTAAATGCCCCAGTGAGATTATTATCGTGGAGTAATTAGCTCTTTCCACAAATATCTGTAAAAGGAGTTGAAATAGCAATATATCACTTCTTGGTCTTTTGACAAAGAACAAGCATAGTTTTATGATTAACTTATCCTCACTTACTTTGCATCATACCAAATATCTTCTAATATTCAAAGCTAAATAAACTGCAAACCTTGTTGAAGCCATTCATTCATTTATATTTTTGTAATTAAAAGGAACCATGCCCTAAGTCCAGTAGAGGGCAATATAACCACAACATTTCACATGTAGTACAGTAGAAGCTCGGTTGTCGAACCTAATCCATTCCAGAAGACTGTTCAACTTCCAAAACATTAAACAATCGAGGCTCAATGGACAGTTGACAAAATCAATTGGAAAAAATGGAGAAACGCATGTCGGAAGCCATTAAACTTCTGAGGCATGTTTGAAAATGGAAGCTTTCACTTCCAGGTTGTCAGCATTCGAAAGCAGAAACGTTTGACTTCTGAAGCGTTCGACAACCTAGGTTCCATTGTATGTTTATTTATGGTATTTCTTACCTCCCAGGGCAAGTTACATGAACTAAAATACAATCACAAAATAAAGCATAATCAAACTATAAAACAAGAACAATATTTGTCATCATCCTCATTATATTTGTAACCCCACCCATCTGACTGGTTTGCCCCAGCTACTCTGGGTGGCTTCCAACAGATATAAAAACACAATGAAACATCAAACATTACAAACTTCCCTATACAGGGCTGCCTTCAGAAAGTCGTAGAATTGTTTCTCTCTTTGACATCTGATGGGAGGGCGTTCCACAGGGCAGGTGCCACTACCAAGAAGGCCCTCTGCCGCATTCCCTGTAGCTTTACTTCTCACCGTGAGGGAACCACCAGAAGGCCCTTGGAGCTGGATCTCAGTACAGTCATACCTCAAGCTGAAGTTGCTTCAGGTTGAGCGATTTTGGGTTGTGCTCCGCAGTGACCCGGAAGTAACGGAATGCGTTACTTCTGGGTTTCGCCCCCCCACATGCGCAGATGGTCAAAATGACATCACGCGGAAGCGGCGAATCGCAGCACGCGCAGACGCGGGTTGCGTTCACTTCAGGATGTGAACGGGGCTCTGGAACAGATCCCGTTTGTATCCAGGGGTACCACTGTATCTGGTACCATTGATCGTGGGGTTTAAACAGGGCTGAGGCCATTTAGGGCATTAAAGGTCAGCACAAACACTTTGAATGTGCTCAGAAATATATTTTGAGCCAATGTAGATGCTTTAGGTCTGTTGCTATATGGTCCCAACGACCACTGCCAGTCAGCAGTGTAGCTGCCACATTCTGCATTAATTGTAGTTTGCCAACAAAGGGACACGGCAAAGCGATGGTATCAGCAATATACAAAATACTACTCCAAAACCCCACGAACCCCCTAGACGCAATCAAAAAAACAATGGGAGGACAACATAGGCTATGAGATTAACCCCACCCAGTGGACCTGAATATGGTCTAAACCCCCCTTTAAATCCATATCAATAAAAAGGAAATAACTCACTCTGAAACTCACCTACAGGTGGTACCTAACACCAACAAAACTAACACTAATATGCCCAGGAACCTCACCTAAATGCTGGAGAGGGTGCACCTCCACAGGCACATACCTCCACATGTGGTGGGAGTGCCCCAAAATTCTGGACAACCGACATACAAAAAATATGTAATATAAATAAGCAAGTACCCCAGAATTGGCCCTACTTAACATCTTCCAAGACAATAATGCCCATTTACATCACAAAGAACTCATAACCCACCTACTCTCAGCAGCCAGAAACATCATAACCAGACACTGGAGAGACCTGTCAGGAGTAAGCATGGATCAGTGGTATCAAACAGTATGGGAAACAGCCTTACTAGAAAAATTAACCAATAAACTGAAACCGACACGGGGACAAATAGAAGAAGATGCCTTCACCCCGGTATGGGTCCCCTTTATCACATACACAGCCCAACAAGACAACAACAAAAATCCACCAATAGCATACGAATCAATATGGCTAAGCTGATCCAAAACACCCATCCATCCCACTCACACACGAAAACAAAGACCACCACAACCAACCACAAATGAACAACTACACCCCAGGCCAACCCCAAAGTCTCTCACCACCAAAGGAACACAAGTGAATAGCAGAGAACCTGCACAAGCAACGCTGACACCAAACCCCACACATATATTAAGTAAAACAGAAACATTGTCACCCGACCCCATATGCACTCTTCTTCCTTCTCTTTCCCCCACATATTTTCATGGCACCTTTAGATTGCTACTATGCTCTGATTAAACTTATTTTCCATGTCTAGCTAAAAATGGGTTTCGGCAATCGGCCTCGCTTGTCTTGCCCTGCTATCAGCTCTATCAGCCATGCAAGTGGTTTGCTGTGAGTACGTTGATTCTTTTTAAGGAGGAGGAAATCCCTGGCAGGGCAGATGCCATTGCCCTTGTAAAAAGGTGGTTTTCCTAGGGTGAGGCTCATCCATTGCACTTGCAGGTATGCTGACCCCTACGATTTCTCCAAACATGGGAGAGTCAGCTGCATAATTTCTTCCTTTAAAGGAGAAGAAGATAAACTTCTAGGTCTGGTGTTGGTTTTTCTCTGCAGTTACAGAAGCAGGCACCGGTGGCTCTGCCGTGAGTTGTTTTTGGTGGTGAAGCTGTTGGCAGATTGTGACAGTGGCTCATAGGCAGCAGAATAGTACATCATGTGCTTTGGGCAGAGGGTGGGACTGTCATTCCCTCAGAACAGACTCCCCCCCCTCCCATCAATAAAGGAAAAGCCAGCCTACTACCTTTACTGACTAACACAACTAACAACTCAGTCTTGGAGACTCCTGAGGACAAAGAGACTTCCAGGTCAATCCACACAGAAAGGAGAGAAAGTTGTACCCCAGAATGAAGAACAGCAACAGTGGGGAGGGGAGGGCTGAATTTGGGTGGAAGGGGGGGCATAGGCACAGAAGAGGAGTTAAAAGACAGGGGAGAATGAGATAACCCAGAACCCACGAAACATTGCAAATACAACGGTAGAAAGGCATGTAATGGATTTAGAAACCCTTTTTGTGTTACTATTGTGTAGTGGAAAAGCAGATTTTAGTTTCACATAAGTTGACTTGTCACCCGGTCAGTAGAAATGTGAATATGTTTCCATGGGGAAAGTGAAGACACAAATGACCTACAAGGCAATTTGTGAGATGGATTACCCCATAGTTACTGGCTCATCCAGGAGCTCCAGGATTGCTTCTATGCCTGGGAGACACCCCACTCCCCTCAAAAAATTAGTGGGCAAAAAATGTCCTTTGACACATCCTTCTAACAAGTGCCTAATAGATATTGTTCTCAAACTTGCAGCTACAGAAGCTGATTTAGCAGATCTTATTGCTGCAAAATGCACTTGTTCTGGAAGCCTCAGTAGTTCCATGGCTACCCAGGAAGCAAATGGAGAATTGATAGAAGAGTTCGCTCTGCTTTGGGCCTCATATCCTCACCCTCATTGCTCCTGTGGCAGAGTCTGTCGCTTTGGGGAGTTCTACTTAACATCAACGATGCTCTGTTGGATGTATGGAATGACCTCACTTCCTGTGTGTCCTTTTCTGCCCTTTCTATGGATTCCATACCCCTTGGCTCTCTGCAGTCTGTCAGGCTTCACTTAATGCTTACTCTATGTTCTCCTTTAAAAACAATTATTCAGCTCTCCCATCTTGGCTCAGATGCTTGTTTGCTTTATTATTTACTCACTCATTTTTATCCTGCCCTTTGCCTATCAAAACCATTGGGTGGTTTCCACTTCCATAAAATATAGCACCTTGTAAAATACATCAATAAAATGGGAGGCCATCGTTGAAACGGCAGTGACTCCCAGGCTTCTAGCGTTCGCATAGAAACACCTGGAAGTTGGGTCCCTCTCCCAATGTCTAGCTGACATATGCCTTTTCCTCTGTGGTTTTGGCTTCTTTGACTGGCTGTTGTGTTCTGCTATGGTTTATTTTTACTCCATCCTCATTTAAGCAATTAAAACACTTTCACCCTCGGACCCTGGGAGCCAAACGGGATGTTCCCAAGCTTGTTGGCTTTCTCTCAGAAGTCAGTTTAACAGCTGCTCTGCAACCTTTTCCATAAGTACCAGCAGTCTGGCTCCATTCTCCGTTGCTGGCTCTGAACATCAAAAAAAGGTTGTGGAGCAACTTTTAAACTCACCCCTGGGGGAATGCGGACAGAAGCTGGCGAACATCTGGTTTGGGAGGAATCTTCCCTAGGAAATGTAGCCTGCTGTTGGGAAATAAATTGAGAGCATATGGGTTTTCAGATGGAAATCAGTCAGTCTAGCATTGCATCACAGCAGTTAAAGCTTAGCACATACCTGCCAGAAGCAGTGTGCCGGGTTCTGCATGCCCAGCTGTTTCTGATAGTAGCACATAGTATAGTTTGCTATTATTCAGCTGGAATGCTGGAATTAGTCATGGTGCAGTTGTGTTTATCTCGCACCTTTGACCCCATTACTTGCACTTTGCTTGCTGGTGAAATCCATTACATGCTTCAGCAGTTTATCCAGTAAACATTGGCAGTAGTGCATTCAGCAGGTGATGTATTCGGCCCTTCTCCTGTAGAATTGTGGCAGGCTAGGTGGCTGTAAGAAACAGGTGCTTTTACTGTACTTTCATCATGCTACCAACAGCAGCACCATTCCCTCCAGTAGCAACCTGAGGGGATGAGAGCTTTTCTGTCTGGAAGTGAAATGCGGGCACCCAAAAGTATTTGTTCAAGCCGCTCCCAAGGGCAGCCTTTGCCAACCTGTTTTTTTTTTTTTTTTTTTGCCCCAGGCAGTTCCAGGTAATTACATAACCCCTATCAGCACATTCCGGGTGTTATTTTGGAACAATTTTAAGAGTATAACCTTCAAGCAGTGGGAATGATACAATCAACATCGCTCTTAGGGGACAGAAGTTTCAAACATTGGGAGCTCATAAAAGTCGTGATTTGTTAATTTTCAGTATGGAGATTGTGAGTTTCATGAAATACCACAAAATAGCAAATAGCACCATGCTATTGTAAATGGCTGTTTGGTTTGCCACCCTGGGTGCGTTGCCAGGATCATTCATTAGTATAAATGCTTTACTATAATATTGGACTATATTGTTAACGTTAAACGCAAGATAACTGGCAGCTTCACAAAGAGCTCTGGCATGTTATTGCTCAAGGATCAGCCTTCAGAAACTGCTTCCATTAAACGTAGAAAAAAGCACAATCTCAATACAGTTAATAAGAGCTGGCAAAATGTCAGTCATCATAACACACGTAGTGTCCGTGTTCATTAGTGTCTCCAGACTTTTCGTTTGGCAGGATTCTTAGTCATGTGGAAAGAGCCCTCCATCTATGCCCTGTGCTCATTGATTGTGTGCACCAATATATTTGTATGAAGTTCGGGTTTTAGTTGTTGTTTTTAAGGACACAAAATATAACTTGAAATTTTTAAAAATGAAAGTATCAGTTTAAATAAACCTGACTTAAAATTTTAAATGGTAGATTTCAAATGATATTAATCTGTACTGGACATCATGGTTCTAATCACTTTAAATGTTGTTGTTTGTAGTTTGTAAAGAAGTTTTACAATGAAACTTGGGAAAGAAGATATAACCAGTCCATGCCAGAAGGAACGGTTACCCTGCTCTGGACTATATCTGTTTCTATTTTTGCCATTGGTGGGCTTGTGGGGGCTTTAATTGTTACTCCAGCTGTCAAGTATTTTGGCCGGTAAGCAAATAAATGTGTCTTGTCACTTTCTTTTCTTTTCTTTTGTAATATGATGACTCAAAAGCAAGAAAAACAAATGCTTTTCTCTACTTTGTGCTTCTTTTTACTTCAGAACTCTATATGCAAGACTCTTGCCTTTAAAAATGTAATCTAGGTACTTCCCAAGATCAAATAGTTATGGTTACATTGACACCAAGTAATAACTTATATGAAGGAATGAATGAGGTTTTTAAAAAATCGAAATAGAAGGGTTCCCCCTTCTATACGGTCATGCTGCTTCTTTGATATTTGGTCTTATTAATGAGCTACTTTTTATCATTTAAATGTTACCAATAACCCAAAAGTTGAAAGCTGCATGTTTTGTGCTGTATCTTTCATACTGCACTGAACATTGTCATATTGTGTGTGTCTGTGAGAAGATGCTCAGTTGGCCACTTCCCTATTGGAACATCAGAAAATCACCTTTAAAAATGTGTCATGCGAATATATGAAGCGGCCTTCAGCTGAATCAGAGAGACTTGAGTTAAACACAGAGTTAAACACTGTGTCTGGAGATGCCAGAATTAAACCTTCTGAATGCAAAGCATGTGATCTGCATCCCCTGTTCAGATAGCAAGTGAGGCCATTTCACACATGATGCGACAACAAACCTGGATTAGCCACTTAAATCGACAGGGAACAATAGCCAGTACGGTTTCTCTGATGGATGCACCTGCATAACATCGGGGTTTCCAAACGCCTAGATGAGTCATAGTGAGAGATTTTCTATCCAGGTCTTTTCTTGACAGCATTTCCAATTTGATATCCAACATAGTGGTGAGCCTGTCAGACAGCACGGTGACAAATTGTGCACATAGTGATAAAGGAAGAAGAGTTGTTTCCAAGAAACTGTCTAGATCTAAAACCATACATCCTACATCCTCAATCTGGTACTGAAGTAGTCAGTCGTGGGCAGAAGGTACACTGGAATCTACAGGTGATTTTGAAGTAGATTAGCAAGGATTTCTGACCCCCAATTGATCTGCCTGTGACTGATGGCTGGCTTCACCTTTCCATCTAAGTTAATAAACATGCACATTGGAGTATGCTCACAAAGGGCCAAACCGTACTTCAAGTTATGTACTTTGTTAGCCACATAACGGTATCTTTGAAGTGCATGGTTTTTCCCAGCCATTTCAGTGCCTGTGTTTGAATAGTTCCTGGAGGCCGTAGGTGCAGCTGCCTTGCATTTAAGAACCAACTGTGTCTTTAAAGGCACAACGATGCACTACAGAAACATGGGGATGCCACCCAAAATGGCTGCCCTGTGTTGCGCTTGCCCACGATCTCTTGAGTCCACCATTACCTCATCCAGATATCCTTGAGCCATGTGTTTTCTCCTCCCATGCCGGTGATGGCAGTGTGGAGAAATACACAGGCTGATGTCATAAGACTTGTTCTGGGTGCAGTAGATGTTCCAGAGGGCGAGGGAAGGACTGGGCATAAGGCCACCATTTTGCCAAGTGACTGGATGTAGTTTCACCCTTGCTATGCCCTTGCCCATTGATTCAGTGAAGAATGCCTGTTTAGTGCATCTTTGGTATATTGCATGAAGCAGGCCACCTTTGACTTCTGTCTTGTTTGCAATTGCTACTGAAGTATTTTAATCACAAATGTAGTTGACTGTGTATGTGAAAAGCTGCTGTTTATCTGATGCTGCAAACATGTAATGTTGTTTTCTCTTAGGAAGCGTACACTGCTGCTAAATAATGTGTTTGCCATTGTGGCTGCCTTGTTGATGGCATTCTCTCAACTGGCAGGAGTCCTCGAAATGATTATTCTGGGCCGATTCATAATGGGCATTGATGGAGGTATGACTTTGTATATGTTGCATTTTCATGCCAAGTATATTCCGAGCAATCCCTGTTACCCCAGAGCCTGATATTTCAGTTGAACTTGCCGAGACTGAAGAAGGGTCAGAGACCCCAAATGCTTAAAAATAGAATGTATCAGCAAGAGCCAGGCTGTGGGATGCGTTTTCTTGGCAGAGGATATATCAGTCACCAGAACGTTGTAATCCTTCTCAAAACAGAGCAGTTAGCTGATTTCTCTGCTTATCCCTTGCGTGGGATTTCCTGATCTCAAGCAGAACCTCATAATATTATATCCAGGGCATTGCAATCTTTTTTTGTGAACATTTTGCAAAGACCTAAAGTGCTCTGATGAATGAGCACTTCCAGGAGAACTGAGAAAATACTCTGGTTTCACCTCAGATCATATAAATCTTTCGCCTTTTTCAGGAGAACTGAGAAAAATGTGTTCTGCAAATTATGGCCTGGTTACAGCGAGTATACAACAGAGTATGCAAAGGTTGGCCTCCATGACTAAATTTGAATAGTGGCTTCTTACACTTACTAAAAATATTGGAAAGTTTTCTAATTTTGCTTATATAGTTCTTTAGGAACACATGGGTTACTTTGCTGGTAAATGCTTCTGCATATGAATAAAAAATAGTGGAGAAAGTCATATTAAATACTGCTAAAAATATATAACGTGCTTCCTACTTACCTATATGAAGATAGTAGCTTTAACAGTGTTTGATAATATTTTAGATTTTAAACTTCTTTTACCGAAAAGCTGTCTTTTATCTCTGCCCCCTTTCACAGGTGTATCTCTGAGTGCCCTCCCTATGTATTTGAGTGAAATTTCACCCAAACAGATCCGTGGTTCGTTAGGACAAATTACAGCAATCCTCATCTGTGTCGGTGTCTTCAGTGGACAAGTTTTAGGACTACCTGAGATATTTGGGAAGGTCTGTAATATTGTGAATTGCACTTTTACTGTCGTAATGAAGCTGAGTTAGAATCCTAGAATTGTACAGTTGGAAGCGCAGCTGGGAGTCATCTGGTCCCAACCCCTTTGCAATGCAGGAATCCTGGGGCATGCTCAGCTCAGGGGGGAGATACACCAGACAGCACTCAAGACAATTTTTCCCCCAATAACCAGATTCTCCATAGCCCAGACAGACACATAGTTCCTCTTTTCCAAACTCCCACAAGGATAGAATTCTGCAATACTAGGCAAACAGTAAATAAGAAAGCTGCAAAAGAGCCATCCCCATGCATGTGCTCATAAGTTCAATATTTACTGACTAGAGGAACATGTGGGTGCATAAGGGGTGTGACAGCGGCCGCAGAACCTTTCTCAGTTTGGGTGCAACCGGCCCTTAGCATGGAAAGGGAAACCCCAGTAACAGTGGCATGTGACTGAAGGTGCGGGTCATCAGCTGCAAATTCACCCTTAAAACCTTTGGAGCAAACAGCAACTATTCCAGCCAACTATAAATGATAAGTGTGGAAAGCAGCTGAAGTGCAACAAACGTCTGAACCAGGCTATGAGTTGCCCTTCTGGAAGAGCCCACAGGTCTTGGATATAGCAAGCCTAACTTCAGACTGCAACGGATAACAGGTGTTATGACCACATGATGGCGATATTGCTCTGAGTAAATGCATCTGATACGTTGAGCGGTTTTTTATCTCAATATGTTATTCTTTATTCATTTATTCCGGCATTGATCTTTAGTGTCCATATATAGCAGATGCATGGAACTGGAATGGGTAAAAAGCGTGAGGCAGCTTGAGATTAAGTGGCGCCCTAGGCAGACATCTGAAACGGGATGTGAAGTTGAAAGGGATCAAAAACAGTCTGTTAAATGCAGCTCCTTGCTTCAAGGCAAGACTATCCCCCCAAAGAGGAGGCTTTAATCAGGGGCTTTGAGGTCCTCTCTGCAGCCACAGCATCCTTTTTGTGCTTCACTCAGATTCTTCATCTTCACAGCTAGCAAGCTATGCCCTTGAAGGACAAGGGGACTCTCCTGAAAACCTCTGCAGCTACTTCAACTCATTCCTTAGCCAGGCAAAAAGTGTAGAAGTTGCAGTTTGCAACCAAGGAGAATGTTTGGACTGGTGTAATTTGTTGGCTGGGGGCAGCGGGGTAACTGTTCTGGAATGTGGGGAGATTTTGGAGGTCAACCACATTATGTATTGAACAGGATTTGTATACTGCTTAATTGTAAATAAAGCCTCTAGGCAGGTTAGCAAAAATTAGCAATGGGTGATATTCAATGCTAGTCCTACTAAGAGTCCTCATTGAGTTTAATAGATATGAATAACACAAATGTGAGCAAGTCTATTCTGAATACAAACCCATATATTCTGGAAAGCTGTTTGTTCACTGTGTGTTTAAGAGGACCCCTCTTAAGATATCATAACCAAATTTTGCATTATGGTTCCAGAGATGGAAGGGCAAGTTTTGGTCTAAGTTGGTATGCAGTTGGGTGCCATTTTCCGACTCTTTCAATACTTCATTGATTTTAATTTCAAAACTGCACTGCTTTTTTGGTCAAGGGTAGAAATAAGTTTGTTTGTTTAAAAGTACAATTATGTCTAAAATCAAAAGCTAACATATACATTATGAACTAAAATTAGAGATTAAAATACATGTCATCTTCACATGTCTAGGTAGGTTGCCTAAACAAAAAAGGGTTTAGCAGGTGCTGAGGCGAGTACAGCAAACATACCTGCCTAAAGTCAATGGGCAAGGAGTTGTAAAGGCTGTCGCACTAAAAGACTCTGGGTAACTTAAGTGGAGCTCAAGACCTGCTATGTGATGTAGGTGCTGTTGAAGCAGCTGGAAACAGTGACTGTCGCCCTATCATAGTTGCATGAGGGTAGGCAATTGCCAAGAGAATCCCAAACAGTTTTTAGATACCAAATGTGAGGGGACTGAGAAGCAGAAAGTTGACAGGGGAAAGTCATGACTCACGAGGGGCTCCCAAATGCTTGAGAGTTGTTTAGAACCACAATATTACAAGCTCAGCTAGAATGTATACTGAATGCCACAGGTGGCTACTCAGCCCTGGGAAAGGGGAAAAATAATAACAATAATAATAATAACAACAATTTATTATTTATTATTTATATGCCATCCATCTTAATGGGTTCCCCTGGCTCCCCTGGGTGGCTTCCAACAAAGTAAAACACAGTATGATTGGGGGCAGCGTTAGTGAAGGGAAACACACAGGCAAGATGTAGAAAGACAGACTAGTAGAGATAGATGGCATTGAGCATTGAGAGCTAACTGGTAGGGCTGGGTGCAACAGCAATATATCCTCCAATGCCAGTCTGAAGTCCATATCGTGATCCTGGTTTCCTAATTTTTGACCTGGCAATACATTGGGGATCATTATATGTGTGTGTGTGTGTGTGTGTGCTATTCAAAAATCACGATGCAGGAAAAACTGTGAAGCCAGCCAATGCCTCCTTATTTCAGACATCATGATATATCAGTATATCACAATGTTTAGCTGGTGATATTTCATGATACTGAAAACCAGATATCACCCAGCCCTACAAACTCTTGCTCCTACTATTAGAAATGGAAATGGAAATTATAGGTTAGTCCTTCCTGCTCCCCCAGTCTACTGTGTGGCGACTTTAACCCTCTAGCCCATGCGTAGGCAAACTAAGGCCCAGGGGCCGGATCCAGCCCAATCACCTTCTAAATCCAGTCCGCGGATGGTCAGCATGTTTTTTACATGAGTAGAATGTGTCCTTTTATTTAAAATGCATCTCTGGATTATTTGTGGGGCATAGGAGTTTGTTCATTTTTTCCTCCGAAATATAGTCTGGCCACCCACAAGGTCTGAGGGACAGTGGACCGGCCCCCTGCTGAAAAGGTTTGCTGACCCCTGCTCTAGCCTGCCTGAATTTGACCCACAAGCAGAGAGCAGACATTTTTCATGATTATGCCAATAAATCAAGAAGGTTGTAGAACAAGGTGCAGAATCTTGGGGTTGGAGGAAAACTTGACTCACACATGCCCTGGACAGCAATCGGTTAAGCAATAGGGCATCAGCAAAAGTCATTTGTAGCATAGTGCAGCATAATGGAGCAGGAAGCCTATTAACGCTTAAGGGCATCTTGGAAGGAGGCGCAGGAGAAAACCTCCACGAAATGGCTTCCATTTCTGATTTCAAAGCCTGGGTTAAGCAGGACTCCCTGGTTAGCCTTAACCAAGGTTAATGTCTCTGTCAAAATGCCGTTCAGTTGAGAGTGCTGGTGGCAGTTTGCACTCCGGAAGGGTGGGGTAAATTGCCATTAAGTAATTGGCAACATTGCATCTCTACCAGACGCATAAGAATGAGGGTGCAAAAAGCAATTAATGAGCTAAATGGCTCCAGAAGATTAACCATGTTAGCCTGTTGTGTCAAAAAAAAAATCACAGATAAGCCTGTGGAACCTTACAAGACTTGAACAGTGGTACCTCGGGTTACATACGCTTCAGGTTACATACGCTTCAGGTTACACACTCCACTAACCCAGAAATAGTGCTTCAGGATAAGAACAGGTTAAGAACTTTGCTTCAGGATAAGAACAGAAATCGTGCTCCGGCGGCGCGGTGGCAGCAGGAGGCCCCATTAGCTAAAGTGGTGCTTCAGGTTAAGAACAGTTTCAGGTTAAGTACGGACCTCCGGAACGAATTAAGTACTTAACCCAAGGTACCACTGTACTAAATGTATGAGGTGCCAGGAATCATTGGACTTTCTTTCTTTCTTTCTTTCTTTCTTTCTTTCTTTCTCCTTGCATTATATTGACAAGTGGTAATGAAAATTTCATGTAGGGTTCAGACCTGCCTTGGTAGCGATTGGCCACTGCCAATTTGGGTAGCTTTTAAACAGGACAAATTTGTGGAAGATCTGTTGCTACTAGCCATTGTCAGATGCGACATTCACTGGGAATCAGTTGGGGAGAGTGTTGCTGGGGCACAAAGATCCTGCCCCCTGGCTTCCCACTGGCTGGTCACTCTGAGAACAGGGTACAGGATTAAATGGGCCTCTGGCTTGACCTCGGAGCTCTTACGTTCTCATGCAACAGGTCAAATGATCTTCTGTATTCACCCAATTAATAATAAATATGATCAGAAAAATGAAAAACTCAACAAATATTTCTCCCCTGCTCCCAATTTTCTAGTAATTTAGCGCCGTCCTAACTTGATATCTTGATTTTCAGGTATCAAAAGAAAACAATCTGTTTCCAAACCATTCTTCTGAGGTTTGCATAGGCTGTGGGAGCCACAAGGGAGAGCCAATGCCACTGGCCCATCAGTGTAGCCTGCAACATTGATGCTGAGCCTGAGTTGGGCAGAGGGCTGACCTGCCAGTTTCTGCTAACCCATGCCTCAACATCAGCTTCTCTCCTCCCCACCCCCCCACCCCCACATTGCACATAAGCAGGCAGCACGGAGGGGAGTATCAGCAGTTTCCCCCGTTTCTAAGCCAGAGGGGGAAAGCTGTAGAGCAATGTTTACTGAAGGAAGGTCAGTGGACCTGAAAGAGAGCCTGAGATGACATGGCTCTTTAGCCTGCGAAGAATGAGGAAAGAACGGCTCTTTTGACACGTAGCCAGTCAATTTAAGGAAAGGTCTGTACAGTATTGCTTTTAAAGGTTTTTTAAAAAAATGTTGTGATACACACAGAGAGAGAGAGAGATGCAAAAGCTCGGAATGCTTTGTGAGAGATCATTATGTAAATGCCTTCATTTTGAAATAAGTCACTAAAATAAACATTTTGCGGGCTCTTGGAGGGCAGTCACTGGCAATGTGCATTCGCTTATTCCCACCTCCAAGTACAGTCATACCTCTTCTTGTGAATGCTTCATGTTGCGTTTTTTCAGGTTAAAAATGTGGCAAACCCAGAAGTGTTTACTTCCGGGTTTCGCCGCATGTGCAGAAGCGTTCTGTGCAGTTCACGCATGCACAGAAGTGCTCTATCACGCTTCGCACATGCACAGAAGCGCCGCTCCGCTCTGGTTACAGACTTTTCAGGGTGCGAACGACACCCCAGAACAGATCGTGTCTGCAACCAGAGGTACCACTGTATAAGTGAATAAATAATAATAATAATAATAATAATAATAATAATAATAATAATAATAACAGTTTATTATTTATACCCCGCCCATCTGGCTGAGTTTCCCCAACCACTCTGGGAGGCTCCCATTTAAGTGTTAAAAACAATACAGCATTAAATATTAAAAACTTTCCTAAACAGGGCTGCCTTCAGATGCCTTTTAAAAATAAGATAGCTGCTTATTTCCTTGACACCTGATGGGAGGGTGTTTCACAGGGCAGATGCGACTACTGAGAAGGCCCTCTGCCTGGTTCCCTGTAACTTCACTTCTCGCAATGAGGGAACCGCCAGAAGGCCCTCGACGCTGGATCTCAGTGTCCATATAGGAGAAACTAAAGAGGTTTAACCTGGAAACATCATGGAGATGGGGGAGAAAGCTGCTCCTTGTGGCCCCAGCCATTGTCTGTATTCATGTGGTCAGCTCACCCTCAGCCCTGTTTTTTATGTGTATTGTGCATGCATATGGCAGAATGGGGAGAACCAGCATATATATGGTCCGCACAGGTAGATTCCTTGTCCTGCATCAACCTTTCCAACCTGCTGTCCTCCACATTGTACCACAGCTGCCATCAACATGGCCAATGTGTGCCAGTGTGGTGTAGTGGTTAAGAGCGGTAGTTTCGTAATCTGGTGAACCGGGTTCACTTCCCTGCTCCTCCACATGCAGCTGCTGGGTGACCTTGCGCCAGTCACACTTCTCTGAAGTCTCTCAGCCTCGCTCACCTCACAGAGGAAGGGAAAGGAGAATGTTAGCCGCTTTGAGACTCCTTAAAGGGAGTGAAAGGTGGGATATCAAATCCAAACTCTTCTTCTTCAATGGTCAGAGATGATGGGATTTGTGCCCTCTGAATGTTGTGGACTGCCAGGGTAGGGAAGGTTGTCATACGCTATATGCCTGTCATAGCAGACCTTGAACCTTGACCTTTCCTTTCCTTTTAGTAGTGCATAATTGGGATACTATTAAGTATGAACTTCGGAGTCACAAATTTCAACACATGAGTTCAGTGTCATCTAAGTTTTACCAAGTTGGGGGTTTTTTATCATACACAATTTTGAATATTTTGCTAAGAAAATGAATAGTGGGTCTTGATTTCAAATGAGAAAGTATTTTATTTCAGACACTGGTGAATCATCGTTTTTAGTGTTTTACATTCAGCTGCCACTTTATGCCTTTGCAGAGGATGAAATTATGCTAATGGAATCGCATGAATTTGTCCGATTGTTGAATCTGTCACACATGAGTAATACTGCTTAGATAAAGAAATAAAGGAATGCTGAAATTATAGCATAATTCTAATTTGTGTCTCAGATGTATTAAACTGGTAGATGTATTTGAGTATTTTTTAAAAATGATATAGAATACCTGTCAGAAGGGGGGGAAACAAATAAAAGAATGGGAGAAGGACTGTTCCTCCTGCATTTTAATAGTAAGTAAAAGTACTGCTACAAAATCAAAGTAAGCTATCCAAATAAGCTATAGAATACTTTATTTATTAGGGTAATACTATCAAATTCACAGGGGTTTTTTTGTTTTCAAGAAAATAGGCCCTTGTGTACTTGATTAGAAAGAGAAGTCTATATAATATTTTTAAAAATCATTGGGATGAAAGAAAAAAAACGCATCTTCAATATTGAAACCAGCTGTGAATCAGGGGCGGAGCTTTATGCTCAGGCACCAGGAGCGGAGAGCAGGCGGGGACGGGGCTGGCGCACGTTCTGGGGGCAGGGTGCCCAGCGCAGGGTGGGGGGGCAGCTGCGATGGAACCCCACCGGGATCGCACTCCCAGGGGCAGGGTGCTTCCCCTGCCCCCCTCGTCCTCCACCAGTGCTGTGAATTCACTCATTTATATGTAAGTTCTATTAACATTTATTGGACAGAGAAGTGTGGGCAATATATCAGTCCTTGAAGTCAGATATATGAATTTACTAACACGGTTACTAAGAGAGCATTGTGGCCATTGATAGAGCAACCCTCTATCAATTTGCCTAATCTGTTTTAAAACCATCTAGTTGCCTCTATTACCACATTGTGGCAGTTGACCCAGTAAGTTGTTTGAAGGTAATCTTTCCCTGAACCTTCCTGCCACTAAGTTTGATCAGTTCTACTATTGTAAAAGTGGGAGAAAAAAGAATCTCTCTCTGCCCCCCCCGGTCCACTCTTAATTTATAGAATTAATATCCGCTTCATTGCCCCACGCCCCGTAAAGCAAATCCCAAACAATTTCCCCTTTCCTTCTGCTCCAGTCCTTGACCATGTTGGTGACCTTTTTATATATTTGCTCCAGCTCCAGCTCCCATCTTTTTCAAATGTGGGGATGTAAAATGCAATCTGAAAAGCCACTGATAATCAGAGTGACCTGACAGTTGAAGCCCTGTTTGGGAGGTCTCCAGATTGTTTGCAGATGCATGGACACAAAGTTAGCACTAATACACCAGCAGCTTCCCTTCAGGAAGTAGCTCACAGTTTATCTGGCTAAAACAATCCACGAGCCCAGGTTTTGACATTACAAGATGGACTGCCTTGCTTTCTGGCAGCATGGCAGGAACAGAGAGGAGTAGAGCCAGAACGTTTGAGCAGCATGCACCACTGCACATGAAACCATAGTTTGCTTTTGTGGGATGTGAAACACAAGAGCAGTCAAGCACAGCATCCCTAGAGTGGACATAAAAGGGGATGTCTGGACCAGCCAGTCGGAACTTCTTGTTTCTCCTAGGCTGGGACAGACTTCCTCTGCTTGTGACTAGAGGTGGGCGTGACCTCACCTGCCCAGGTAACAAAAGAGCAGGACTGGTCAGCCATATCTCTCTTTCTCTCTGGCCACATTCATTGAAGAAGCAACATATGCTTAGCCTAAGATGCTCTCTTGGCTTGCAGCCAAGAGAGGACAAAGGGGCTGTCTCCTTATGGGATAGTTTCCAGGTATATTACTTTTCTAACTTAAGTCTGCCTTCTGGAATCCAACTGTGAACAGAATGTGAGTGAGTAAACTCTTTTTATACTTTTATAGAAGACTGTGTCGTGACTTATCTTTTTATCAGGGACTAAATGGGGAATTACCAAAAGGAAAACTCATTTTAGAGGCTTTAGCAAGCCTGAGTAAATGCATCCGCTGTGCGAGTTTAAAAGGGAGAATGCTAAATTGTGGAACTTGTTAACACAAGTTGGAAAGGATATAATCAAACAATATGTCCTCTCCTGCATTCCTGAACATTCCCACAGTTTTAAACTATGATTTTGTGTGATGTGTGATTTTGCTTGTGAGGTAGTGTATTGTGTGTGTGTGGCCCATTATTTCTTCTGGGGCCCTCCACCCCCCCACCCCGCGATAGAGGGAACAGATTTGCACATAACACAAAATGCATGCAGTCCAAAGTTTTGTGCAAATTTGTATGCTCTTTCGTGAGAAGGGAGGAGGACCCAATCCACATCTGTGTCCTGGGACCAGGAAATCCTGTTGACATCCTTGGTTCAGATATTGCAATGTACTCTCTGCGCAGCTGCCCTTGGAAAGTGTGTGGAAGCTGCAGTCGGGCAGGTATATAAATAGCCCTTCACGTAGGCTTTGTTCGCTAAGATAAACCTCCAGGCATTCAGACACAGAAGGTTATGTAAACGGAAAGGGTGCTGTGGCTATTGCTGTGTTGCAAAGCGTTAAAGCAGATGGGGGTGGGCTGCTGGGCTACTAACATTAGCAAGGCTGGATCGGTCCAAAGTTCTAGTGCTCACCTCCAGCAAAGAGCGGCTCTCCCAATTTTATTCTTATCCATTTGCTTCCAGTCAGTGTTCTAGGGGCTCCGTGGCAGAGCATCAGCCTTGCATCCAAAAGTTTAATCCCTGGCATTTTCCGTCCAGGAATGGGGGAGACCCCTGTCTGAAACCCCAGAGACCCTCTGCCAGTCAACGTAGACCAGTGGTGTCCAAACTTCTTTCAAAGAGGGCCAGATCTGATGAAGTGAAGGGCTGTGGGATTTAGGGTTAGAGTTGTTGAGGTTTTGGGGGGATAAACTGCCACAGGGGCTGGATTAAACTGACTGGCGGGCTGGATTAGGCCCCCCAAACGGACTTTGGCCATGCCTGACGTAGACAGTATTGAGCAAAATGGATGCCGTGGTCTGACTCTTGTCTCAGGCAGTTTCCTATGTGTGCAGGCTCTCCTATCTTGGAGAAAGTAGCCTTCCATGCCTGTACACTTTTAGGACTGGTGAATAAGGTTGCTACCCGTCCCTAGAAAAACGTAATTGTCCTTTTTTTAAAAAGAAAGAAAGAAAGACTTCAAACCTGACACATCTTTTCACGTATTAAGTCTCCTCCTCCTCCAAACTGCACATCCAGAGAGAGGATCCAGTGGGAGGAGGAGAGCCAGAGCCTGAGTGGGAGTTTGTGGGGCAGAGGAGGAGCGCTGAGATGAAGAGTTATCAGAGGGTGGGGTACGGTGGGGCCGGGAGGAGGATTTTGAGAGAGAGTTTTTGCATGGGCAGAGGGAGGGTCACAGGGAGTGAAAGGGGGGCGTTGCTGTGCACTGGCCTGCTATGGTGGAAGTTTTGCATGGGCAGGGGGGCAGCAGATGGGTCAGAGAGCGGGAAAGAGTTTTTGCATGGGCACACGGGAAGGAGTGGGTCAGAGACAGAGATGGGGGGGGGGTGCGGTCTGTCCCGGTCTGTACATTCAGTGGAGAGTGTGGGGGGGGGGGATTTTTCTTACAGTTGTAAATCATAGTGCTTTTGTTGTTTTGATTCATTGAATAAGCCCATGTAAACCCCGAGGGGCTTTGTAATGGATTGCTTTGAAGTCATGCCTGAAGTCATGTGATTTTTAGCTTCCTGATTCCCCCCTCAACCTGTCCCATATTTTGCCCGACCAAAGGTGGCAACCCTACTGATGGCGTCACATCAGTGGTCGCATCCAGAGCAGCTGTTTTAGTTGTGGTGTCACTTCTGTGGAATTCCCTCTCGGAGGAAACACCACCAGAGCCTGGGCTTAGACAAGATAGGCAGTTGGTCTCTGTGTGGTGCCTTCTGAGTGCCAGGGGCTTTCCAGGTCATCAAGCAGATATTCCTAGCCCAGGAGAAAAAGAGAGATGCAGGGATTGAATTTAGGAGCGTCTGCTCCTGGATTATGAATGTTCCCTGTGTTTCTGTTTATTTCTTCATTACATTTGGATCAATATTTTCTTCCAGCATTACATTTCCATTTTGTTTTGTGTTTGTCTCTTGCAGGAATCCATGTGGCCCTATTTATTTGGGATGATAATTGTCCCATCGCTCATCCAAATGGCAGTCCTGCCTTTTCTTCCGGAAAGTCCTCGCTTTTTGCTGCTTGAAAGACATGACACAAAAGCAGCAGAAAAAGGTGCTGTGCTTTTGTTTTTCATCATTTGTCTGCTTGCCTCAAAAGACAGGAATTCCCCTGAAAGTGCAAATATCCCTTCGTTTTGCAGTCTCCTTTCTTTAACTCCAAGAGTCCTACAAAAATTGCATAATATTGAAACACTCGAGGCAGTCGCAATCTGCTTTTCCACCATGTGACTCTGTTTCATGCAAAGTATCTGTCTCCTGCAACTAAGGTTTCCTTGGTGGTGGCCCCGCCATATGGAATGCCTTGCTAAGTGTGGTGTGCCAGGCCTCATCCCTAGGATGTTTTCAGGTGACCAGTTGACAGGACTGCTCAAAAAGGCCGCCTTCAACTTACTGTTAGCTCTGCTGGTTTGGTTTAATTTTTATGATAGAGTTTAACTTGAGGATTGTTTTATGTTTTAAAATACTGTTTTCGGTTGTGACATTGCAGGGACGCGTGTGGCACTGTGGGTTAAACCACAGAGCCTAGGGCTTGTCGATCAGAAGGTCGGCGGTTCGAATCCCCACAACGGGGTGAGCTCCCGTTGTTCAGTCCCAGCTCCTGCCAACCTAGAAGTTCGAAAGCATCTGTTTGGGGAGGCTGGTTTGGGAGGAGAGGCACTGTGCTTCTGTGGTTCAGTTCCGACCTGGAAGACCATTTTCAGAAGATGATGCTTGGGTAGCGTTGCTCTGCCCCATAAGCTGCATCCTATGCCTATGTTCAGGGACGCGGGTGGTGCTGTAGTCTAAACCACTGAGCCTTGGGCTAGCTGATCGGAAGGTTGGCAGTTCGAATCCCCGCAACGGGGTGAGCTCCCGTTGTTTGGTCCCAGCTCCTGCCAACCTAGCAGTTCGAAAGCACGTCAAAGTGCAAGTAGATAAATATGTACCACTCCGGCGGGAAGGTAAACGGTGTTTCCATGCGCTGCTCTGGTTCGCCAGAAGTGGTTTAGTCATGCTGCCCACATGACCTGGAAGCTGTGCGCCAGCTCCCTCGGCCAATAAAGCGAGATGAGCTCTGCAACCCCAGAGTCGGTCACAACTGGACCTAATGGTCAGGGGTCCCTTTACCTTTAGCTTTATTGTGACATTAGTACCTAAATAGGCAATGGCTAGGCCTACAGGTTCGCATTCTCCAAATCTACAGGGTAATAATCCTAGCATGTATTTGTAGGTGTGTGTTGTTTGTATCCAGAAGCTGAATCAATACCATATTCAGCACTACATCTGTGTTCCCATGGACCTCAAGTCTGCACAAAGTCTAGGAGATGAACCAAATTCATATGAAGTTCCTGGTATAATTTACATGGAGGCAGATATATACAACCATTTTTTTAGCCAGAAAAAAAGGAAATGTTTGATGCAAATTAACTCGTTGATCCATTGTGTCTGCTTGGTCTGAACGCAACCACAATTTGCATTCTAAACAAATATATGACTTGTGGGTTTACAGCATTTCAGACCTTTCTTGGCAAATCTGATGTGTCGTATGAAGTAGAAGACGTGTTGGAAGAGAGTCGCGTGCAGAGAAACACGCAGATAGCATCTATCTTTCAGCTTTTGTGTGACAGCAGTAAGCGATGGCAGATCCTCACCGTAATTGTAACCATGGCCTGCTACCAACTCTGTGGTCTTAATGCTGTAAGTGAGATGACGGCAAATAATGTGTAGAAGATATATTTCTATGTTTTGTTCCAATGTTTCAAGAACTTTCTAGAATATTTCTAGAATGTTTTGGCGACGGCCTCAAATCTCTGAATGGAAGGGCTTTTAGAAAGACAAAATGAATGGTTTCATAGACCTGTAGAGTTGGAAGGGACCCCAAGGGTCATCCAGTCCAACCCCCTGCAATGCCTCTTTCAGACCGAAGCCCCCTTCCCCTGAAAGCCTGGGCTCAGCCTGGGAGGGCCTTTAATCCAGCACCATCATTCCCCTGCCAGCCCCCCAGTGGATCAGAGGGTAGAGCAAAACCGGTGATAAGCAACATTTGCATGTATTAGTTTTGTTAGTGAAGTATTGCTACTTAGCACTGTTACCGAAAATAATCAGCGTTTTTATTGATACACAATGTTTAATTCAGCAAGTAGCACTGGGCAGCTTTACACCTGCAGCTCCCAATCCTCTGGATAATTCCTCTTATCCTTCTAGCAGATCTTTGAGGCTGCAGGGGGAGGGGTGGAAGGATAAGTCCCATTTGCCAAAGCAGATATCTGTTGCACAACTGCGATGCCATGTAGCCCCTTATCTTCATGCTATGAACTTTGAAGAAAGATGCAGCAACATAAGGCAAAATGTGATGCATCGATTCTTCAAAACACATTCCTAGATTCCTAGCATTGGGGGGATAGAGCTCATAGTTACTGAACCAATGCCATTGTCTTCAGCTCAGTAATAATGTTTGTAGGTAAGTAGGGGTGTGTTTTGTTTTGTTTTGTTTTGTTTTGTTTTGTTTTGTTTTGTTTTGTTTTGTTTTGTTTGTGTGTCACTGAGTGTGAGAGAGATGCATTAACTCATTTTTCCTGTTACAATATTTACTCCCTGACCCATTAAACTTCCTGAAGGGCAAATTCAAGTCCAAGTCAGATCACTAAGTTAACAACCTGATTTCAGTCTTATTCTGCCAGCAATTCCAGAATAGCTGTTGGCTGGCCCTCCTTTCAGCCACTGTGAGAACAGGATGCTGGAGCAGATGGTCTAATGGCCTGATCCAGGAGGTTCTTCTTATGTTCTTAGATGCAGTAGATGCCTTCTTTTCATCATAACTACCAAGCCAAGACAACCCCAATATATTGCATTTGCCCAGTCCATGTTGCTCAGATGAAATGGGACCATCATGCTTCACTTTGAAATACATGGAAAACATTCTTTCACAGAGACTGACATCTGTGGAGGAAATCAAACACCCCAAATGAATTCTGTTGCTCTCTAAATAAGCTACCTGGGATGATGGCATGACCACATCTAATTAAGGGATAACTTGAAAATTACTCTGTGTCAGATGATGGGTGTAATATCTTTTTTAAAAGGAAAACCTTTTGCACCTTCCAAAGCAATTTGTAACGATTGCAGTATCTTTCTAAGAGTTAATTAGATGTTACTGAGAAATTCTTCGCTGTCTGCTGTGAATAAGATGAAAATTGCACTTCATCATACCTTCAATAAACCTACAAAAGACATCCCACAAAAAGTATAGCTTTCTACTAACTGCAGGATTTCAGTACTAATGACAGGCTTGTTCTGTTCCCTGTTGTGGATACTTTACTGAGAAAAGATATGGAATTATCTTGTCATCTATTCGGTTTACAGCTCTTCTTATAATTATACTTACAAGAAACAGAAAACTGCCATGTGCAGTGAAATAACCAAGGCAGGGTCCCCCCCCCCCCAGTCCTGCACTTGAAGTACTGGAAATAGAATGGGAACATCTGGGATTATGGCAAGATTTCTTCTTGGAGAAGAAATGAAGTGGTATTGATTCCCTCTAAGAATTACTCAGGTTTAAAGACTCAGTAGAACTGGTGCGTTCCATGTGGGGTTCTGCACTCTTGAAAAAGCTGTGAGGGAGCATCCCTTTGAGGGTGGGGAGTTGCAAAAAGAACTGAACTTAAATGGTTAGGTAGTTGGGAGAGGTTAGTTTTTTTGAAAATTTGTGGGCTAGGTTGGAAGAGGGTGATAAATCATAGGTTTAGGGTTAGGGATGAGCTTTGAAGGGTGTTAAGCAGCACAAACAATAACACTTTCCTGTTGTTTGCATACATCTTTTTCCAGATTTAGCCATTTGCTTATTTCCTGAGCTCCCAACTAGGGTAAACTGAAAAATAATATATCAACATACTATTTCTTCTTCTTTAAATTTACAGTCAAGGGACTTTCCAGACGACCACTTTAGAGAGCAACTGTTGCTGCTCCTACATTGTGTGAAATTCAGATTTCTTTCCTCAGAAAAGCACTTTTCTTTTGTGTGGGGTGGAAGGCTGACATAATGTTTTCCATTGTTGCAATGGTATACCCTGCTCATTGTATTTATATAACACCACAATGTTCAACAAAATCTCGACATATTATATAATCAGTCGCATGTTTCTAATTTGGTTTATTAAAGTGCTCCAGCGCAATTGGAGCACAGGGTTGTGCTGTTAACGTCCAGTTGGATGTCACTGGGCAGTCCATCATTACTGAGGCATTAAATGTATGTAGTCGTACATTTTAATTAGATTCTAAAAAACTTTTTGAAATCAAATAACTGAAAAAATGGTTTCTTGTTACAGATTTGGTTCTACACAAATGACATTTTCAAGGGAGCTGGACTAAATTCAGAAATAATCCCATATGTTACTTTAAGCACAGGAGGGATTGAGATTTTGGCTGCCATTTTCTCCGTAAGTACTGTGTCTTCTGTACCCTGTAAAATCCTTTTAGCTCCCTCCTCTTTCGATTTGATGTGGCATTTTCAGGTAAAAACCAGACAGAAGGGCTATGTTTTATAAACTTTATTCAACTTTACTCAATATTTTAAGAGGTTGGGATGCAGGAAATTTCAAGTCTGCAGTCATTATGAGTTCTCAATAAAATAGATTAATCTAGTTTATTGCTGTATTAGTTTTTCATTTATTTAAATAACACCATTAATGTGTGTATCTCATAGAATCACAAAACTGCAGAGTTGGAATGAGTCCTGGGGGCCATCTCATCAGTGCTGTGAACCTTGCTATCTAAAATCCAGTACAGGGAAGAAGAGTGGGGGGGGGTAAACAATGAATAAATATATATATTTATAATATATATAATATATATATAATATATATTATAGTTTGAATTGCAAGTTTAGTTCTTGGTCTTTGCTCTTAGTTCTTTTCCTTTGTATTGAATTTAGGCCAATGTTTATTTTAGCCTATGTTACCACAAAAAGAGAAAGGGGGAGGGGGGAGGGGGAGAGAGAGGGGGGGGGAACATTGTTTTCTGTGGTACAAAAAGCCTCATGTTAGAAAATGACCATGACCATTGAGAACTAGTTACTCTTAAAATGTAGGGGCCATATACAGTTAAAAGGATGCACCGTCCAGACCCATTTACTTATTTCAAAAGCATATGAATAACTTTCATGCACTGAAATCAGTGACATTCACAGTTCAAATCCTGAAAGCGGTGGGACTTGCTTGTAAGCAAGCCTGCCTTGGAATTTGGTTGGATCATGTCATATATTTAAAAGTGTACATGTAATTTACAAATATGTCACAATCAAAACTGCCACACAGCTGGCTTTCTTCCTGAGGATGAAAAATGTTGAGGGGACTTCTGTCTGTTCCCTCACTGGGGAACAGATCAAGGGAGCAATTTTGAGCAGACAAACGGCTGGCAGGCAAAAGGCGAAGCAGCCCCCGTCCTGGTCCACCTCTCTTTGCTTACCTTGGGTACTTTTAATTCATTCATTTTAGCGGGGGGGGGGGCAGATTATGCAACTACGATAAATGAAATGTGAGCCTCATTCACCTGTCGGGGTGCATAGGATTGCAGCCTCCAAGTGGGGGGGGGAGAGATCCAAGAATGACCTATTCTATGTTTGTATATGAACTTGATGAATTTATTCAAATGGGCTGCTCAGTGATTACCCAAGTCCTAAGCATGCTTGCTTTTGCACTTCATTTGACTAGACCTGCTTAGGAACAGCCTTGATAAATATAATTCATATTCATTGCTGTCAATAAATTGTAAGATCAGTGCAGCTGAGCAAAGCTAGGCAAAGCAAACACTGAAGTCTATGCCATTGATTGTGTTGACATTTTTTAGTCCTTTCCATGCAGAAAATTCTGCTGCTTTGTTGTCTCTGATATTATATACAGTTCCGACAGAAGGCAAGTTCCCATAGCAGCAAAGCTAAAAATGGAATGTGAGGTCATGAGCATCGGAGCAAGAAGGAATGAAAAAGCTGCACCGTTTAATTCAACTTTTAATTAATTAATGCTTGAATACATGCTTAATAAGAGGGGTGTGCTGCAGGGGCCACTAAAAGTGGACTTGCAACCAACTTACCATGGAGCCAAAAATTTAATGTGGTTTTCTGTGTATGTGATGTGCAGGCATGTGTGAATTGACCCCCTGGCAGAGGCTCCAATGCACGTAATTGCTGACACTCTCCCTAATACTCTCTTATGCTTTCATGACACTTCTCTAAATGCATGGTTAAATTAAATATTTCTAATATAAAACATGCAGAATTTTTGAAATAGTTTATGCACAGATAAAACAAAAACAAAGTAATACAAAGTGGGTCCTCATTGCTCCATGTGTGTAGAGCCTCTGAAAATTCACTCTGACAAACAGTAGTGAGTACCATTTAGAATATTAATACTGTTGTTAGTGTGACATAATGGTATATTAATTTGGTTGCAAATGGTGGGCACAAACCATTATTCCCCTTCAGTGCAGCTTATGCAGCAGGCCAGATCTAATCATGCATTTTATATATAGAAAGTTAAAACACTTGGAATATGAAAAAAGTTATCTATGTTCCAGTTTGGAGAGTTTTTGTTTGTGTTGTAAAAAGTACAGTGGTACCTCTGGTTATGTACTTAATTCGTTCCAGAGGTCCATTCTTAACCTGAAACTGTTCTTAACCTGAAGCGCCACTTTAGGTAGTGGGGCTTCCCGCTGCCACTGCACCTCCGCTGCATGATTTCTGTTCTCATCCTGAAGCAAAGTTCTTACCCCGAGGTACTATTTCTGGGTTAGCGGAGTCTGTAACCTGAAGCGTATGCAACCTGAAGCGTATGTAACCCGAGGTACCACTGCATAGCATTGTGATTCAAGTGACTAATCCTAGCGTCTTTAGGATTCCCTCCCTGAGAGACATGGATCCCCATTGCCCTTAGATTGATCCATGAGGAGTTATAAGAGTTGACCACATAAATCCAGGATGCCCTTGGTTTTGTTAGAAAATAAGACACTGTTTATTTTTCTTCCTCAGGGCCTAGTGATAGAACGACTCGGACGCAGACCTCTTCTGATTGGGGGGTTTGGCTTGATGGTCCTCTTCTTTGTAATACTCACTGTGTGTATGACTTTACAGGTATGTAAACCTGCCCTGCTCAGCTTAAATATCAGGCAATTCTCATTGCTCTTTCTTGTACACAGTGTGTGATCTTTAATGTGCAACTTTGACATTGAAGTCATGTGTGGGTTAACTGTGAATCTATTACACTGTCAGTTATTTTTGTCCTTTTAAAATTATGTTTAGCCAAGAGAAAACCAAAAGGTTCACAACTGAAATTGTTCTTGCAGGTTTCAAGATGAGACAGTTTAGGGATAATGTGATTTAACAATAAAGTATTTCATTCACTACCCATTTGTGTAAGAGAAAAATGAGGGGCTATAACCTTTTCCCTCTTAATCATTTGTATAAAACGAAACTAGAGTTATATAATACTATTTTAAACTAACCTTGGTTCTCCAAACTCTGGTTTGTTTGAACTAGGATTAGTAAAAACTATCTGAGATCAAACGTATTCTCCCTATTCTCCTTTATTCTGGCTTGCATTATGTGTGAGCACTGCTGCTAACCCTGATTGAAGAGATCACAGAACTCCAATTCACTTTGAATTGTGAGGTTGATGTTGGTACTGCATGATTCCCAACACAACCATGGTCCCTAAACCATGGTTCAGCATTCATTCTTCAGCAGCCCTAATTCTGTGTTTTAAATATGTGTATCTGAAACATTATATCACTCCTAGATATCCTGTTGCTTTTTGGCAATTTTGTTTTAAATATTTTGATTCAAAAATGTGAAGATGTGTTATTTACTCTAAATGTCAGGAACCTGACATTATTAACATTTACTTTCCAAGTGGCTATTTTTTAAATGGTCAAAAGAAGGTTCTGAAGGAGGTCACAGAACAAAGTAGAAGTCATTTTAATCCCTGACTTGTTTCTCTCCTGTTGCATTGATTATTGCACAGCTTCTTTTGCTCCAGAGGGCATCTCTCAAACTGATGAAAGCTGTAATTCTGACAGGTTAAAACAGCAGGCTTTGGGTGAACTTTCAGTACATTGTATTTCTCCAGGCAAAGTCATGATCTCCATTCCTCACACAAAGGTTAACACATATTTCCCAGGAAAGAGTTGCTTCAAGAAGTGTGCAAACATGAAGATATCTACATTTTCAGCCAGATCTTGGATGTAGTGAGTTGCCTTATACTGAGTCCACCCAGATACGCCTCCCAGAGTGGCCACTTTCAGGCCACCCTTTTGAGGTAGAGATGCTGAGCATTGAAGATGGGATCTTGTAAATGCACATTATGTGTTTTATGACTGAGTTACAGCTCTTCCCCACGTGTGGCTTAACACCTTCGTCATCAGACTCACTATTCAGTACAGATCGGTTACCGTTCTGTTTCATTTAGATACAGATATATTAAAAATAGAAGCAGATAGGCCAAGCTGAAATGTCTTTCTTGGATAGGGTTGGATTTCAGCACAGACAGAAGATTAAGGGGGTCAGAGGCAGACGACAGGGTGAATGGCAGACACGGGGTCATGTATCAAATTAGGCAGGTGCCACAGGCAAAAACTATAGTCAAAGACAGGCTGGCGATCAGCACTAGATTGTGGAGGGAGGTGAGGCAAGGTCGTCCATATGGTTCTCAGTCCATTGAGTTGCTGAAGAACCCAACCTGGAGTTAGACCCAAGCAGACTGCTCTTGGTTCCTCAGGTCATGGCTGGACTGAAGAGCCATACTTCCAGCTTTGGCCACTGTATGGGTGGTGCTGCAGCACAGCAGAGATTGGGGGACTCATTCCCACCACTTGAGATGCCAGAATCTCTACTTTGAGACTTAGAACGATCCATACAGTATTTCCATTTCTCCTGCTTTTTTGTTACTGAAGTAAGCGGTCAAGTGGAAAGAGTTCTTAAACCCAATGATATATACTGGGTTTATTTGTAGCAGTGCATGCCTTTCTGACATGATAGGAACATATTAGTTTGTGAATGCCGTTTTGAGTAGTTATTCGCTGGCACAGAAACAATAAACCTCCTATCACCACACTTTAGGGTCTGTGTTACTTTGCAAACCAAGGAGCTCATCTTTTTTATTATTATATATTATAAATATATATTTATTTATACCCCATCTTTCCCCCCGAACAGGACTCAAATAAAAACATAGAGAAATTGATAATAAAAATACCAATGAGCACAAGACACATATATAAAATTTGTTTAAAACATACCAGTATATTATTACTATATGTTTAGTAATCTTTTTCTATAGATCTTTCATTTTTGTGTGCATGACTACAGAATCCAAGAGTACAGAAAACCTGTATGATTATTTGCACTTACTATAACCAGTACTTCTATGTACTTTGCACATTAGTAATACCTCTCCATTGTATTTTTTCAGGATCAAGCAGTCTGGCTTCGATACCTCAGTATAGTCTGCATTCTGGCAATAATTGCATCATTTTGTATTGGACCAGGTAACGATTCTTTTTCAAATGCATTTAAGTGAACTATCATCCACTCATGCTGAAGTCTGTTGTACTAGGGGCAGTATATTTCCTGTTTTAGCCTGTGAATGTCCATCAGGGTGGGAGTGGTGAAACAGACGAGAATTCAGTGTTTATAATGACAATATGAAGTATGGTGTGTTGTAGATACGTTCATCTGCCTAGGTTAGCACTGGAAGGCACCGTCGATCTAACTCTGTGAGTTCTTCCCTCTATTAGCTGTAAGCTTGCAATGGGTTGTATCCAATTCCTCTTCTCTACAGCCCCCTGCATACCATCAAAATGTGCTCTGGAGGGCTGGGAGACCTTCTGGAACAGATTTTGGGGCAGGAGGGGAGAGGAGAGGAAGAGGAAATCCTGTTGCATGAGCGGAACTCTGCTCACAGTGTTGGATGATATCCAATGTTCCTAAACCCAATGTTCTACTTATAGACAAACTTGAGTACCCTCCTGTAATTTATATGTACTTCATGGAATAATCCACAAGACATCAGTAATGAATTTTAATCTGATATAAATCGGGGCTGGGCAGAAAGAAGATAGATCTACTGGTGGATTTCTGGATGATTTGCCCCAGATAGGCAAAGGTTTTGGACTCTCAGTTTAGCAACAGAAATTTCATTTAGCAATCAACAACATGCTTGTTTAGGAGGATTCATACTCCACCATTTCAGCCTAAGCGCAATGCTTTAGGGAAGCTTACCACATGTTAAAAGCAACTAAATGGCTATATATAGTTTCTAAATTAGGATGTTAGAGAGTCTTTGACCTCAGGTGTAGATCTGTATCTACAAGTTCCTCATGAGGAGCAGTATGACTCTGCCCCCCCAACCACCAATTTGCATCTAGCTTCACCCCCAAATATCCCCCTGCCTGAAACTCTGGGGAACCACAGACAGTCATTGTAGAGATTACTGACTCCGATGAGCCAATGATCTGACTTGGTATAAGGCAGCTTCGTATCTTCCAAGTGATTATTTTGCACCCAGCTCTGGCTGTAGTTCAGGTAAAAGAAGCAATGTCTGGAGGCTGCCTGGACTTGGTGTAAAATGGTCCCTTGAGGAAGTTATGTTTTTATGCATTTAGGTAGTTGAAGTTTATATTGGTAGGAACTGGACCGTGAACAACCTTAGGCCTGAGGTGCAAAAAGTATGCATGTTAATGTGAGCGTACACTTTTCTAATAGAACCTGCAGAAATACATTTGACAGTGCAGTTCAATCCCTTACTGAAAGTTATTTTATCATTTAATGCCAGCTACAGTTTAGAACTTTCATAGTTTTAAAAAGCAAATACACAGTTTTCTCTCTTTTGTTCCAAATGCTAGTCTATTTTGGTGCACAGCTTTTATCCCATTACGACTCTGTCAGTCATAACTTCCTAATGTGTTTTGCGCTCACTTTGAAGCAATCTGAGCAGAGATATATCAGAGTGAAAACTTTGCTATTTTTCTTGCTCGACTAGCTATCGCTAAGGAAAATACATAGTTATATGGCTTTAAAACTGATTTAGACAGTGATAAGGCTATCAAGTGCTGATAATCATGGTGGCAATGTTCTGCTTCTACAGTTAAAGACTTTATTTATTTATTTATTTATTTATTTATTTATTTGCCGCTTAATTACTGGAAATTATAAACGGGGAGTCTGACCAAACTGCGGGAGACAGTGGAAGACAGAAGTGCCTGGCGTGCTCGACTAAACGACTAAACAACAACAACATATATGGAGAGAGCGCTGTTTCACTCAGGTCTTGTTTCCTGTAGGGCAGGGGTGCCCAAACCTTTTTCAAAGAGGGCGAGATTTGATGATGTGAACAAGCGTGAGGGCCGACCAAAATTGTTTTTTTACAATTTTACCCCAAAGTTGTTTAATTTGCCACCAGATTAAATCAACCAGCGAGCCAGATTAGGCCCCCGAAATGGACGTTCGACATGCCTACTGTAGGGGCATCTGGTTGGCCAATCTGGGAACAAGAATATGGAGAACATGGGCTTTTGGCCTGACGCAGGTGGCGCTGTGGGTTAAACCACAGAGCCTAGGACTTGCCGATCAGAAGGTCGCGGTTCGAATCCCCACGACGGGGTGAGCTCCTGTTGCTTGGTCCCTGCTCCTGCCCACCTAGCAGGTCGAAAGCATGTCAAAGTGCAAGTAGATAAATAGGTACCGCTCCGGCGGGAAGGTAAACAGCGTTTCTGTGTGCTGCTCTGGTTCGCCAGAAGCGGCTTAGTCATGCTGGCCACATGACCCAAAAAGCTGTACGCCGGCTCCCTTGGCCAATAAAGTGAGATGAGCGCCGCAACCCCAGAGTCGGCCACGATTGGACCTCATGGTCAGGGGTCCCTTTACCTGGCAGGCGTCTTATGCAGTGATTAGGAAGCAGTTCATAGCAACATCTATGATATACGAGGCAAGCTGCTCTTTTCTTTTTTGATACATCAATAATGGTGGTTGTTTTCACTGTCACCTGTGAGCTTAGTATTATGCAGATCAATAGAGAACTTATGAGTTTTAAAAATCCACCCCAAAGGAATTATTATTATATATTATTATCATCATCTATTATTATCATTTAATGATTATTATAATTATTATTATTTTGTATAACCTCCTTCATCTGAAGATCTCAGGGCAGTTCACAGCATAAAAATACAAAATAAAAACACAAAATGCATAATAAAAACAAGAACAAAAAACAAACCCGTAATTCCCCCCTCCCACAAACACATTTGAAAGGACATAGAATGTTAATCAGAGACAGGCCTGGTTGAAAAAGAATGTTTTCATCTTCCCTAAAGATATGTAATGAAGGCACCGGGCAAGCCTCCCTGGGGAGAGCATTCCACAAACGGGGAGCCACCACAGAAAAGGCAGGTTCTCGTGTTGCCTCTCATGGAGGAGGCACAGAAAGTAGGGCCTCAGATGATGTATGAACCAATCTTTGACTATATGAATGTGCAGATTTCAGATATTGATATTTATAAATCTGTTGCAGTGACGTGGTTTGCATGACATGCTAACCAAACTTTGGCTTAGCAAGACCACATGAACCTGGGAGCTCCCAAAAAGGAACTTGTCGCTGTTTTGCTGCTTCCTGGTGTTTTACTCATAGTGTGACATCCAAACTGAGGCTCGCAGTGAAGCTGTCTCCTCTCTAACCACGAGCCACGGTGTGTTGTGCAAACCAGCTCAGTGACTAAATATACAACTTCATGTTATCTTAAAATAAATTAACCCAGCAGCTTACAGCAAATGAAATGGTGCACATTTTATCTTCTGTGTGCATTTGTCCTTTTAATGCTTTGAATTTTAGGCTTAAAATTAAAATCAGATATTTTTATGACAGCTGCAGCCTAATTGACGTGATTGTCTTTCCTTGAAGCCTTGGTTTGTGTTCCTCTTTCCATTGCGCTCAACTTTATACTGAAAAAGACAATGTGATTGAAGTGAATCACTCTGATAATTATGTTTGCTGCATTAACTTTGTGAACTCATCTTGAAACCATCTTGCTATAAGACTCCTACAAGAGAGCTTTCCGCTGTACTTTCCAATGATTGGAACAAAATTAAAGAAAGAAAGAAGTGTTTTAGCTTTTAAAAATGTGTCTGCACAAACCTCTTGATCTAATGATCATATGTGGCTCATTTTGAGTGGGAGACTGCATAATTTAGAAGAATGGTGAATCAGTATCACCCACCCTAATAATCGACACTGTGGAGACTGCAGTTATTGCAATTGGAACTTATAATATGCAATCCTTATGTAATCGTTGAAAAGTATGTGTGTGTGTGTGTGCGCGCGTCCGTGTTTCAAGCTAGTAGGTGGTAGGAATGAAACAAAGGAAGAGAAAACCTAATGAAGGTCACTGATACACATGTGAGAAGGAAGCTCAGCCTTTGGTTAGGGGGAGAAAGCATTTTGACATATTCCTGTATATGATGTATAATAAGATTCTCCATTTACCTTGGCAAAATGGCACTAAGTGAAGCTGAACCGAAAGCTCACCAAGCAGAACTTTCAGCTCAAAATTTGAAGTGGGGGGAGGGGAGGAAAAAGAGGGTACTTTGAATTTGGGGTTGAAATATTTCATTGCATTTCTTACGATTCCTTACTTTTGCACCTGGCAGCAGCAACAGTTCCTCCTCTTTTTAAACTTACTTTAGCTACTGGTTGTAGGGGCAGCAGAACTCTTTGTCGTACCCAGTGACCACCCGAATGCTCCTGAAATCAGAGAACTACATCATGAAATAGCATCGTTCTGTGAAGCATTCAGGGGGAGGAGCCCCCCCATTGCAGTCTCCATTTTCCCTGTAAAAGCCTCCTCCAAATGGCCCTCTGACAAGCAGCTGCTGCAAACAGCAGCAACAAATTGTTCAGGGGGTGGGGAGAGAATGAGAGATGGAACCACTGCTGCTGTAGCCTGTGAAGGCAGTGAAAGGGCTCCAAGACTTTCCCTGCTATCCTCCAAAAAAATGGACAAATGAGGTGGCAAATTCAGGGAAGACAAGACCTCAGTCCTAATGCAGTTAGCCCATTCAGAAGGCACTAATATCGTGCTCAGCCACGCATTGTTTTGCAAATTTTACCCTATTTTGACAGTTGATGTGTGATATTGCAACGTAAAAGGGAAGCGTTCTTGACTGAATGCTGCAATCCTAAACGTATTTTCCCCAAATTTACATTACGTACTGTGGTATCAAAGTTTTAATGTTCTCAGCTGGTTCTAGAAGAGCAGGGCCCCAGCATGGCTAGAGGGGCCTAATATGAAAAGGATCACTTACAAGATCCTTACATGTCATGTCATTTTAAAACTACACTACTGCTTTAGAATTTTAGCTAGTATTTTTAGCCCCCAATGCAACAGTCTTAATATGATTTAAGGTGTTTTGTTAGCCATTCTGATGGCCCTTTGTTCAGACCACACATGGGATATAAATGATACTGTTTCTGCACCAACGCCAAGCCTATTACTAAGGTATTTTAGTGAAAAGAAGTCAGAGATGGTGAGCTGAAACATGAAAATTTGTGGGGGGGGGGGTTACAGATTAGAGACATGTTTACTGATCATCGTACCCTTGTCTTTTTTGCTGCAGGTGGGATCCCATTTGTCCTTACGGGAGAGTTCTTCGCTCAGTCTCAAAGGCCCGCCGCATTCATGATTGCTGGGATAACAAATTGGCTCTGTAACTTTGCTGTTGGACTTCTTTTCCCTTACATTCAGGTATGAGCAGTCTTAACATTAACTTAGCTGTTTGGACTGTTGCCAGAAATGGAAAGTGCCATAATTCTCACCGTAAACCCGAAGACCTTAGGATAATGAATGAAACCAAATCCAAACCCATACAAGGTAGCAATGGCCTTCTTTTGTCCGGTTGTTTGTAGCCCCAGCCCTGCAGCTTTTAAAGGCAGCAGGTCTAAAAAGTCTAAAGGAAAGCGAAGATGCCCTGAACAGAATGGCTGCTGAGATTCACCACTGATTCAGCTCAGCCTCCACAAGGGAGGATGATTTAAATTTACCACATTTGTAGCTTCTGTATGTTGCCAAGTAGAGTAAAGGAGATGGCCAGCCTTTGTCATTCCTCTCCCAAATATTGCACACTGTTATTCAAGTGTTAGTACTGTTTTTAGAGTGTCTAGTCCTTGTGGCTGCACAGAATACTTGGATGTCTGTGACAAAGGACTGGATCCAAACTTAGGTTTAATTGAAATCAATAAGGCAAATTAGACAAAATATAAGACCCGCTGGTTTCAGTGGGGGAAAAGTACAATTAACTCATTGAGTTAATGTCCTTAAGGACGTCTTATGGATTACTT
This sequence comes from Podarcis gaigeae, assembly GCF_964106915.1. Taxonomy (NCBI): domain Eukaryota; kingdom Metazoa; phylum Chordata; class Lepidosauria; order Squamata; family Lacertidae; genus Podarcis; species Podarcis gaigeae. The sequence goes on along the minus strand of NC_139685.1, from coordinate 3,306,047 downwards.
CAAATCTGTTCTACTGTTGGACAGTACTGCTAAATATACTTCAAACCAGCTCCTTGAGCTCCACAGCTCCATGCATGGCTGCTTCTTGGAATGGAGGAAGGTGGATTGTGATCACCCCACAGAAGGAACGCATGTCAGCATCAGATAAGCAGGGCCAACAACAACAACAACAACAACAACAATAATAATAATAATAATAATTTATTATTATTTATACCCCACCCATCTGGCTGTGTTTCCCCAGCCACTCTGGGCAGCTTCCAATAGAATATTAAAATACAATAGTCTATTAAACATTAAAAGCTTCCCTAAGCAGGGCAAGGGGAGACGACTGCCTCAGGTGGCAGGATCCATGGGGGAGCTGATCTGGCTTCCAAAGAATGCATCACCGGCATTGGAGACTGGATCAGCCTCCTTCCCAATGCCTTCCCTCTACAGTTGTCTGTCGGGAAATAAGAGGGGCTACTGGTCTCTTTCCACCCCTAGCGAGGAAATGTTGGGGGCTGACCTCCAGGGTCTCCTGGGCCCTTTTCCCCACCTCAACAACCTTTGATTCCCACTTCAACCATCACATAAAGGTTGATTTTATTCCCCCGCCCTCCGTTCCTGATATAGATCTTCACTCACCACTTCTTTCCTGGTGGGGGACTCCTTTTGTGGTTTGTCTCAGGCGCCAAAATGTCTTGGGCCGGTCCTGCACATCAGATGCACATTGTCATCCCTATCAGATAAGGAGGGCATAAACCCAAGTAGCATATCTTAAATTTGCTGAGATTAAACCCAGTTATTAAGAGCAAAGTTTTGACACAAGACAGAAGAAGCACCCATTCCCCAGTCCTGTTTTTCAAAAGTAAAATAATTAAAGATTTTTATACCTATATGCAATTAGGATTCATTTTGGCATGTTGACCCAGCTCTTATTCAGAAGAGAGAGGAAAAGTAATAAGTCAGTTTTCCAGATCTTCTTGGATCCACTAACAGTGGAGCTTCTTGCTAACAATTCATAGGCTCAGCTTGTGCTGAGATCGAAACTGATGTGATGAATCCTGACAGTACATTCCAGGGACTCTCAGGTCTCATGAACTAGTGAATATTTACATTTCTTTGGTATCCTGCTTAAAGGTGTATCTGCCCAAGGCATAAAGGCTCTTTTGATCCTGATGCATGTGGGCAGTGAAGAGATGGGCTGAGCATCTATGAAAATCAAAGGATCAGAGTTTATCATGAGCTCATAGTCACAAATGTATTTCAGTCTCTCTCTGAAAATGTTGTCAACATGGCAAGTTTCAGCCCCTCAAACTGGTTACCTGCCAAAACACAATTTTAATGGTCAGATAAATAAAGGGGCAGTTCACATCATTACATTCCTGATGTGATTGTTGTTTTTTTAAGTCTCCATATGCCAACAAGGAGTTAAATAGGCTCAGTCTCTCATCATTAGATGGCAGCAGGAACCCTGGTTTGTGAGGGCACCTGTTCTATGGCATCTGGGTATCTCTTGGTTATTGCCTTCCTTCACAAGTGAGTCTTTGAAACTGCATAGTTTGGTCAGAAGGTGAAGTAAGAGCAAGCGCAATGCAAAAATATACAGTCCATTAAATAGACACATTAACATTTCTGCTTATTCTTTTTGTATAAGCTGCAGAAGAGCAGGATATACATGCTAAATAACAAATAGCATGGTTTTTGCATTGTTTTATAATTCTGCATTATTATTGATCTGTCTCCAAGCACTAACAGCTTGCTTCACACCTCATTTTCTGCACATGTTTTCTTCTCTCGTCCACCGCAGGATTTCTTTATTGAGATCTTTTCTTTCCCTGAAAGTGAAGAAGTGCATGAGAATGTGCTTCTCTCCCCTTTTTTGCCATGTAGACAGCGCTGGATTGCCCAGTAACAGCACATGCTTAGGGCGCCAGCAAAGCAGTGGCACGAAAAAAATGAGGAGATTTTTTTTGACATAATTTTATTTTTCACTTTTAAAAAATGCATCAAACTAATCCTCATGGGCAAAAAACAGAACTTAGACTTTCTTACACTCTACTACGTAATTTTATTTTCTGGTTTAGTATTGTTTTATGCTTAATTTTATATGGGGACACCATCATATTTTCAGCACTTAGGGTCTCTAAAGGTCTGGCCCTGCAAATTATAGTCCATAGCAAATGGAACACCATCCAGGCATGAGTAATAAGGTGCCTTTTGCACCAGATGCTCACTGCTGAAATCTGCCATTTTAAAAAGTGGGTGAATTTTGCTTTAAAGATTACTTTCATTTTGCAAAAAGGAAGCAGGTTATCCACTCCCCCCCCCCCCCCTGTGAATTATGAAAAGAATGCAAGGAACCTCTAAGGATCTTTGCTACATTTGGTCAGTGTCCTAAAAGTTTGTAATTCCATAAACTTGTGAAACTGGACTGCCCGTGTGATCGTGTTTTGCCGCGAAGTCTTATGCGTGTTTCAGAAGCAAGTCCTACTCTTTTCAAGGGATTGCAGCCTTAATTAATGTTGTTTCTTGCTCATTGCTGTATTTCAGCATGGGTAGAACATTCTGTCAGCTGTAGTGTGGAACATTTTGAGGATGACAAATCTGGTTACAGAGACGGAACATCTCCCTTGCCAACGCTTTATAAATTGCCCTCTCCCTAGTTCCTACCATCACCACACAATTGGACAGTGGTTCTAAGAGCGTCAGATGCAGATGCTCTCTAGGGAATTTCAGGAAGAACTTCCCCCAATGCATTAATGGACCAGGACTCCCTTTCCCAGGAGTCCTGTTCCTTCAATCTCACACAGTCGGCGTGATGCAGAAATGTAGGAGTGCTGTATACCACATAGTGGTGGCATAAACTGGGTAACTCTTTGACTTTCTGCGTCAGCTATCTGGTTTCCTCTGGGCTTACAAGTCCCAATTATTTTTGATACATCTGCATTTGTGTTACTTATAGACAGGCTTAAAATGCACGCTCACAGCAGCAACTTCAACACCTGCACAGATCTACCTAAAACCAGGCTCCTGAGGCAGCCGATAACATAAAATTGCCAGCAGAGGGTTGTATCCATCACTGCCATTGTTGGAATGGGACAGACTTTCACTCACGTCTTTCTCTCATTGTTGCCCTCCTCCCGCTCTGTGTGCACCTTCAAAATCTGCTCCAGTGGGTTGGGGCATCCTCCAGAACAGATTTTTTTTTGGGGGGGAGGGGTTGGGATGCTGCAAGAGGAGGACAGGGAGGGAGACATTTCATTTTGTGAGTGGAATCTCACTTGTTATTATTATTATTATTATTATTATTATTATTATTATTATTATTATCATCATCATCATCTATTTATTTATTTATTTATTTATTTATTTATTTATTTATTTATTTATTTATTTATTTTATATACTGCCCTTGATCCAAGGATCATAGGGCAGCTAACACAGAAATACGTAGCATAACAAACAAAAACAATAACCCCACCACCACACACATAAAAAGCCGTTGCTTAATTAGCCAAAGGCCTGGGAGAAGAGGAGTGCATTTGCCGGTGCCGCTGCCTAAAGATATCAAGTGGGGGGCCACTGCAGAAAAGGCCCGTTCTTGAGTTGCCACTCTCTGGACCTCTTGCAGAGGAGGCACACAAAGAAGGGCCTCAGATGATGATCACAGGGTCCATATGGGCAGAGGCAGTCCTGGAGGTATTGTGGTCCTGAGTTGTTAAGGCTTTATAGGTGAAAACCAGCACTGTGAACTGGGCCTGGAAACTAATTGGCAGTCAGTGCAATTGGACCAGGATCGGTGTCATATGCTCAAACCGTCTTGCCCCAGTGAGCTACCTGACACCAAGCAGCTTTGGATACAACCTAAGATAATAAAAAGCTGACATGACCTCACATTGTTCCAGGGCATTGTGGGGATTTTTGAAATGTCAGCTGGCAGCATGAAGAATCAAGAGGGCACTGGTAATTTTCCCAAATGTTACTTCACCCCCAAAATAATTGAAGTTTCCCCCCTTAGCCACTGCTAAATAGGGTGGCAAAACTGGAATATTTCCCTGCAGCTATGCATCTCATAAGTGGAAGGCAGCTGTGATTTATTGTGGCTCCCTGTTGGCTGCTAACTCAGTGGCAAACCTTAGAGTGCCCCAGAATATTCTACGATTGCCCCTGCCTGGTTGGTTCCTTCATAATTGAATTATTCATGTTTTAAAAGACCATGGCTTCTACCAGTCAGTGGTTGATAATAACGACAGCTATTTCAAACTAGTTGCATTAATTACCTTTTAGTTCACTCCTGGGTGATTTTCTATAGGTCTTGTTGCTAAGAGCCTCATGGCTTTTGACAGGACTCTGTTTCTAAAATGAGAGGAAGCTGGGGCTGAAGCTTTTCTAGAGTCGAGGTCTCTGCGCTAGAAGCTCTAATCTCAGACTTGAGGTGTAGGGGTGGCTCCTTGTTAATTAAAAAAGGAAGTGCTCTTTTATTTATATTGTACCCCTCACATGTTCTCAAAATGATTTCTGTTTGTGGTTTTTGTACTATTAGTAATGCTGGTGGGGTGTCCGTTTTGCTTTGTTTTTTCAGGAAGGCTTGCAGACATACTGTTTCCTGGTGTTTGCTGTCGTCTGTCTTGCTGGTGCCACTTTCCTTTTCTTTGTTCTGCCTGAAACAAAAAACAAGACTCTTGCTGAAATCAACCAGGCATTTGCCAGGAAGAAGGTGCCTTTAGAAATCCGTGAAATGGACCAGTTTGAAGCCAAGAGCAAATCAATGCAAGAACAACAACACAACTTGTCTTCTACACTGGAAAATGGAGAATCCAAAAACAGGATAGTCTAAAATTATTTTTAATAGGAATATTTTTGCATCTTATGTATTGTTAACCACAATCATTCCTTCAACCTGGACAATTTTTTGATCTCAATGTGGTCATAACCAGGGTTGATCTGTGGTACAGGAGATGGCAAAGTATAATTCAAAATTAACAGAAGGAAATAATGGAGAGGAGGGTTGCTCAAGGAAGTGAAACTGGTCATTGATTCGTTTAAATGTATGCAAATTCAAAACGGATAATTCTTTTCTGAGGCAGAGGGTGGTGAGTGGGAAGCAGTTGGTCAGCATTTCCACCAGCATTTCCAATTGGCTGCAGTTTCGGACCTTCCATGCTTATCAGCGATAGGAGGCTGGGTCCATCATTCTTGCTCCAGGCTCTGGAGTTTGCCACAGGGGGCCCTTTTAGGAATCACTCACCACTCTGCTTCCTTGCTGCTGATACTGTCCGCTGGACCTGGCCACTTACTTGCCACTTCTGGGGCAAGAAGCTTTGGAATGTTTCCTGGTAATATATCCAGTGTCCCCTCAAAATCTGAAGGAGCAGAATCTGCTGTAGTGGAAGCTTCAAAGGCACTAGACAAGGATTAATTTGATCTATGAGAACTGGCTGCCTGGCTACTGGGAGGTGGTAGCTGCAGCCAATAGCTTCCTGCTGCCTCTCTATAGTGTGGAGCTGCGTGTTCTGTGGGGAGATCAGCTACTCTGAAAGTAATTCCCAAAGAAGTCCTGTAGATGCAAAGTTACTTCGGTGCTTCCATTAAGGGAAAAGTGACATTTCCCATGTTGATGGTATACAATCTGATCAACAGCTGCTCATCTCCTTGATTGAGCTTGTAGTCGTGTTCAAGGAAGAACTGTTAAACAGGTGACTTTATCTGCACTGTGCATGCTAAGGATTTCTTGGACTCTTACACCCAAGTTCATGTTTAAGGAATTATTTGAATCTTAGGTTTTTTACCACCTGCTTAATCCGTGTCATTTCCTACTTTTAAACGAAATCAGGGCCCCACTCTGCTTTTGTGGGCTATTTTTATTCAAGCCAGATTAGAACTTTTAGTGTATCAGAATATTTTTCATGAAGTGGCAGCTGTTTTGTAAATAAAACCAACTGAATCTGTATATATTTTGAAATCTAACCAACAATGTATAGCGTGTGCACTTATCTTCAGCCTGAGCCAGTCCAGGTTTAATCATGTAAATAGTTCAGGATTGCGGTGTATCTGATTTAGGCTTTGTGAATTTCTCAGATCATGTATTAAGCTTGATAACAGACACAAGATCTAAGAAGCCCAGCATTTCAGAACAAAGGTGCCACAATAGGTGCCTTGTCTAGATGAAAGGTGTGTCCCTAGCCTTAAATAGCATTGCCAAGGAAGTGGTTTGTATATGAGAGAGAAAGACTTCTGATTTTTTTTACGTTCAATTTGTATTGTCTTCCTTTGAATCATATTGATATAAAACTAGGATGATGGTAGTAGATTCATCCTGTTTGAAAAGTACTGCTGATTGGAGCTGGAACTTCATTCCATCCATCTATGGTTGTTTTTAGAGTGTGTGTGTTGTCAGTGCTGGGCTTGTTCATTTACTGGGGCCTGGTATGCCTTGAGCCTTGAGAGTTCAAAACAGCCCCAGCGTGACTAGGTTGGGGCCCTGATTAGAAATGTGTGTCCAATATATTAAGATTCCTGGATCTATTTAAGGCCACTGGGGTAATTAGGTTTTGTAATACAGCAATGCTGTTGAGGGGTAAGATCAATGGTAAAAATAACTTATCTGGGTAATAGATAAGCCTCATTTGAAACCAGTGTGTAGCATCCTTTTCAGTTCCCTAAAGACTAACAGACCTTTTCTCCCAAGAGAAGTGGAGCTGGCAGGTAAGGGCTTGCAGCAGATCCTTCAATTTCCCAAAGCTTTGGGCAGCTGCCCAACTTTTAATGGGTGTTGGTGCTGTGCTGGCCTTGCCAACTTCAGCATCAGTTACCAACATTAGATGATTCCCTTACCAGACTCAACTGGCAGTCTTGTACAGGGTATGCTGGTGGTCCGGGGAAAGCCATTCATTCCACAGGTCAAATTAATTGTTTTGTTTCCCCATAGTTGTGGGGAAGCTAGATTAAAGCAAGGTGCCATACCTTGTCAAACTCTGTACTTCCCTGGGAATGCTCCCTCCCCACATATTGCCCTAGAGTTGACCAGGTAGGTACCAGGTGGCAGTCCAGATAATTAAGGGGGGGGGGAGAAGAAGAACCAGTGTGATATCCCGCTTTTTCACTACCCTCTGGAGTCTCAAAGCGGCTAACAATCTCCTTTCCCTTCCTCCCCCACAACAAACACTCTGTGAGGTGAGTGGGGCTGAGAGACTTCAGAGAAGTGTGACTGGTCCAAGGTCACCCAGCAAGAGTTTCACAGGCTCGCAATAATCATTGTTACTCATTTTGCCACACATTTCAGCTATGTTCAAATTTAGGGTATGCTGGAAATACCCAATATCTATAGAGAACCTTCTAAGGTCTCATCCTGTTCCTGTGGAGTAGGCAGCCTGCAGCTTTACTTGGTTTTACTCTTTTGCTGATGTAATTCAACAAAAAGGGACGAATGTGTTGTGGGTATTCTTGTCGGGTGTGCTTAATAGACCACAATGGAACCAATGAAAGTTTGTTTTTTATGCTCGGTTATCTTTCGCAAAATTCTGAAAGGCTACAGTCCTACATCTCTGCTTACATGTAAGTAAGCACCATTTCACTCGGTAAGACTTGCATTTTGAGCAGATGGGATTCTGCCCGTCCAGGTTTTTGATTTTTCTCTGTTCCTTAGCTTCCAGGCTACTCAGGAGCCAACTAAAACCGTAGCACTGGAGCCCAAAAATGATTGGGTCAATATTTTTATTTGATCAATATTACATGTATGATTCAGGTTATTATATGAATGTAATCCAGAAAACATTAAAGTATAGCTGCTAATTTTCTCTTGTATGGTGCATATTTTCTCCTGTTTTTGTTTTTCCTTTGACACACCTTTAAATTATTTCCAGCCCGTGTTATTCTGTTTTGGAGGAAAAAATAGCAAGGCATTTAGTGACACTTTAAAAGACTCTGCAGTTGTGAAAGCTCATTGTGCATTCTTTGCATGCATCCAGACTACAGTTGAATTGCCAGTGTTTTGTACTTCCTACATTTCATTTGTCTTTGACTTCATGTCTCAGTGTCCCTCACCCCATCCTGGTGTGTGTGCATGTGTGTTTATATGCACACGGCTGCAGATAACACTTGACACACCCAATGAAGCAGATTCTAGCCTACAAAGGCTCATGCCATAATAAATTTGTTTGTGTTCTTATATTATTAAGACTTTTTGGTTTTGCATTCAGTTACTGTGACAGTCAGACATGGACTTGATAAAACCAAGACTTTAAGGCTGAAATCATGCTCCCCATTCCTAATGTGTTCACCTAAATATAGGTTAGTGGTGGCATTGTTTAAATTTGTATTGCACTCCTCCTCCCCAAGGAGCCCTGGGTGGCAAATACACACACACACACACACACACACACACACACAGCATGTTAAAAATAGTTAAAAATAGTTACAACATCTAAAAAGAGGTACAGTTAACAGTATTCTTCCATCCAGTGATCTTAGGGTTGCCACAGGTAAAAGGGAATGTTTTCAAATTCCCCCAGAAAGTTAATGATGGAAACAAATTCACCAGCACCAAGGAAGGCCTCATCTGCTTATTGTAGGGTCCAAGATGGGTTAATATTGGGGAATATGTTATTTTTGGTACTTGAGTCTCAAGCCATTTAGGACCTTAAATGCTAATGCTGTACTAACTCCTTGAATTGGACCCGGTAGCTCATCGGCAGTCAGGGCAGTTCTTTCCAGAACAGTGATACGGTCTCATTGGCAGCCGTGCTGACTGACCCAGGGGCTGCATTCTGCACCAGTATCCCCTCCCCACCCCCCTCAGTTGTCCATCCCTGAGAGACCTTCCACTTGCACTACTTGTTCATACTTCTCAGTGATGGACAACTGAGGCCAACTTTTCCTGCTCCAGAAATGGCTATAGTGGGCAAAGCAGTCTCAGTGTAGGCATAAGCACTCCTAGGCACAAATGCCACTCGAGACTCCAGCGACAAGTTGGAATCCAGGACCAGACTATGAAGCTGGTTCTTCAAGGGGGGGGGTGCAACCCCTCCTAGAACAGGTCACATACCCAATTAATTCCTGGACATGGGACCCACTCAGCACACTTCCATCTTATCAGGATTTAGCCTCAGCTTGTTGCCTCCCCCTTCCAGTCCATCACTGCTTCCAGCCTCTCCCGATTCCAACAGAATAGAGTGGCATGTCGTCAAAATACTGATGGCACTGTGTTCCAGATCCCCAGGTGACAGCTTTCAAGGGTGTCCTGTAACATAACATGAGACAGAAGGGACCCTCTGCTAGCTGACCATGCCTTCCATAGGGCATTCCAGTCCTTTTAATTAAAGCTACTTAGTTTTGTGTCATTGCAATCTTTTAAATACAATCTCTCTCTCCCCCCCCCCCCACCTCATGCCCTGGTTCAACAAAATGGAATTCAGGTATATTTGTTTTGTGAGTGTTGCAAAGAGAACATTCTGTTGGAAATCATGCCTCTGTGTCTATTAATGTATGTGCGGGGGGAGGGACGGAGGAAGCTGTACGGCAAGTACTGAAATATATCTGGCTAGCCTGGTATCTGGCTCGCAACATTACCAAATGCTGATCAAAATAAAAGAGTTGGTCAAAAAAGATGATCGGTTTCATATATAAGGAAAAGAAAATTATGGAGATATTCTGCACTGTGGTCTTTGGTATGTAAAGCAATTGGAATTAAATATAAAAATATTACTAGAGATAGATAGATATAAAAATATATGTGGGGACTAAAATACAACAGTTTCCAAGAAAACATTGTTTTCAAGAGCTCTGTGAGTATAACAGATGCAGAAGGTAACCTTTAACTGCCACTTAACACATGAAAGTGGTTTAACTGGATAGGAATGCTTTAAATGCTTTTAAAATAGTGCTATTTTAACCGTTTAATAGGAAAGCTTACAGTGTGAGTGGTGGTTTTTTTACTTTTAAATTGTCAACTGATGGAGGCGTTCAGTAGTGGGATGATGGTGAGGGGATCAGTTAACTTTTTCCTCCCGCACCATCCCAAAGCTGCGTAATTGGCGCCACTAGCGGCCCCCTCTTTTACCAAACAGCAGCTTCAGAGGGGGATGGGGGGGGAAGAGTTCACACCCCATGGCCAAAGTCCTCATCCCTTCTGAATGGGTTTTGAATGAATGGGTGCCCTGCAAGAATACTGCCATGGCCTTACGTAGCTGTGATTAATTTAAGTTAGGATTGCATGGCAGAACTTCCCGCTTGACTGATTGTGCCCTTAAATTGCCTGATCGGAATTTTTAAACGCTACATGAGGCCTATGAGTAACTTCCCAGAGTTCCCCAGGAAGAGAGGCTGGGTGTTAAACCACCCTGGGAATTGTAGCTGCGTGAGGGGAATAGAGGGTCTCCTAACAACAACTGGCATCCTTCACACTCTGCCGCCCCCCAAGATGCTTTGGGGGAAGCCGTGGCTGTTCTGAGTGATATGATGCTGCTTAAAATGCATAGGGCAGATGGGGCCATAAATGGCAACGTTTTCTCAGTAGTTCAAAGAACTGTGTGGGGCACAACCTCATAATATGCTTGCTAAGACAAAACCAGGGTCGGCCCTGCCATTGGGCAATGTGAATCGGTCTCCTCAGGCAGCTGATGCCAGGAGGAAGGGAAAGGCAGCCTGGTGCTGGAGTTTTGTTTGCCACACAACCTTTCCTTCAAAGTTGCCACACAACTCTGCTTTTCCTAAGCTAGTTTGCTGCTTTTCCATTGGCAGCAGTAAAGTAATGCTAGACCCAGTGCTTTTTTTCTTGGGAGATGCAGGAGTACGCATACCCCTAAACATTTTGTGAATCTCTGTACTTTGTTCATTTGCTATATTTATTTTTCCCTATTTGAACTATAAAATGGTGATTTTCTTGAGTCAAAATGAGAGTACCCCTAGACATTTTAAAGGGGGGAAAGCACTGGCTAGACCAGTCAGCTTTGGTACTTGTGGGGGGGGTACCACCTTGTCCTTCACTCCAGAAGGGAGCGGGTCGTGCTGTGGTCCAAACCACTGAGCCTCTTGGCCTTGCCAATCAGAAGGTTTGAATCTGCATAACGAGGTGAGCTCCCATTGCTCTGTCCCAGCTCCTGCCGCCCTAGCAGTTTGAAAGTGTGCCTGTGTAGTAAATAAATAGGGAAGGTAAACTGCAGCGGGAAGGTAAACAGTGTTTCCATGTGCTTTGGTTTCCGTCACAGTGTCCCATTGCTCCAGAAGCAGTTTAGTCCTGCTGGCCACGTGACCCGGAAAGCTGCCTGTGGACAAACGCCAACTCCCTTGGCCTGAAACGAGGCAAGCACCACACCCCATAGTCGCCTTTGACTGCACATAACCATCCAGGGGTCCTTTACCTTACTCCAGAGACAAAATGTCTTAGGCTGGCCTTGGGTAAGTGAATGCAGGCATTGTAAGTGATGTTTGAGAAGGGCTTGTCTTCTTGGAATTCACAAGGGATGCTGTTGATCAAAGTAGATGGGCCCTTGACCATCAGTTATTTGCTGGGGCGCTCTGTGCCTCATTCCAGCTTGCAAAACATTTGGCCTGGCAATCAGTCTCTATCCACTAGCAAAAATTTGCACTGTATGCAGGAGCTATTTACATAAACGTAGGAACAGATAAACCTCAAACTGTCCAGAGTAGAATAATAGCTATTACCAACATAAAACATTTAGGACTCTATAAAAAGCCTGTAGGGGGAAAAACAACTCCTGACTTATTCTATATATGCTTATTTTAGATTGCCATATATAAAATATATTCAGATATTCTCACAGTTTCACTGAATTACTCTCATGAATTTTTATTACCTCTTCAATATTTAAAGACTGCATTCCTATCTGTGGCATTCCTGATGTGTTTAGGCAGTAGAACAGAGCTTCCATCCATTGGCTTATAGCATATAGTTGTGAGAGCAGAAGGTCGCTCATGCAACCGGTTTTCTCCAGGACTTCCTCAGCCCCCTGGGCTGCCAGAAATTCTCTCTGGAGGCTTGGGGTGGTGCTTTCCTGAACATTATGGGCTGGAGGCTATAGTGGAAATGCAGAATTGCCAGGAACCATGCAGAGGCACCTCCTGCAACTTGAGATACATGAAATGCTTGTAGGGACCTTGGCAGCTAAATATGAGGTATACTGCACTTGATCTTAGCCAAAAGGCCGAGAAGCAAAGAAATTAAGAAAATATTAAGAATATCATATAGTAAAAGGCCAGAGGCATTCCTTTTAGGAATTTTAAATGACGATATTCCAAAAGACAAAACTATTTTTTTCTTATACGCAACGTCTGCAGCAAGAATCCTGGTGGCTAAATACTGGAAAGGGAATCAGTTACCCACTAGGGGAGAGTGGCTATGTAAGTTCTCAGAATACTTAGAACTAGCCAAATTGACAGATATAATAAGACAAAAACCAAAAAGTGAAGTAAAAAAAGAATGGGAGTGCCTAAATGAATACCGCAAAAGCCAAGGTTCGAGGGCAGAAATCTGGCTGAGTCTGGAATAACCTTGTGAAGTGAAAGGACATGAAAGAAGGATTTATATCTAGAGGTTAGGATAGAGAGGATAAAGAAAACAGGAAAACAGGAAGACAGAATGAGAGCTAAAGGAGGTGCTGTGGGATTGGTGGAAGTCAGTGTCTTCTTCTTGTTGTTGTTTTAGTGTTTATAATATAAATTTGTAAGATATGGATTTGTTTGGTTTTTTGTTTTGTTTTGTTTTGTCTTTTTAGTTTTTGGATGTTGTTTTTTGTGTGTTGTGTATTGTTATCTTTTGATATCTTTCGTGTTGTTGTTGTGTGGAAAACACTAATAAAATTATTTTTTTAAAAAAAATATGAGGTATACTGACAGCTCTGTCAGCTGCATCTTTCACTCCCAAATTCCCCACGAGAAGAACCAAACATTAGCCAGCCAGGGAAACCATTAATTCTTCAGTGGGCCAGATTTTAATCCAAACAAGAGAAGAATTCCAGCATTTGTAAACTTTGTCCCTCATTTGAAGAAAAGAGTTTTTTGCATGGGTATCTGCCCATGTTTATGATTCAGGACGTTAGGTGCTGCATTGTACTGCAAACTAACGCATTGCAAAAGTGGGAAAAGATGTAATCACTAATCTGTGGAATTACTTGGGTGGATTTGCTAGATGTGACTAATAACACATTTTGGGGATATTATTACATATGACATTTTGAAAGCCATTATCTTCATTAATTAGGCTGAATAAAAACACCTTTGGGAGGGGGGGCTCTCTAAAGTTTCCACACAATCAGCTAAGGCAAGGCAGTAATTCTAAGCAGCCAGCACACAAACAGCTCTTGCCATGACCCTCCTGCCTTAAAACAGTCTGCTGCGTGAGGGAGGGAGGGATCCCTGGCCATAGCAGGGCTCCAACTTGCCTTCCAGGATCTTTCCTCAGATCCAAGAAACATCAAAAGCTGCTGTCCTCGTTTCCTTGTGTTCCTTCAGACAGTGTTCCACACAGATCTATAAACTGTTCTAAAGTTATTGACTCGGCATTCCCCATCTATTGACCAACATGACAAAATCAGCTGAGGGCCGAAATAGATGTGGGTAGATTTCCCTATGTTTCTAACTTTAACGAAGCTATGGGAGACTCTGGATTCGAGTATAGGAACAGTGCTGGGAGGTGAGGTGCTTAGTCCCCCCCCCCCTCCAGTGATTTGCCCTTGTTGAGGGAAATGCAGAGAATTGTATGCCGCCAAGCTCAGCAGTGAGGCGAAGATCAGCTTTGAGAAGGAGAAACAACTTCAGTGGGGACATTCTGTGAGGGGAAGCGAAAGTCAAGCACTCCTCTCCCAGCACTGCTGTTCCAAGAAATGATTGAAAGAAATACCTGGAAAGATGATGAACTCGACAGAACTCTCTCATTCTATAAATGCACGAAGCAACAACACTGAGTCCCGGTAGTTCTCAGAAATCAAAAGGCCCACTTTGCAAAAGTACTCATTTTTAAAATGAGCAACATAAGCCAATATCATTTTCCCTACCACCTGACATGCTTTTGAACATATGAGGTTGCTACTTTCTGGGCCTATATCTCTCAGACCTGCCACTTTGTGAGACATTAATTTTCCAAAATACGCTTTGGAAATTTGTTTGAGGGTAAGTCAGTAAGCTTAGGACAAAACTCTTATGTGATGGCAGGAAGTCAGTGACGGGGCAGCGGAGCAACTCTAGACATGTGCAAGAAAACTCAGGTGACTCAAAACTTAGGGGTGCCATTCGGATTTTAAGGTGGAAAGAAGGTCCAAAAGCCTGCCCTTGGTTTGTTAAACCAGGCCTTGGTCTGTTAAATGTTTTTGTATTATATTGTTAAAGCAACAAAGGACATAGGGCTTTCAGCTATAGAGTCTGAACCAATCCTCATTCCCTAATGAGTGTCTGCCTATGAGAAATGTGGTGCATAATTCTTGTTCATACTTTTCAAGCGTAACGTTAAAGCTTCCAGGGGGGGGAACCCTTAAAATTAGGGGTGCCAATCAGATTATATTATTATTATTATTATTATTATTATTATTATTATTATTATTTATTAATATACCATCCTATACCCAGAAGTGTCTGGGTGGAAAGAATGTCCAAAATCCTGCCTTTGGCTCCATTAACAGTCAATGACTTTGACAAGCTTTGGTTTGTTAATTTTTTGTAAATAAACAAAGGACACAGGGCTTTCTTATATATTATGCAGAAGAAAGCTTAATTTGCCAAAGGCCTGGTTATAGAAAAACATTTTTACCTTGCTCCTAAAGATATGTAACGAAGGTGCCAGGTGGGCCTCTTTGGGAAAAGCATTTCACCACAGAAAAGGCCCATTCTCATGTTGTCCTCCTCTTATGGAGGAGGCACATAATGTAGCACCTCAGATTATTATCACAGGGTCCAGGTTGGTTCATATGAGGAGAGGTGGTCCTTGAGGTATTGTGGTCCTGAGCTGTTTATCTCTTGGAAAGCTCCAAGCTGAAGAAAGCTGCTGTTAGGGCCAGCCCACCCATGAGGCGAGTTGAGGCAGCTGCCTTAGGCAGCAGGAAGCACAGGGGCAGCAGATCCTGAGGCACCTAATCATAAGCCTGCATTTTTATCAAAGCTTATATATTGCAATCAAGGCTTGTATTTAAAAATGAGCTTAAAAAAAGGATTTTCAAATGTTTCATGCCAGGCAGAAAGAACCTTGGCAAGAGGTTTTTCTCCTAAGACAAGGGGGCCCCATTGATTTATAGTAGAAAAACAATTCTCAAAGTCATAAAAAGGGAGAATTACATATGCTGCCCCAAGGCTGAAAAAACACAATTAAGAATGGGTAAATAGTAAAATAATACCAATGTGCCTCCCAGTAAAATGAGCCAGATCTTCTTTCTAAGGTTGAAAGGCCAAGAGCAGTGAAAAAGGCAACTGGCTTGGCTAGAAGAAAAGAGAGCATTTTTGGGAAATCTTTTAAAGCTGTTTTTTACTGAGTTCCTTTTTACTTTACAAAGGCTTTATTCTTTTAAAAGGCTACCTATGATAAGTGAATGAAATATATTAGCTTAAATATATTGGCTTAAATGTAATTATGCAAAGAATTTAAGGAATGCTAGATTCTTATTTCATATGGTTGTAAGAGTTGTATTTATCCTGAAATTAAGTCAGCCACCAGTCTAGCCCCCCTGCTAGACAGAAGACGCCATCCAAGCACTCTTGATATATAGTTGTCAGGCATTTGTTTAGAAACCTTAAATGAAGGAAATCTTTCAATGTTGATGTGAACTCAAGATCCTTGACATCTGTTGAACATAAAAATGTAAGATTAAACATTTGTTTTAGAAGGCAATAGGGCAAGGAGGGCAAGAGGTGAGCTGGTAATTAAGATTCCATGTAAGATATATTATTACTTATTTGTCACATATATAGCTCTTTGTCTCCCTTATAAGGGCAAGGAAGTGGGTGTATCTTTTGTGGGTGTATCTTTTGTGATTGGTTCTACCAAACAGCCAATAGGAATTTCAACCAGGCTGATTGGACAGAGGCAGCCACAGGAGGAGCAAAGGGGGCTGGATTAAAGGAATATAAGTGCTGGCCAGGATGGCAAGAGGCCAGGCCAGAGCTTGGTAACCATATACCACTGAGCCTCTCATTTATTTGTCTGACAAATAAATTATTATTTTAATTTCTCTATTGCTGCGTTGAATATTTCATTCCAGCTAAGCGTTAACCACAAGCAGGGTGCTACATTTTATGGTGCCACTGTGACTCGGATAAGTGGTCTGCTGGAACGCAGCCCCTTCGCCCTACTGGGCAGGGTACAAGAGAGAGGACAACTGCTTACCCAAAGCGCGCACTGGTAAATTTTTCCAGGGGGAACGCAGAAGACTCGTCTGTCTGATACCCTGCTCATTGGCGGCGACGGACCGGGGGAAACAGGGAACCAACCAAGGGTAAGTGCACAAAGGGATTTTTGGCCCTCCAATTAATTAGGAGGAAGAGAAGTCTTGATCAAACTTCTGCGTCTCAGTAAGGGGAAACTGAGTACGCTAGGTGGTTGGGTACATCAGATGGTGATCTGGTGTAGGGAAAGGGAAGGATTGGGAGGTAGAGTGTGGTGAAGTATCCAGCGCATTGTATGTGTGAGAAAGTAGAGAGCAATCTGTAGCTGACCTGAGTGTGGAGTGGGTAGTACTTCGGTTCCCAGTGAGGCGACTCCATCTGGGCAAGGAAACTCACGAAGTGTGTGTGCGAGTGACTGAGTGGATACTTCACAGGGCCATACAATGGGAGTTGGGGGTTCAAAGGGGGAAAATACACCTCTTGAGTGTATGTTAAATAATTTTAAGAAAGCCTTCTCAGGGGCATATGGAGTCAAAATGACGCCAGAGCGCTTGAGAACGTTATGTGAACTAGAATGGCCAAAACAAAATACTGAATGGCCATCTCAGGGAACTTTTGATATAAATTTAGTAAGCAAACTTTGGTCTAATATCGCCAAAGAAACTGGAGGGTGCCCAGAACAATTTCCATATATAGATTCCTGGCTGAGCACATTAAATAAAAATCCTCCATGGATAAGGGAATGCAAAGTCAAACGATGCAAATTATTGGCTATAAAAGCTGAAGCTAGGAAAGGAATCTTGCCAAATAAACTCAAACCCATTTTTGAGGGACCAGAGGAAGAGGTGCTTCCACCTCCACCCTATGCTCCACATCGAAGGGAGCTTAATTCAAACACTCCGCCAGTTGTAACCCCAAGGCAAGAAAGTGGAATGAATAATGGGAGTGGAGTCACAGAGCTTGATTCCTTGATAGATTATGATAAATATCTTCAGGAGGCATTGGAGTCCTATAATAAAGCCCAAGCAGAAGTGGTTATTCCACCTGTGACTCCTAATAGACCTGCATCTACAGTCTCCTTTAGTGGAACAACTGATTGCCCACCCCAAACCCCTGTACATCCAAGTCCCAGAGAAATATTACAGAAGTTACAGGGAGACCTTGATCGGTCAGCAAGCAATACAGCCAGGCGTATAAAGCTGCTAAAAGAACGCCTTGGGACAGATACCATCCCCTATGATTTGAGGCCCCTAGAGCAAAGTGAAGAGAAAGATCACGTAGTAGCCCCTCTTAGAAGAGTATTTGATGCACTTGAGGAGCCTGCGCTGGTTAACGGGCAACCCGGACCACGGCCACCTCGAACTTCGACCCTGCAATATATTCCATTCACAACTACAGATCTGATGAATTGGAAAACACACACCCCATCTTTCGCAGAAAAACCTCAGGCTATGATGGACTTGGTGACTTCAATAGTAAATACTCATAGCCCTACTTGGACAGATTGTCGCCAGCTCCTAAATACTCTTTTCACCACTGAGGAAAGGAGAGACATAATTGAAAAGGCACAGATATATTTGCGTGAGCAGGCCAGAGTGGGAAATATTTTTAATATTGACCGTCATCTCCAAGACAACTTTCCCTTGGAAGATCCTAATTGGGATCCAAACAATGGAATTCACCTGGCCAGACTTACCACCTACCGCCAGACACTTGTGCAAGGTATCCGCAGGGCATGCCAGAAGCCCACTAATATGTCTAAAGTCTCAGAAGTAGAACAGAAACCAAATGAGAGTCCAGGAGACTTTTTAGAGAGGCTGCAAGAAGCCTATCGTATATGGACTCCTTTTGACCCTGAAGCCCCTGAAAACAGCAGAATGATTACTGCTACATTTGTGGCCCAGTGCGCTTCTGATATTCGTAAGAAAATTCAGAAATCAGAAGGATGGGAAGGGATGCTGATGAGCCAAATTATGGCCATTGCACGCCGAGTTTATCGGAATAGGGATGAGGCTGAGAAGCAAGAGAAGAAGAAGTGGCAGAAGGAAAAGATGGTAATGCTAGCCACAGCAGTGAAGCAAGACCACCGCCCCTTAAATGGAGGGAGAGGGCGAGGAAAGAATCCACCACTGGGAAGGAATCAATGTGCGAATTGCAAGAAGGAGGGTCATTGGAAGCGGGAGTGTCCTGAACCCCTGAGGTTGGAAGAAGTACGCCCAGGCCCAGGCCCAGGCCCAGGCTCCGGCCCAAGAAACCAGGGACGGGGACGGGGAATGATCCGAGATGGAAGATATCAGAGACCTGGACAGGGACGGAATAGAGACAATTTCATTGGACTGGCAGAAGAGGATTTTACTCAAGACTAGGAACGACCGGACTCCATAAAGTTAGGCTTCCAGGAGCCCACGGTCACGATTCAATTAGGGAGCCATTTAATAGACTTTATGATTGATACTGGGGCTGAATACTCAGTACTCCCAGAACTATTGCAGAAAAAGGCATCCAAAAGTGTAGTCATTAAAAGTGCCACTGGACAGTCAGCTAAGAGGTCTTTCCTCCAACCTTTGGAATGCCAGATTGGGGGACATCGTTTAACCCATCAGTTTTTGTATATACCTGAGTGTCCAATACCTCTCTTAGGCAGAGATATGCTGTCCAAATTGCAGGCCCAAATCACCTTCACTCCTCGAGGTCCAGAAATGAAACTGCCATCAAAAGCAGCAGGAATAATTACCCTCTCAGTACCCAAGGAACAATCATGGCGCCTAATGTCAGCCCTGCAAGTCCAACCCACATTGGATACAGAATTAAACAAGCTCCTCCGAACTCTACAGGTGCCACCAGGAGTATGGGCCGAAAATAGCCCACCAGGAATGGCTAAGAATATAGCTCCAATTGTAGTAACCCTAAAACCTATGGCTACCCCTGTATCTGTAAAGCAATATCCCTTACCCCGGCGAGCAGCAGAGGGCATCCAGAAACATTTGGACCGCCTATTAAAATATGGTCTGCTTAAGCCCTGCCAATCAGAATGGAACACACCCCTTTTGCCTGTTCGAAAACCTGGGACAGATGAATACAGGCCAGTGCAGGACTTGAGGCTCGTAAACCAGGCTATCGAGACCTTGCACCCAAATGTACCAAACCCATATACCTTGCTGAGTTTGATCCCACCAGAAGCAACATTTTTTACTGTATTGGACTTGAAAGATGCATTCTTCTGTTGCCGGCTGGCACCACAGAGCCAACCTATATTTGCCTTCCAGTGGGAAGACCCTTTAACAGGAACAAAAGGCCAGCTAACCTGGACAAGATTGCCCCAGGGCTTTAAAAATTCCCCAACTTTATTTGGCACTGCCTTGGCGAGGGATCTAACAAGTTACCCCTCAATACCGGGAGAAAAGGTGGTTCTGCAATATGTAGATGACCTTATATTAGCGGCAAAGGATTTTGATACCTGTAAAGAAGGGACAGAGGAACTGCTCCACTTGCTCTGGGAAGCTGGCTACCGAGTTTCCCAGAAAAAGGCACAGTTATGTTTAGAAAAGGTCAAATATTTGGGCTTTGACATCTCACACCAACAACGAGCATTGAGACCAGAGAGGAAAGAAGCTATTTGCCTTATCAAGGAACCTACCACAAGGAAACAACTTAGAGGATTCCTGGGAACAGCAGGGTTTTGTAGACTATGGATACCTGATTTCAGCAGTCTGGCCAAGCCCTTACATGAAAGCACTCGAGGTGCAGAAAAGGACCCATTCGTATGGGGACCTGAGCAGAAACAAGCCTTTTTAGTTATCAAACAACGACTTATGGAGGCCCCAGCCCTTGGATTGCCTAATTCGGAAAAACCCTTTCAGCTGTATGTACATGAACAGAATGGGATTGCAGCTGCAGTCCTGACCCAGAGACTAGGAAGTTGGAACCGTCCAGTAGCTTATTTGTCTAAACAATTGGACTCAGTAGCAAAAGGATGGCCTCCATGCCTAAGGGCAGTAGCGGCCACTGCAAGCCTTGTCAAAGAAGCTGATAAATTTACCTTCGGCCAGACGATGTATGTGAATGTACCTCATGCTGTTCTGACACTCATGGAATATAAGGGTAGTTATTGGTTAACGAACCCAAGGATGGCTAGATACCAAGGCCTATTGTGTGAAAATCCCAGGATTCATCTACGAGTAGTGAATATGCTCAATCCAGCGACTCTGCTGCCTCTGCCAGAGGTAGATGATGAAGAATCACATGATTGTCTCCAAATAATGGATGAAGTTTATTCCAGTAGACCTGATCTGAAAGATGAACCATTGAAAAATCCAGATGTTGTATATTATACGGATGGTAGCAGTTACCTGCATGAAGGTGCCAGACGAGCAGGATATGCTGTGGTCACCAATGAGGAAGTTGTGGAAGCTGAAGCTTTGCCTGCTGGCACATCAGCACAAAAAGCTGAACTTATAGGCTTAACTAGAGCTCTGCAATTGGCAGCTGGATGTAAGGCAAACATCTATACTGATTCTAAATATGCCTTCTTAACCCTGCATGCACATGGAGCTCTATGGAAAGAAAGAGGTCTAATAGGAGCCCACGGGAAGGCCTTGAAATATGGACCTGAAGTAGAAATCCTGTTAGAAGCAGTATGGGCTCCAGAACAGATTGCTGTAATGCACTGCAAAGGTCATGGACGAGGAAGGGATCCAATAACCAGAGGAAATCATGCTGCTGACAAAGCAGCCCGAGAGGCAGCCCAGAAGCCTGTGGGAGGATTTATAGCAGCCCTCATACCAGAGGTAGTTCCAGAAGAAGTTAAACCTCACTATACCCCAGAAGAGAGGAAGTGGGCTGAACAGGAAGGAGCGGTTATGAAGGACGGTTGGATGATCCTGCCGGATAATAGGATTTATGTACCTCATCATCTAGCAGGCACAATTGTAAGAAATTATCATGAATCTACTCACCTTGGCGGTACTGCAACCAGAGAGAGTCTCAGTCGGAAGTTGTATATTATTAATCTATCACAATTAGCAACTTGCATTTCACAGAAATGTGTTCTTTGTGCTAAAAACAATCCCAGGCAGGGACCGGTACAACCTCCTGGAATCCAACATGTGGGATATGTCCCCATGGAAAGTCTAATTGTGGACTTCACAGAGCTGGTCCCTTCTAAGGGATTCAAGTATCTCCTTGTGTTTGTAGATACTCTTACCGGATGGGTTGAAGCTTTTCCCACCCGAACTGAAAAGGCACGAGAGGTAACTAAGAGACTCCTCACTGAATTGATCCCAAGGTTTGGATTACCTAGATGCATTGGAAGTGATAATGGGCCAGCGTTCATTGATCAAGTAGTACAAGATGTATGTCGAGTCCTACAAGTAAAATGGAGACTGCATGCAGCATATAGGCCTCAGAGTTCAGGGAAAACTGAAAGAATGAATCGGACTCTGAAAACCCAATTGGCAAAATTAACCCAGGAAATGGGATTGGGATGGGTAGATGTGTTACCCATAACACTGTTTCGTGTTCGGTGTGCACCCACAAAAAGACTTAAGTTGTCACCTTTTGAGCTCCTGTATGGGAGACCGCCCTCCTTTGTTCAGGATATTCCAGCTGACCTTAAACAAATAGGAGATCATGTGACACAGGGACAAGTGCAATCTCTCTCCCGTGTTTTTGTTTCTCTTAACAGGTGGGCCCTCGAACGCACGCCGTGCAGCATTGCCGAGCCAATTCATCAGTTCCAGGCTGGCGATAGCGTATGGGTGAAAGAGTGGAAACGTGATCCACTTGCACCAAAGTGGCGTGGACCTTACACCGTCTTGCTCTCTACTCCAACAGCGGTGAAGGTAGCTGAGGTGACCCCCTGGATTCATCACTCTCGTTTGAAGAAGTCCGAAGGCAGTTGGACGTGCAAAGGTGACCCCTCTAATCCTTTAAAACTAACTCTCTCCAAAAACCCCTGTATCTAGCCCTACCGGGAACGGGCTAGGTCACGGGCAACATTTGACGACCGGCCTGCTGCAGCCACAACCTGGAAGCTGGCTGACCTGCGCACGCCTGAAGCTTGAGGAGCGTCTGAACCAGCGACTGTGAACGGAAAGATTCTCTAATACAGTTGATTGACTGCCCCCTTGTGGAACAATTATCAGAGATATTACTCATTGGGGATCCTCGGGATATATGTTTTGGTCTTGGTGGTTCCCCATTTCTGTCACTGGGGGAATTATATTGGGGCTAATAATTATTTGCTATCACAATAAGGTAATCTTTTGTGGAAGGAATGCATATACTAGACATCAACATGATTTTATTATTAATCCTGATCCCTTGGGAAGGGGAAGGGTCCTTGAATCTGACCAAATTGGCTAAATATGGATTCAGCCATGACCACAATATGTGGGTAGGTTTAGCTGAAATGGTAGCCAATGTTGCAAATAGGACCAATTGCCTTGTTTGCTCTCTTGGGCCAGATGATTCAGAGGGAGGTATGCCCTTATTACCGATACCATTAGATGCCATTGGTATGGTAAGCGAAATGCCACACCAAACAGAAATACAGAATTTCCCCGGATGGAACTCAACTAAACCATTACGAGTTATACCTGTACAAGGGGAATTCTGTGTACATAAATCATCAGATGCAGCTGATTCTCCCATGATAGGCTCTTCTCATTGTCACTATACTTGGGATTATATTAAGAATAGTCATACCTGGGCACACGGTACTACCTATCGAACTCGGAATACCTTGCCCTGTGCACCTCCTTTTATTCACGCATGGAAAGTGGTGTGGAACATAACTGTGACAGAAAAAGGCAATCTAACATACTGCACTGTGAACTCTCTACCTCTTTTGGTATTTCGCCTTCTGTACTCCACGTACCAAAAACCTCAGACCCGATGGTTGTGGTGGATATGTGGAGAATGGGCATACAAAAAGCTCCCTTCCAAATGGAGTGGGACTTGTTTCTTGGGTTGGGTATTACCACCAATGTGGATTATGCCCACTAGTTCGGCCAGGCGAACACGAAGGAATGCTGATATTTCTCATATAGCAGGAGGAAGTACCCAAAGTTGGAGCGGTACTGATGATTGGCCGCCAGAGCGCATTATAGCCTATTATGATCCTGCCTCCTGGAATCCTGGTGAGCTCATACAAGGGGCACGGGATCCTATTTATAATCTAAACAGAATAATTCGATTGCAAGCAGTAGTGGAACTTGTAACCAATGCAACGGCCCAGAGTTTGAGACTTATTGCACAACAGTTGGATGAAAGTAGAGCCGCCATTTTGCAGCTGAAAATGGGAATGGATTATGTACTTGCCAGGCAGGGAGGCCTATGTGGAGTCTTGAACTTGACAGGGAATGCCTGTTGCTTTAACATTTCAGATAATGGTGAGGCAATCCGTGTGTTGGCCACAAAGATGGAGAATATAGCACATGTCCCAATACAAACATGGGAAGGATGGGATATGGGATGGCTCACCAATTGGTTACCTAATGTCACAGGACTCAAAGGGATACTATTGTCTTGCTTGTTTTTCTTGACAGTAGTGGTAATGGTTTTGTGTATGATGCCATGTATCATTTCATGTTTTAGAAGTACAATTAGCAAGATGGTTTCAAATGAAACTCTACCTCATATCATGGCCCTATACAGAGCTTTACCTCAGGAATATGATGAAGGTCAAGCTATCAAGGACATTTGGGATGAAGGTCCTTGAGCTTGAAAGGGGGGAATGAGGCACCTAATCATAAGCCTGCATTTTTATCAAAGCTTATATATTGCAATCAAGGCTTGTATTTAAAAATGAGCTTAAAAAAAGGATTTTCAAATGTTTCATGCCAGGCAGAAAGAACCTTGGCAAGAGGTTTTTCTCCTAAGACAAGGGGGCCCCATTGATTTATAGTAGAAAAACAATTCTCAAAGTCATAAAAAGGGAGAATTACATATGCTGCCCCAAGGCTGAAAAAACACAATTAAGAATGGGTAAATAGTAAAATAATACCAATGTGCCTCCCAGTAAAATGAGCCAGATCTTCTTTCTAAGGTTGAAAGGCCAAGAGCAGTGAAAAAGGCAACTGGCTTGGCTAGAAGAAAAGAGAGCATTTTTGGGAAATCTTTTAAAGCTGTTTTTTACTGAGTTCCTTTTTACTTTACAAAGGCTTTATTCTTTTAAAAGGCTACCTATGATAAGTGAATGAAATATATTAGCTTAAATATATTGGCTTAAATGTAATTATGCAAAGGATTTAAGGAATGCTAGATTCTTATTTCATATGGTTGTAAGAGTTGTATTTATCCTGAAATTAAGTCAGCCACCAGTCTAGCCCCCCTGCTAGACAGAAGACGCCATCCAAGCACTCTTGATATATAGTTGTCAGGCATTTGTTTAGAAACCTTAAATGAAGGAAATCTTTCAATGTTGATGTGAACTCAAGATCCTTGACATCTGTTGAACATAAAAATGTAAGATTAAACATTTGTTTTAGAAGGCAATAGGGCAAGGAGGGCAAGAGGTGAGCTGGTAATTAAGATTCCATGTAAGATATATTATTACTTATTTGTCACATATATAGCTCTTTGTCTCCCTTATAAGGGCAAGGAAGTGGGTGTATCTTTTGTGGGTGTATCTTTTGTGATTGGTTCTACCAAACAGCCAATAGGAATTTCAACCAGGCTGATTGGACAGAGGCAGCCACAGGAGGAGCAAAGGGGGCTGGATTAAGGGAATATAAGTGCTGGCCAGGATGGCAAGAGGCCAGGCCAGAGCTTGGTAACCATATACCACTGAGCCTCTCATTTATTTGTCTGACAAATAAATTATTATTTTAATTTCTCTATTGCTGCGTTGAATATTTCATTCCAGCTAAGCGTTAACCACAAGCAGGGTGCTACAATCCCAGTGTAGATCTTTATTCCCCCTTTGTTCCTGATGTAGATCTTCATTCACCCCTTATTTCCTGGTGGAGAGGGGGTCACCATGTCGTGGTTCACCTCAGGAGCTAAAATATCTTGGAGCGGTGGCTGTACAGGCCCACGTCGATGCTTTAAGTCCCGCTACTGACACCATGGAAGCTAACCTCGTGGATTCTTTCCCCACATAAGCCTCAGTAGTGAAACAGGAAGATACTGAATGTATAGATGTCATTGTTACATGCTGAGATGATATTTAGGAAAACATGGGTTGGAGGAGGTTATGCTTGGTTGTGGGGGAAGCAATTGCTTCATCTTATAGATGAGAGGCCTGGTTGCACAGCTGAAATATGGGGCTAATTTCCTAGTTAAAAGAATTAGTTGAGGGATGTCACTGGGGAGAGGGAAGAAAGCTGCTAAGGGGGAGACAGCTCAATCCCTCACCCTGAACAGACATCACCCTGAAGTCAGGCAATAAATAGACCAGGCAAACCTTCTCTTGTCATTGTCCTTTTCATTTCCCCCAAAGTGCTACTGAGGGGGTGACTCCCCCCCAAAATTATGATATTATTAATGTGAACCCTATGTTTAACATGACGCAATTAAATCCATACCCTGGAAAAGAACTATGATTCTTAAACTTTATGCTGCTTATGTTTATGTAACAGATAAGAGAGAAAGTCTTGCTTTGAACCAGCATTTTATTTTTCACTTCCTGCAACAGTAGAATAACACTGCAATACATAAAATGCAGATTGGGGAACTGCTGAAAATGCTACCAGTAATCCTACCAGTAATACTTAGCCTTCATAAATCAACGTGGCCTAAATAAGTCTCTCTCACACATACATGCACCCATCCATATATATATATATATATATATATATATATATATATGCTTTCGTAGATTTTCACGGGTACAGGAATGCAGGTTTTGGTGTCCTCGGGTGTCTTCCCGTGTAAAAGTTGGGGTGTCTAGGCGACGTTTCGACGAGGTCTCACTCGTCATCTTCAGGCTGGTGCTTTCGGCTTCTTGTTACTGGAACAGAGCGGGATCTCAATGTTTGAGTTCCTATAAATACTGTAGAGGGGGTGTGGTGTCTAGCCTCCAATGTTCTGGGCAGGTATCTCTCAAGTAATTAAGGAACAAAAGAAGAAAAGGCACACTAGCCTGGGAACTTCCTCTCTGCCCAGAACATTGGAGGCTAGACACCACACCCCCTCTACAGTATTTATAGGAACTCAAACATTGAGATCCCGCTCTGTTCCAGTAACAAGAAGCCGAAAGCACCAGCCTGAAGATGACGAGTGAGACCTCGTCGAAACGTCGCCTAGACACCCCAACTTTTACACGGGAAGACACCCGAGGACACCAAAACCCATATATATATATATATATATATATATATACACACACACACACAGTGCAGCTGGTCTTTCTGTTTCTCAAATTTTTTTATCTGATGTTGCACTATCTCCCACAGAGGCTTTCCTGAAGGTCAGCAAATAAATATGGCAGAAGCCATTTTCTTCAAAGCTTTTGATATCACTCATCAATGCCTATTGATTTAGGGAAACTGTTACACTTGGTGCTTTGTTCTTTCTGACAAGTAGCACTGATCATTATTTGCACCCAGACTTGTGAAGCCTGCCAACACGCCAGATTTTTCCTTCACCTTCTGTGTGTTTTCTGTATGAAGCTGTCGAAAGCAGCCAAAGCAGCAGAATGCAAGGAGTTGCACAGGGACTCTGCTGAGTGGTGCAGGGTGCCTACCTCGCCTTCGATTTTTTTAAATAAAAAATCTTTAAAAAGCATACGCAGGCTACAAGTCAGAGCAAATAAAGAGCAAGTAGAGAAAAGCTGCCTAACCCTTTCCCCACTGATCACAAGATTCTGTTTAACATGTAATTTGAGTCTACGAAACTCTAAAGTGCGCATTCCCAATTTTGTGTCTCATTTCAGTTTCTCCTTTTTCGTCCCAGTTCCTTCTCTGAAGCTTCCGTTTACACAGATTCACCCTTCTGCACCTGACACTACCAGTACAGCAATTTTTATTTTTTATTTAATTTTTAAAATGTGAATTCACTCAACAAAGAAACCAGAAGAAGTCCTGAAGATCCAGGATGCAGGATTCTGGACGACACAGAACTGGTCTGGATGCAACAATTCTGGCTTAATAAACCATGGTTTATTCCTGATTTATTAAGCTGGGGATGAGTGTTCAGGCCCAGACACTCTCTTCCCCAACCATTAGGGTTACAACTACATGACTGCAATCTCAGTCCCTTTAAACCAGTTTCCTATTACAGTACATGAAAAATAGTGGGCTGAGGTGTAGTTTCAATAACCAGGATCTGAAACGAGACTCAGACCATGCTTTCAGATCCTGCTTAGTGAAACAACACTAAGCCACAGTTCCACATTTCAGACAGAACAGAAGACAGGACTGGCTGTGCCATTTTAAAAATGTTTTCCTTAAAGCCTGTTTTTCAAAGCTAAAAGGATGGGCTTGAAAAATGACTTAATCCCATTTTTGAATTCTCAGGGCAGCTGCTTTGGTTTGAACTCTATTTGCACATTTTACCTCAAAATGCTTTCAATTAGGAAATAATTGAGCAGAATTCTTCTGCATGTTATTTTCCACCCATGTGGAATAATCTACCTTTAGTTATTCTGAGATGTTCTTAACAAGCACAAGGCTCTTAAAATAGCTGGGCTGGCTATGTATTGTAGGTGATTTGTGAGAACACAGGACATAGCGAAGGCTCTATTTTCATTTAATGCCATCTGTATTTAAAACAAGCTTGTTTCTGCCCTTATTGAAAGAGTCAGGTTTTATCATCGGATTATGCCATTGCAGTGAAATTATTGTAGCAGTGAAATTATTTTTCCTCCCAAAGATCATTGGTGAGTCACAATACGAAGAAATGCCACACACCTCAAGTTCATCCAAAGAGGCCCCCGTATACATCGTTTCACACATGCACAAGTTTATGTGTACATCTAAAATAGCAATATTTGCACACATCAAAGTTATTGTCACTGCATACACCATACATGTGCGCATGCAAGGAAGCTGGAGAGGAGAGGGGAGAGAAATCCATTGGAAATGAAGTGTCTTAGGAACTGATTGATCTGAAAGGTAAGAAAAGAGAAAATTTGTTTGCATAGTAATTAATGGTGTTTAGGAGATTGCAGTAAAAGTCCGTGTTTGTGCCTCTAGAAAAAAACTGTAGTGGAATATTAATCAGCAGAGGGCATGAGATTTGGACTGAAGAAACTCATTGTAGTTAATTGAATTAGTTATGATTATCCATTTGACACCAAGGGATCTGGAGGTTTGCAAGCGTCTAGCCATCAATTGGTCCAGAAATGAGCTGAGACAACTCCCTTTTTCCTTTTCTTTTTGAAAATGCCTCTGCTTATTTCTTTTTGAAAATGCCTCTGCTTATTAGGTGACTCACCCATCTTGAGAAAAAACTGGATCCTGGGACTTATTAACAGTCCAGATTAACAAGCCACCAGGTCTGGGGGCTGCCTACTTGAGAACCCTTAAAGAATTCCAGTGAGAATTGTTGATAATCTAGCAAAATGATACCACAGCACCAAAGACAGCCTCCATCCTGGAAGACAGGAAATCAGCCAACAGAATCCAAAGTTCCTGAAAAGGGCAGACCATGTTCCTGGCAATGTAGTAGAAATCACTCTTCAAGGGGAAATTGTTAAGCAGATTGCAGAACAAGCAACACTGAGGGAAAAGTCAGAGCCTACTCCTAAAAAGGGAACTGCTGCCTCACCAGTCTTTGGAGTTCTTTGGAAATGTCAGTGTGTGATCTACCGGGCAGGGGTGATCTATTCGGCCTTCCAAATATTTTGCTTTTGCTATATATATATATATATATATATATATATATATATATAAACATTTCTGCTATGTACTACTCAGGGCAACTAACAACCATTCACAATCACACCATCACACCATCAGTCTTGCGGGGCCAGCCTCCACAGCATCTGGAGGACACCAGAGTGGCTTCTCCCATCTCTGTCTCATTGCTAAGGCCTTCTCTCAGAAGACCCAGTTTTTCCGTGGCAGGCCATGGCTCTCAGTTAACAATCCCAACATGTGTCCCTTGGGCGTACCTGTGCATCACCACTTGCCAGCATGCACATGTCGAGAAGGACATATGGGAAGTAACTCTCCCATGGAAGTATGTCAAATCCATTCAAAGGTCCTCAGCATCATTATTTTCTCAATTTAAGAATGTCACTGTTCATTAGGGACTGCCGCACCCTTGAGCAGCTACCCCTGTCCAAGCAAGGTTCTCTCCTTGCCTCAAGTCTTGCCTTGGCTGGATGTTTTGGCTGTTCTAAAAGAGAGAGACCGGATTTATCAATCTATAGGATTCAACTCCCTCCACAAAGAGTGGACACGTGCTTTGTGCCATTTCATGTAATGCAGCTGCTGAAACAAGTTTTTAACACTTGGGAACACATTGTAGGATACTTAGTTTTTTAACATCCCTTTAACTGAAGGTTCCCTTACCTTCTTGGCTTTTTAGCCAGTGGGATGGGAACTACTATAAAAGGGAACACAGCATGGAGAAGGTAAATGGAAATTTTCAACAGGTTATTGGGAGTGGGACTTAGTCAGTGATCAATGGTAAGATAATTGGGGTATTAAAAGCATATGATGGTGAATAGGGCATGTTTATTAGCTACTATCTGAACTTCTGACTTAGACAACACCTGCATAGCTTCAGCAATGCTACAGTCTATATGTTCCCCAAGTTACATAGCGAGCCACGATTCTGCAGTGACTCCAGCAGAAAAGATGGAGAGCAAAGCTTCTAGCTACAATGGCTACGTGCTCCCTCCACAGTCAGAGCCAGCAGACCTCTGAATATCTGTGGCAAGAAAGGCATGTGTTTGGTTTGCATTTGCTGGTGCCCTGTAGGCAACTGCTTGGCCACATGCTGCACTCACTTCATTGGCCAGCAAGACTCTTCTTACAGCCTTAGCCCAGCCCTGCTATACCAAGACGCATGCAGGGACCTGCCCAGGGTGCTATTCAATCAACCATGTCACCTCTTTGCATCCCACCAGAACCAGGATGGGTGGATATCAAGACTGAACAGGCAGCCCCTAGCCAGCCCACCCTTGGCCATTGCAAGAGAAAGAGGAGGAAGGGGAGAATGTCTGCCAGTCACACAAGCCCTCTGCTGCTGCTAGAATGGGGACCTTGAATGCTGTGAAGGAGAGGAGTGGAGCACAAGCCACTGAGCCCCAAGAACCCCCCCGTCCCGTCCCCTCCCAACTCACAAAGCCATCTCTCCTGGCAGGACCAAGAGAAGCCAGCCATGTAGGGAGCCAGGGAGGTGCCAAATGTACCAAAGGGGAGGGATCAGCCCACTGCTGTCATTGGAAGCATAGAGCTGGTTCCTAACAATGCCCATTCTGAGCCACATGAGTACATTGCTATTGCTCCTCTCTCTGCTCCGTTCAAGCAGAACCTCCAGCCCATAAGAGGGGTGGCTGCCTTTTTTAAAAAAAGTACAGCACCACATTCATTTGTTTGGCCCAGGACACCTCTCCCTACAGAGGGGGGGGGGGGCAAGCTGAAGCCCCAACAATAATACCTTGTTAGCTAAAAGCTTAAAGGTAAAGGACCCCTGACAGTTAAGTCCACTCGCTCATCTCACTTTACTGGCCCAGGGAGCCCCCATCACAGGGATTTGAACCACCGACCTTGATCGGCAAGCCCTAGGCTCAGTGGTTTAGACCACAGCGTCGCCCGCGTCCCTAGTAACTAAGAGCTTAGACTGAGGTAACTCAAGTTCAAAGATGGCTACAGGTGGGATGCTCAAAGAATGTTACTCATATTGGTCTAAAAAGGCCCTGAACCTTCTCAAGGAAGCAGGATCCTCACAGCCCCTATTTTCTTCAAGATAGCTGTGCACTTAATATTGACTTATAAAATATGATACATGTGGGTTTCAAAATATCCCTTGCTACATATCTGCCATTATGCCTCACAGAGAGTTCTGTGCAGCTTTATATCTTCCATTTTCCTTCTATGGCAGAAAGCATATATCCTGCACGTCAACTACATAGAGCAGGGTTTTTTTAAAAAAAAAAAAGAGGAAAGACTGTTTTCTGAATCACGTAAGGAATGAAAATTTTAAAGACAGTAAAACTGAAAATACTGCACAAATAGTTACACACTTTAAGGCCTTGATCCTAGTCACCTTTACCTGAGAGTAAGTTCCATTGAAATCAATAGGACTTGCTTCTGAGTAGACAAGTGTGGCTTGCACTGTCACCATGAATTCAGTCCAGCTGATTACCATATAAGCAGATATACAGTATTAATGACTTAAGATTTTTGTGCCGCTTTAAGGCAAGACTATTATTTCTGCAACAGCATTTGGTTCCCCCACTTAATTTTCTCAAAATAAATTGCTAGTATCTGGTACTAAACTATAAATATTGTGCTGCAGACACAAAAGGTTTGTGACCTTTAAATATTCTCCAGAATATGGTTTGTCATTGCTGCCTATTTGAATACTGTTGGATTAATCTTATTTATAATCAGTCTTAACACACATTAACACACAGCACAACTTCCAGTGGCAAATGAACAGTGGGCATTGTGCTTTTATTTTATTTTTTAAAAAATATACAGCATTCATGCTACTTTGGTATACCACTTATGGGCCAACAACCATGTCACTCAGAAGGACGCAACTCTTCATTTCAGTTAGAGTTACCTCTGAGTACCTTTAACTGTGGTCCTACAGTGAAACTTACTTCAGAGTAAACATGTATCTGATTGCAGCTCAGTTGTGTGAATGTTTATTTAATCATTCACTCGTTTTAAATATTTTGATCACATTCTCCATTAGAAACAATTCCAGAGTGGCTTACAATAAAACACGATTCATATACACAAAACAGCACCATGAAACTTGACGATGAATGTGGGTAATAGGAATCACTCCCACAGAGGTACAGAAAAAACTGTTCCTTAATTCATAGTCTTGAGACCAATTATATTCCACATAATGCTGGAATTGTTTATAATGGGTCTGACACAGCTAAAGTTAATAACTGCTAATTCCCATATATCTTAATAAAAAAATTTAATACATGCCCAACAGCACAACCCCTATACACAACTTTCAAGGGAGTTTGGGGCGGCTGCCTAAATCTCTCAGTGGGGCTTAGAAGTGCTTTATATTGGCTGATATGTGTCCAACATTTACATCAATAGAATACATTAAAAAAACCACACCCTCTGAAATAATGTTTCTCAAAACATGAATATAAGCCCCTCCTAAAGCCAGAAGTTCATCTAAGAGCTCTCCTAAGGGCTAAATGTAAAATGAAAATGCCAAAATGTTAAAAAACAAAAAGGCTATAGACTTTCATCTCTTTAGATAGTTCTGAGAAATATTAATGCAGCAGTAATATACACTACAAATCTAAAAATGACTGAGCAATTACTATAACATTTGAAAGTTACTCTTATTATAAATATTGAACCTTGACGTTGTATGAATACTAAAATGAGTAGGTCAGGTTTGCCTCAGTAGTATTCTTATTTCCTTAATGGACAATTGACCATTTATTTTATATAAAAAAGGTTGTGTGCTTTATTCCTGGAATTGAGTGCTAGTTCACATAGAGGAGAACATTCCTGGGCACAAAGGGAGGTGATGTGTTCCTTGCAGAGTTACTTGTAAGTCCTGTCACATTCAACAGGAATTATTCCCTGCTCGGTCCCAGCGCCTGCCAACCTAGCAGTTCGAAAGCACCTCCGGGTGCAAGTAGATAAATAGGGACCGCTTACTAGCGGGAAGGTAAACGGCGTTTCCGTGTGCGGCTCTGGCTCACCAGAGCAGCGATGTCACGCTGGCCACGTGACCCGGAAGTGTCTCCGGACAGCGCTGGCCCCTGGCCTCTTAAGTGAGATGGGCGCACAACCCCAGAGTCTGTCAAGACTGGCCCGTACGGGCAGGGGTACCTTTACCTTTACCTTTAAGTGTGCATAAGATTGTCCTAATAAATACTAAGCTCAGAAGTAAGCCCCATTGAATTCGATGGGCCTCTCTCCCAGGAAAGCAGGATTGCCACCTTAATGAAGTGCACCACCTCCATTGAAATGAATGGAGGCTGCTCCAGAACACTCCTGAGCTCAATACCTCCTTCATTTCAGTGGGACTTTCTCAGGACCAGTATTGTGACAAACTCTTTTTCCTCCCTTAGAGATTGCTCTAAGGTGTAGCAGCTGGACAATTAACTATCAATGATTCAACTCTGCAAGTTTCAAATCTGGTTGTCAATATAATTTAGATGCTTTTGGTTCTCAGGAACAAGCAAGAAAATCCATTTCCCAAAACAGAAAACCACCAAAGTGTGAGTTGCAGGAACAGAAACACAACAGAAAAACAGTAGCTTGAGACACCTTCCGACTTTGGTCAGAGTAAAATCCAAACTGTGGCCAAACAGCAGTCTTCTGAGAGGACAGTTGTCCTTTTAATGCGCTCATGTCAGTTTCCCTGGGCACTTCTGGACAGGCCTTGTAAGTCCAGCCTTTCACCCCACGGTCCACTGGACGGGAAAGCCCCTCTTCTCTCTGTTCCCAGTTCACTGCTGGTTTAGGAACTTCCTGCAGGTTAGCATTAAATAATGGCAATAGGAATAATCGAAAGCCCAAAGGATTCCTTTTTTAAAGGCTCTTCCCAAGTGGGGTGAAGTCTAAAGTAGACAAGTGGGGGTGAGGGGGGAGATTCTGCCCAGCGAAATGTCCCCCTCGCAGTCGCCCGACTCGGTGGCGCCCTCTGGGTCGGGAGAGATCTGGGACGCGCCGTCGAAAGGGCCTCCCCAGCCGCCGCCGCCCCCCAGGTTGGGGATCCTGTCGGCGTCGGTGGCGGCGCCTTCCCGGCGGAAGAAGAAAGTGTCTTGGTTGCAGGAGATGAGCTGGTGGCTGAGGTTGGCCGTCTCCCCCGGGGAGGCCGAGCACGGCCGGCTGCAGCCCAGCAGGCGCGAGAAGACCTTCCTGAAGTCGGCGTTGAAGGCGTAGATGATGGGGTTGAGGGAGGAGTTGGCCCAGCCGAACCAGACGAAGACGTCGAAGGTGGTGTCGCTGACGCAGGGCAGGCCGGCGGCGGGGTCGCCCGGGGGGCGGTCGCAGAAGGGCACCATGCAGTTGAGGACGAAGAAGGGCAGCCAGCAACACACGAAGACCCCCATGATGACCGAGAGCGTCTTGAGGACCTTGGTCTCCTTGCGCAGCGACGACTTGAGGCCCGAGTGGTGGTGCAGAGGGTGCGCGCAGTCCAGGCGCCCCCCGCCGCCGCCCCCGCTGCGGCAGCTCTCGGCGTGCTCGGCCGCCCTCTCCAGCGACGAGATCCGACGGATCTGCACCTGGGCAATCCGGTAGATCCGCGTGTAGGTGACGATCATGATGGCCACGGGAATGTAGAAGCTGATCAGCGAGGAGGAGATGGCGTAGGTCCGGTTCAGGCTGGAGTCGCACTGCTCCGACGGCGCCGCCGCCGCCGCCGCCGTGCTGTTGCTGCTGCCCCAGCTCCCCGGCTCGGGGCTGGCGGTCCCGGGGGCGCGCGGGTCGGGGCCTTTGTGCCAGTTGAGCTGGACGGGGAGGAAGGAGATGAGGATGGAGAGCGCCCAGGCCAGGCCGACCATGGCCAGAGCCACGCGGGGGGTCATCTTCCTCTCGTACCTGAAGGGGCTGGAGATGGCCCAGTACCTGTCGACGCTGATGACGCACAGGTTGAGGATGGAGGCCGTCGAGCACATGATGTCGAAGGCCACCCAGACGCTGCAGAAGGCGCCGAAGGGCCAGTAGCCCGCCACCTCGGCCGCCGCCTTCCAGGGCATGACCAGCAGCGCCACCAGCAGATCCGAGACGGCTAAGGAGACGATGAAGATGTGCGTGACCTTGGCGCGCAGGTGCCGCGAGCCCACGATGGCGGCGCACACCAGCACGTTCCCCAGGAGGGTCCACACCACCAGCAGCGACAGCAGGCTGCCCGCCGCCACCATGGGCGCGCCGCCGGCGGGGCCGCCGGGAGGAGCTCCGGCCGCGGCGGGCTCCGTGGCGCCGGGAAGCAGCCCGCGCGAGCGCGGCGTCGGGGGGGCGCCCGCTTGCCCGCGCAGCGTGGCGTTCCTGCTCCAGGGCGCCTGCAGCATGGCCACCGGCGGCGCCGCCGCGCTCCTCCCGCTCCTCCTCCGGCCGAAGGCGCCGCCGCTTGGCTCTTCCAGCGCGCTCCGCTCGGCCCCATCGGTTCCCCCGGGCCGGCCCGTCCCTCAGCGCCGTCGAGCGCGCCGCCCGCCCGCCCGCGCCCCTTTCCGCCGGCGCGCCTGCTGCCCGCTGCCCGCGTCCCTGGCAGGTGCCGGGCGCTCCTCCTCTGCCGCTCGCATGCCGACGCCCTCGCGGAGCCTCCCCCTGGCCCGCCCTCGCCGGGCCCCGAGGCTCTTCGCCCCGACGGCCGGCCGGGCGGGAGGGCTGGGCTGGGGGCGAGCGAGCGAGGCCGGCGGCGCCGGGGCTGCGAGGCTAGCTGCCTTCCCCTCTCCCGGCCCCACGAGGCTCTCCC
The DNA here is from genome assembly GCF_964106915.1 of Podarcis gaigeae. NCBI lineage: Eukaryota > Metazoa > Chordata > Lepidosauria > Squamata > Lacertidae > Podarcis > Podarcis gaigeae. The sequence goes on along the minus strand of NC_139685.1, from coordinate 3,270,206 downwards.
CTGCCCGCGCTCTCCTCCCGGACGGCGCCTCCTCCTCGGCCGGCCGGTCGGGGTTGCCGCGGTCGCCTCGCCCCCTCCCTGCACGTCGCACTGCTTCGGAGTTCGCGGTGCGGTTCCGCCCGTCCACGGGCGAGCATGCGCAATCCCTAAGCTCGGGGAGCACCGAAGACCCGAGGGTGGGGTGTGGGATCGGGACTCGCAGGGAGAGGAACGCGGGCTGGACCCCGACTGCCTCCAACTGGCTCAGTTCATCATCATCATCATCATCATCATCATCATCATCATCATCATCAATCCTTCTCTCTCTCTTTCTCTCTGTCAACACAGCCAGAAGCATCTTTCACCTGACCGAGGGAAATGGGACGCATCCCCCATTAAAGTCAACCGGTGTTCAGCCTGCACCGCCGCCCCCACAGAGAAAAGTGAAACACAGCATCATCTCAGTGCTAAAGAGAAGAAGTTGCCTGGAATAACTCATCTCATGAAAACACTCTGCACATGCCCTCGAGAAAGCTTAGCTGCCCGCCCGCCTGCCTGCCTGTTAGGATTATGTTTAAAAATGATGCAGAAACAATAAGTTTGTTAGTATTTAAGGAGCCATGAGACCCTTAGCTGTTTTCGCTGCTAGAGACTAACAGTCTCTTGGGGTGGGGTGGGGATTGCCTACCATGCAGTGACCCTGCTCTGATCTACCTTATTCCACCCCAGAGTCTACAAAACCTTCTGCCTTCCATTCTCCATTCACCGCTGACCCCTCCTGTCCTTGGTCTGAGTCTGGGGGGAGGAGAGTGCAAACTCCCCTGGCCAGCCTGAGCCTGTCATTGCGAGGTCAGGAGTGTTCTCTCTTTCAGCACATTGCACTGCGCATCTGGCATTGAGAAAGGGTTCCAGGGCTGACCCATGGCCCGGATTAAGGCCACCCTCTCATGGCACGGAGGCAGTGACAGTCAATGTGGAAATGGGCTCTGACAAGTGCAGGTTCCTCTTGTGGTGACCACAGCATGGAGCAGGCATATTTTGAGCTTTCTAAGGCTGCCAACAGTGGTCAGAAATCAAGAGTCCAGCACAGAGGGGAAGCCGTGGACTGGAAAAGCGAGAAGGCATCACTTAAAAGCACTGCAGAACTATTTCACATTCACTTTAAAAATCATGTTTAACATCATGTTAAGGCAGAGCAGTCCTTTGATCCCAGATACACCAGTGGCCACTTATACTTATGTAATGTCAATATTATGCATGTACCGTAATAGGATGCACATATACTCAGAATATGAGGGGCGTTCATTAAAGATTTCCCGTGACGTACTTCCCATGAACTGAAATAAACAAAACTTGGCACAGTTATTAGTCCATCTCTACATAGAAGAGACACACACTTCTCCCATAGCTTTATGCAGCTGTGGAGACCTCGTCTGCAGAAGTCAACAGGTTGCGTCTGAAGCCACGACTTGACCTCAGAAATCAGCATTTCATCAAAAAAAGCTTGCCCTTCAAAAATAACTTCATGGTTGGAAAGAGGTGGAAGTCGCATGATGCCAGGTCGGGAGAATTTCATAGCCACGGGACCATGCTTCCGTCTGAGCAACATGTGAGTTGTGAACCAGGGTGTTATCCTGCAGGAGGTGGACACCTTTGGTCAGTATACCACGCCTCTCGATTTTGATGGCCTTCCGCAATTTCTGCAGCAGTGAAGCGTAGTATGTCCTGGTAATTGTGGTACCCTTTGCCAGGAAATCCATCTTCACTACTCCACATTGGTCCCAAAAGACCATGAACATGACCTTGCCCGCTGATGGCTGGACACGTGGTGAGGAAGAGTGCTTCCATTGTTTGGACTGGATTTCGTCTCTGGGTCATAATGATGGACCCATGTTTCCTCCTGAGTAATGAGTCTGGTGAAGAAGTCATCATGGTTTTCGTGACACATGGCCAAAAGAACCCGTGAGCATGTGACTCGTTCCTGCTTCTGGAAAGGCAGCAGCAGTCGGGGAACCCACCGTGTGGGCAACTTTCCCATGTGCAAATGACCATGGATGATTTTTTTCTACAGAGCCCACTCTAATCTTTACATCTGCAGCTAATTGGCAAACGGTTATGTGACGATCCTCCAAAATGGCAGCCTCCACTTGCTGGATGGTGTCTTCATCAATGACGAACTGTAGTCACCCAGAAATGGGAGCCATTCCACTGAAGTCCGACCACACTTGAACTAATGATGCCAGTGCTTGACTACGTCATACAATGGGGGCATCCTCCCCATAAACTCCTTTCATCTCATCGAACGTCTCCCATGGTGTGCGTCCTTTCAAGTACAGGAACTTGATGACCGCTCTGCTTCAGTTGGTTCCATTATCAGATGTTACTCCACGTTAGCACGATTAACGGACAAAACTGTTGGGAGTTCAGAGCTACAAATTACCACATTACCTATGGAGAGCTGTATACATGTGCAATTTCACCCTCCTACAATAACCGGAAATAGGTCAGGGGAAATCTTTAATGTGCGACCCTCGTAAAAGGAGTTCCATTAAGTTCAGTGGGGCTTACTCCAAGGTAAGTAAGTGTAAAATTGCAGCCTTAGTCAAGATCCTATGTGCTTCCAAGAAGAAAATGACATCAATACAGACTACAGGGGGACATAGCAGGCACACTTCAAGTCCTCTCCCTGCATCTATGGCAACATTGCCAACACATGCCAATCACAGAGTAGAAAGCTCATTTTGTCCCAACATTAGCAATGCATGGGCTGAGCCAATCCATGCATGGTGACAGGGAACTCCCTCTGTTATGTCATCCCATGCCACACACACACACACACACACACACACACACACACCATAGCACCCTCTGCTTGAAGTAGCCAACATGGTGGCCTCCATCCCCAACCATTGGTCCTAATGGCTGGCATGTGTTGCATATCTACTAAGTCTGCTTGCCCTTGTGCATCAGTATCGGACCTACAGTCTTCTTTCTTTTAAATCTGACTCTGCCTGGCTTGTGCACTGTGTTAGCATCCTAATCTGAAAGCCACTTCATTTCCTGCTCAGTGTTTCAGAGGGTTGTTTTTTTCCCCTGCATGAAATAAAGGGTTCACTTCTCCAAAGCTTCCAACCTCCCCAGGTGTGTAGTTCATATATATGAAATACTTCATGCTCTGCCATGTTGCTCTCTGATACAGGTATGGACACTGATGATCAGTGGTGCTAACTTGAATAAAACATTTTTGGGGGCACCTTTCCCCCTGCCAGAAGGTTGCCAGAAGGACAGATGGATGGATGGAAGCTGGAGCCGAGTAGGCACAGCCCAGGGTAAGGACCAGCAGAGGCTGCCCTGCCTTCCTCCCTTGCCGGTGCACTATCCCCTCCTCTCTCCCCCCAGACGCCAACAGGCAGTGGCCAAATTCACCCCGTGGCAGGGGGCTCAGGGGAACTGGGTCCAGGCTGAGGCCTCCAGAGGGGAGGAGAGGAGGGGGGACAACCTGGGAGAGAGGGAGGCAGGTGGGCAATTGGGTGTCTCACTCGCGCTGTCATGTGGCAGTGGCAAAGAAAGCTGGGGTGGCTTGGCAAGGTCAGTGTTCTGGGGGGGGGGGGGCAAAGGGATCTGGGCTCCTTAGTGTTGGTGCCTATGCTGAAGATTAAAACAAACCATTTTTATTTACACATCCTCTCACGAGAGAGCCATCAACAGCTCACTGGGCTAACTGCCTAGTGAAATCACAGACGCGGAGAGCTTCTTTCAGTTCTTTTATTTAAATCAACAGAAATACACGGGGCCCGTGGAATTTTCTCCCTCAATCTTGAGCCGTTGCTCCGAGTGCCCGCGCCGCCTCCGCGAGCAGCTACTTCCTCGCTTCCAGACCCTCCTGCTGTCTATGATGGCCGGCGATGAAAAACACGAAGGGGAGCCTCGTTCTCGGAGGAGAAGGAGGTGGTGGTGTCCATTGTCTGCTGTCCTGTTTCTACCACTTCTGACTCCTGTCTCTGTCCAGGACTAGGGCATCTGCGAGCTTGTTCCTGTTCCTCAGCCTCCATTATTCCCCAGCTCTTTTCCTCTTCTTCTGCGGTGTGCCCTGTTTGCCACCACCACAAACCTGGGTCCATGCCATCTTCATCTGTCTCCTGCCCGGAAGCCTCCTGGCTGGCAGTCTCTACCCCTCCTCCTCATCTGGTGAGTCCCTGACACATACTGTACGTTAGAAACACACACACACACACACACACACACACACACACATATGTACGAACCCTTCAGCTTTCAGGGCTCAGACACAGGACACATGTTGAACTGAATAACTGACTGTGCCATGGATTTCTTCTAAGGGAAACTATTCCTCCATCTCAAACTTCATATGAATGGATTAATGCAGCCAGGAAGGGTGTGGCTGGTTGGAGGATTTTCTCACCGGAGCATGAAGGAAGGTGGAAATTGGCTCTGACGGGCAGGTGCGAGTACCTCCGTCCCCATATGCCTTAGGCTTTTAGGTAGGGCTTCAGCAACTGCTGGAAGAATCATTTCAACAATCTAATAAGCATGACAACAAATGACAGAACAGGGCTGGTCTGCTACTATTTTTTTTAAGACCATGAAACTGCATATCTCTGCATAGATTTGAGACATGGTGGTATGCCAGTATTATGAATGAATTATTTAATTCTTATTTATGTTTAAGATAGGGGAATTGTATTTTGAAATCTTCTGCAGGGGGCAGGGTGGAGGGAAATGTAATAATTTCCCCTCCTCCAGGATGGAGTTACCAATTCTAAAAAAAATGAGAAACACTCCTGCCCCAGGCACGTGTTATTTATGGAAGAGAGCAATAGAAAGCACCAGAAACTGACATTTGATAATTAAGCTGCAGGCAAGACACAATCTCTCAGAGAAGTTAAAATTTTCATTCTGTTGTTTCAATAGAATTACCCGTGTGCCTGGTGCTTTGCAGAGTATAAGAGTATAAAAAGTTGCAAACTAAAACCTAATGCTTAAAAACAGTCAAAGAAGTGGGGGGGGGGTAAAAAAGGACCATTCACTGAGAAAGTCATACCCTCATGAGGATGCAAGATTTGGGGTGGTTCAAAACCAATTTTGGAAAAGAGGTAACATTTCTTGATTATCATGGCCAAACAGTACTGATTACATAGAACTTGTGCCTAAGAGGTGCATGAGAGCAGCAGAGCGGGGCTTAACCCCCCCCCCCAAATATTTTATTCAAGTTGGCACTCCTGGTGCAACCCCAGTGTCAAATAAGGACTGGCGCAGCTGTTGTTGTTTAGTCGTTTAGTCGTGTCCGACTTTTCGTGACCCCATGGACCAGAGCACGCCAGGCACTCCTGTCTTCCACTGTCTCCCGCAGTTTGGTCAGACTCATGCTGGTAGCTTCGAGAACACTGTCCAACCATCTCGTCCTCTGTCGTCCCCTTCTCCTTGTGCCCTCCATCTTTCCCAATATCAGGGTCTTTTTCAGGGAGTCTTCTCTTCTCATGAGGTGGCCAAAGTATTGGAGCCTCAGCTTCACGATCTGTCCTTCCAGTGAGCACTCAGGGCTGATTTCCTTCAGAATGGAGAGGTTTGATCTTCTTGCAGTCCATGGGACTCTCAAGAGTCTCCTCCAGCACCATAATTCAAAAGCATCAATTCTTCGGTGATCAGCCTTCTTTATGGTCCAGCTCTCACATCACTACTGGGAAAACCATAGCTTTAACTATACAAACCTTTGTTGGCAAGGTGATTTTGAGATTGTTGTAAAAAAAAAAAAAAGCCCAGATGGAATAAATATTTTTAAAAGTTGGAATGGATGATTACAGGTAAGGGCTTAAAAAACAATAGAGAGAGGAAACATCGGGTGGTTTCCATGCAGAAAACTTGAAGTCTGAAGTCATGCTGTTAATGAAGCAATAATGTTACTCCTGCTGTGTTAGTTAGTGATACTGGCAGCAGATTAAAAGAAAACACGGGAGAATATGCCTCTATTTGCAGCCCCTCAGGGATATCACCAGAATTAACAGCTACTTTTTTTTTACTGGGGGTTACTGGGTGGCCTTGGACAAGTTAGGATATTTCACTGCAAGCTACTATTTTTAACAGAGTTGTTTTCAAGAGTACTTAAATGAGGTAAGAGACATAAAAAATTTGTGTACCTGAAAATGTACTGGTGGTGCATAAGCCATTTTCAGTGCAAGGTATAACAATCTAGAACTTTAACTGATTCATAGTTTCACCATCACAGATGGACAGGGAAAGGTTTCTTTCCCTTTCCCCCCTAATCATACGTTTATTTCCTTTTATCTGCAAATTTGTATCCAGCATTCCTGGTCTTCGAAGCATTGTAGCAAAGTTGCTATTCCTTATAACCTTTCCAGCACAGCCATCCACACCTAACTGTTAGCTATTTCAAAAAAAATATTTGTTAAAGTAATAGATAGGGAATCAGCATCGTCTATGGACTGTTTAAGGTTTCATTCCCATTTGTTCATATATATATGATTTAAGTTATTGCAGGCATTTAAGGAGATAACTGTATATAGGAAGATTCAATATTATATACGTATAGTGGTACCTGTTGGAAAACAAGCCTTAACGGGAGAGGCTGGCCCCTCTCCCTGCTCCTGGAGCTTGTTTACCGGTGGCCTCTCTGGCTGGCTTCCCTGCAAGTCCAGGGTAGATCTTGATATGCGACATTTCCCAGCGTGGAAAATGCACACCCACTTCTCCCCCTTCGCAGGGGAAAGAAGAGTAGTCAGAAAGTCCTTTTACATCATGTTTATTTCTGACCGTACAAACTCCTTCAAGCAAGTCACAAAGACTTCCTTTACACACGCAACAGGAAGGTCTCATATTACACACGGGACACAGCTTTGCGAAGTCTGTGAACTTCCGGGAAGATTCTTTCCCACAGCTAGTCGCATCACATGATGTCAACAAGCTGGCTGTTTGCAGCTGTGATGTTCTCATATTGTAACAGTACCTTGGTCCTCAAACTTAATCCATTCCGGAAGTCTGTTCCAAAATCAAAGTGTTCCAAAACCAAGACGTGTTTTCCCATACAAAGTAATGCAAAATGGATTAATCCGTTCCAGACAATTAAAAACAACCCATAAAACAGCAATTTAACATGAATTTTACTATCTAACGAGACCACTGATCCATAAAATGAAAGCAATAAACAATGTACTGCAGTCACACAATCCATCGATCAATAGCTGAACTGGGTTCCACACAGTCACAAAAACAAAACAAAAAAGCCACAAAAACGCAAAATAAATAGCAAAAACAGACAGACCTTAGCGTAACACTCGGATCGGAAGCGTGGCACTCAAAACGGAGCACATTTGGCTTCTGAAAAAAGTTCGCAAATTGGAACACTTACCAGTTTGCAGTGTTTTGGTTCCAAGTTGTTTGAGTACCAAGGCGTTTGAGAACCAAGGTACCACTGTATATTGAGATGTTTCCTTGCTTGCTCTCTAATCAAATACGTTAGTATAGGCAGCACCCACCCACCCCCGTTTGTGTGGGGGTTATATTCCAAGACACCACGTGTGTTGCTCAAATTGCGTATAATTGAAAGCCACCGAAAGAGCTTGCAAGCTCCCCGTTCAGCCCGTAGTTCCAGCCCACCTCCATTTTGCCCTTTTAGTGATGTTTCAGCAACATATTTATTATGTTTCTGGGTTGACACTATGCACAATCGTGCATGGTCTTGCACATATTGAATATGTGTAAACGGGGGCTGCCTGTAAGGGGAAGTGTGTTTGGTAGGTTTCTTTTGGGGCAGCAGGGGTGGAGATGGGTTTGGGGAATGGAGGAAAGTGGCAGAAATATGTGAGGGGAATCTGGCAATTATTCTCTAGCTCAGATAGTGACCTGAGCTGGATAATTTTGGTGTATGTCAAGCTTGCCTCTCATTCAGAAGCTTGCCTCTCATCTAGTCATGTATGAGTCCAAGATCAGAAAACTCTTAGTTTCTACATACTTGGGAGACGCTTTGTGCATGCAAAACTGCAGTGGTTTGTAAACTAAAATAAATGTCCTCCCCAAAATGGTCCTGTGAGCTTCTAAAACGCTGAGGACTTAGATATACGTAAGAACATTGTAGAACAACATCTCTGAACACTGAAGAACTTGGAAAGGAGGGGCATGAATTGCACCTTAGGCGTTGCCTAGGTAACATGTGAAGCCGCCCTTCAGCTTATATAATGTGGAGGAGGGAGGTGCAGCGAATTGGAAAGCAACCTGTGAGGAGGAGGTGGAAGGTGTACACAACTCGCCATGACAGATAATCCTGCCTACCCAGCTGCAAATAAAGATGAGGAAGAGCAGCTGTCCCTCAGATGGATAGGAAGATGAATTTGGGGCTAGTTGGGTCTCACTCATGAGAATTCTCCTGCCAACCTAGCAGTTCGAAAGCACGTCAAAGTGCAAGTAGATAAATAGGTCCCGCTCCGGCAGGAAGGTAAACGGCATTTCCGTGCGCTGCTCTGGTTTGCCAGAAGCAGCTTAGTCCTGCTGGCCACATGACCCGGAAGCTGTACGCTGGCTCCCTCGGCCAGTAAAGCGAGATGAGCACCGCAACCCCAGAGTCGGTCACTACTGGACCTAATGGTCAGGGGTCCCTTTACCTTTACCATGAGAATTACAGGGTCACTCAGAGCTGTGGCAAGTATGTGAAGTCACCCAGAATACAATCATCAACTTGAGATACCCCTCCCATGCAGAATTCTTTCTCTCATGTTGCACAGCAGCCAGTGTTCCTGCCCCCACCCACAAGAGAAGAAAACCTGGTTTAAAAATTCTATCTTTTCCCCTCTCCCTTCCCACAGCAGTTTCTTTGAAGCCCACCTTCACCTGACCCACAAGTGATTTTATGTATGACATAAGGTGGGGGTGAGGGGCTTCCACAAGATGACCTCATAGGCCAAACGGGGAGGCCTAGCAGGCCAAGTTTGGCCTGTGGGGCAACAGGTTCCTTACTCCTGAGCTTTGCAATCTTATGGCATCTTAGCAAACTACGCTAGGGACTATAGTTAGGGACTATCTCTAATTTATTCACTCGTTATTCTCTGTGCGTGTCTCTTTGCTCTTCATGAGCAGTTCCTCAGCAACTGAAGAGGATAAGCCCTTCCATGTACCCAGCTCCAAGCAGAAAACTATGAAGGAGGCCCATGGTGACCAGAACATTAGCAGCTATTCCTCTGTGGTTTTGCCAGCTTGATTGTTCCAGACAAGCTTCTGCACCTTTGCAAGGTCCAGGACAGGCAGTTTCATAGCAGGTGATCGTAAACCTAGAGGGAAGGTGGAGTTAGGAGAGAGACTACACTTGTTACTTTTCTGTCTGCCATGCCAAAATTTGGGTAATTCTGAATCCCCCTACCCTAAAGGTAAAGGTACCCCTGAGCATTAGGTCCAGTCACAGACGACTCTGGGATTGCACGCTCATCTCGCTCTATAGGCCGAGGGAGCCGGTGTTTGTCCGCAGACAGCTTCCGGATCATGTGGCCAGCATGACTAAGCCACTTCTGGCAAACCAGAGCAGCATACGGAAATGCCGTTTACCTTCCTGCCAGAGCGGTGCCTATTTATCTACTTGCACTTTGACGTGCTTTCAAACTGCTAGGTGGGCAGGAGCTGGGACTGAACAACAGGAGCTCACCCCATTGTGGGGATTCGAACCGCCAACCTTCTGATCAGCAAGCCCTAGGCTCTGTGGTTTAAACCACAGCGCCACCCATGTTCCTTTTTAACCATTCTCTAAAAGAACGGTTAATTAAATTTAGGGGAAATGGCAGAGATGGTAAAGACGACTAAATGTGTCACATTCGAGAGAAAAGAATTCAAGGGTTTCTATCTATGTTAAATACCACCATCTAGTGGATAAGAAACATAATTTGTTATAAACTAGCAAATAAGTGATAGGGTGCTAATATCTGTGCACCTTTTAACCTCAGGTAGCTGACTAGCTTAGGGGGCTAAGCAAAGGCTGTGTGCACACACAGCCATGTCATTTAACAGAGGGGAATAGCTCAGGAGAAATAGCTGCTACACCCTAACGTTTGCCATCTGAGACACTTGGCTTGCTGCTTAATGGCACAGCCAGTTCTGACAGCTCCAGTCACATTCAAATTGTAAGGCCATTCTCAATTACTCTCCCACGGTTATTGAGTGCCTTCACCATGGACACTCCATTCCTGAGTGATTTCCAGGTCTTGAAAAACTCTCTGTGCAAACAGACCTTTGGAAGCCTTGGCTCTTGAAAATGTGGATATATTTTAGTGCTTAAACTTTATTTGGCTTAAAAGCTTTAACAAAGTCTTTCTTGCCACCTCTGGTTGGAATAGCCTGATGAGCAATATATCAAATGTAGGACTGAACCAAAAGCTGTCACAGCATAACTTTGGGCTTCATGGCGGGGGGGGAGGCAAAACCCAGGCCCCCAAATGGGGCATTTTGCCAGTTGTGCTCAGTTTGGAGATGTCCTTTTGGAGCTCTTTGCTCTTTGCAATCCCTTTTTGTCTTAACCACTTTGAATAATTTAATATCATCAGCAAACATGGCTACTTCTCTTCATACCCTAACTCTAGATTGTTTCTGCAAAAGTTAGAAAGCACAAGTTAAAAAGTGGTTGGAATGTGTCCTTGAAATCTGATAATGATGCTTGCTGCATTGATGGAGGAGAAGGTGTATGTGCAAGTATGTGCAGGTGCATAAAAGGGGAAATCCAAATTAATTGATTGGTCCGCTTTTTCTTCTGGCTAATTCATGACAGGTATATGTCCCCATAAAGCTGCCCAGAAGGGAATGTGATCCTCAGGATGAAAATGATTCCACACCTCTCTTGCAGATGTTAAAGTGCTTGAGGGACAGAACATAGGCATAAAGGTAAAGGGACCCCTGACCATTAGGTCCAGTCATGACCTACTCTGGGGTTGCGGCGCTCATCCCGCTTTATTGGCCGAGGGAGCCAGCGTACAGCTTCCGGGTCATGTGGCTAGCATGTCTAAGCCGCTTCTGGCGAACCAGAGCAGCGCACGGAAATGCCGTTTACCTTCCTGTCGGAGCGGTACCTACTGTATTTTTTGATCTATAAGACTCCCCTTTTCCCTCCTAAAAAGTAAGGGGAAATGTGTGTGCGTCTTATGGAGCGAATGCAGGCTGCACTGCTATCCCAGAAGCCAGAACATCAAGAGGAATTGCTGCTTTCACTGCGTAGCGATCCATCTTGCTGTTCTGGCTTCTGAGATTCAAAGTATTTTTTTTATTGTTTTCCCCCTCCAAAAACTAGGTGCGTCTTGTGGTCTGGTGCGTCTTATAGAGCGAAAAATACGGTAGTTATCTACCTGCACTTTGAGATGCTTTCGAACTGCTAGGTTGGCAGGAGCAGGGACTGAGCAATGGGAGCTCACCCCGTTGCGGGGATTCGAACCACCAACCTTTCAATCAGCAAGCCCAAGGCTCAGTGGTTTAGACCACAGCGCCACCAGCGTCCCTGAACATAGGCATAGGATGCAGCTTATGGGGCAGAGCAATGCTACCCAAGCATCATCTTCTGAAAATGGTCTTCCAGGTAGGAACTGAACCATAGTGTCTCTCCTCCCAACCCAGCCTCCCCAAACAGATGCCCTGGTTGATAGTAATCACAAACTGCTGAGGGATCCAGGAAAAATGGCAGGCTCCATCTTCCACTGTCCTAGCATAGGTAGTGACCAAAGTCATTCGAAATGAGATGGAAATGGATCCAAAAAGCCAAGAGTAACTGAAGTTGCGTGACCACCAACTGCTTGTGAATTTCCCCCAAATGTTATATTTGTGACCAACTTTGGATAGATCTTTAAGGCCCAGTAAAGCCTTTTGCATACATGGAGACAGCATCACAAGGAGGCCCAGCCAGTCAGCTTATGCTGGCCAGTGTAATAACCCAGGAGGGGTAAGCATGAAGTGCCCCCATACACTTGTCTTTGGATTACGGCTACTGAAATGCATCTAATAAAATCTGACTAAATGGTGAATGGAACACATTCATGGGTACAGTGTTCAAAGTAATATACAAATAGATGCAGATGTTTATCCATGCAATAGTCGAGCCTCAGCACGCCTTTGAGGGTTTTTTAACATCTAATAGTTGGCTAAGATGGAGAAGACACTGCAGCAAAGTGGAGCAAAGGGGATTATTTGCAGAGGTCCCACAATCTCTCACGCCAGATCAGCCTGGAGCTGGTTCCAGTTGGGACCAGTTTAAAAAATCAACAAAGGGATGATGGAAAAGGAAAGTGCCCCCTGCCTACCAAAAAAAGACCATCTGTCCCTCCCATCAGGTGCAAGGTGACGGGACTTTGGAAGTAGAAGTCAACTCTCCAGTTCACACACTCCTTTAAGCCCATTTAGGATTGCACAGTTAGGCAGACAGTGAAACACTTTTATGCCTTTGACTTTGCACAGTTGACCTTCCCCAGATTTACGCCCTTCAGCTGCAACAAAGACTGGATATCTTTAGTACATTTTCCTAGTTGTTGGACGCCAGTTTAAGGTAGCATATTAGGACTGCAGCTATTGTTAGTCAAAGCTCATCATCTGAAGATCTCAGCGTTAGGGCAGAACAAGATGTTATTTCAGCAAAGCATGTTCAGAAATTTGGGTGGGAGGAAAGTGCACAAATTGGACATGGCTATAATTATTTCCTTTCTCTTGAAACCTCTTCTTTCCAGTCAGTTTTCTTCCATGGATTCAAAAGATGAGTTTCTTCCCTTTGTTACACTTTGCACTGGGTTTCCTTTCTGCTAGAGGAGCCCAAAAATGTCTTCATGGTGAGCATTAACACTGATATAATGTATTTAAAAGCAAACTGTCCCTTGTGCCTATAAATGCATGAAAGAAATAACATAACAGGACTTAGAAATATGGTCAAATTTGAAGTTATCATTGCTAGGCTGAATTGCCGTGATAAAAATGAATGTATTGCCAAGAATGTTATTTTTGTTTCAATCATTGCAAATTTTGGACAAGCTGGACTGTTTCAAGAAGTGGCAGAAAGATATTTCTAGATTCGTCTGGCAGGGCAAGAAGCCTAGAATAAAATTTAAAATATTAACAGATGCAAAGGACAGAGGTGGATTTGCCCTGCCAGACCTTAAACTCTATTATGAATCAGCAGCATTTTGCTGGCTGAAAGAATGGCTACTTCTTGAGAACACAGACATTTTGGACTTAGAAGGCTTTAATAATGTCTTTGGGTGGCATGCATATCTGTGGTATGACAAGGTTAAAGCACACAAAGCATTTAAAAACCATATTGTCAGAAGAGCATTGTTTAATGTCTGGACAAGATATAAAGACTTACTTGAAAACAAAATCCCAAGGTGGTTATCACCGATGGAAGCGAAGGCTCAGAAAAAGCTCAATATGGAGGCCAAACAGCCAAAATATTGGGAGATTTTGGAACAGGAGGGTGACAAACTGAAATTGCAGAGTTTTGAGAAATTAAAAGATAAAGTGCGAGATTGGCTTCATTATTATCAAATAAGGGAGGCATACAATTTGGACAAAAAAAAATGGTTTCCAGGTGGAAAAATCAAAATTGGAAACAGAATTGTTAGACCCCAAAACTAAGATATTATCAAGAATGTATAACTTGCTGTTGAAATGGAATACTCAGGATGAAACGGTTAAATCTGCTATGATTAAATGGGCTCAAGATGTTGGACATAACATAATGTTTGCTGACTGTGAACAGTTGTGGACCACAGGTATGAAATTTACGGCATGTAATGCCTTAAGAGAGAATATTATGAAAATGATATACAGGTGGTACATGACACCAGTCAAGCTTGCAAAAATATATCATTTGCCCGATAACAAGTGTTGGAAATGTAAAGAAAATGAAGGTACATTCTTTCACCTTTGGTGGACGTGCCCAAGGATTAAGGCTTTCTGGGAGATGATCTATAATGAATTGAAAAAGGTATTTAAATATACCTTCTTGAAGAAACCAGAGGCCTTTCTCCTGGGCATGGTCGGCCAATTGGTGCCAAAGAAGGATAGAACTTTCTTTATGTATGCTACAACAGCAGCAAGAATACTCATCGCAAAGTATTGGAAGACACAAGATCTACCCACCTTGGAAGAATGGCAGATGAAGGTGATGGACTATATGGAACTGGCGGAAATGACTGGCAGAATCCGAGACCAGGGAGAAGAGTTGGTGGAAGAAGATTGGAAGAAATTTAAAGACTATTTGCAGAAACATTATAAAATTAATGAATGTTAAAATGATGTAGGATTGATTGAATTGAGACGGTTTTTGCAACAATGTTAAAAGAATATGTAAAAATGGATTGACAACTAGATGACAATATGAAGTTAAACATGTTATGATATAAAATTAAGATAAAAACAATGAGGGTAAGGATTTGCTCAATTAACCATGTGAACAGGAATACAAAAAAGGGAGGCGTGAGGAGGTCAGGAAAATAAGTAAATGAAATACAAGTCATGAAAAGACTGATTTGTTTTTAATGTTTTCTATTTTTCATTTATTCTTTTTTATGTATTTTGTATTTGTTAACTTGTATTTTTGTATTTTTGCCTTTTTATTTTTTATTTTTTTATTCTGTAATCCTTTTTTGCTTATAAAATCTTAATAAATATCTTTTAAAAATAACAAAAAGCAAAAAAAAAAAAAAAACAAATGCATGAAAGAAAAATCTTAACCTTGTGACAACCAAATTGCCATAATTATTTTTTTGCCAGATGCTAGATATACAAGAATAGGAATAGGCAATGTGATACAGACATCACAATTTACCCAACCACACTTAGACACTTTAAAATTCCATTGTTTTCAAAGGGAGAACTTTCAGCATGTGCTTTACTCTCTCCCATTGAAATCAATGGGGCTTTTAAAATGGTGGGGATTTTGGCTGAATCATACCTGTCAGGGGCTCAGGAGCAGAAGCACAGGAAATGGAGAGCGAAGGGGAAGAATCTGAGGGCAGCGTAGGAGAAGACGACAGTGGCCCGAGAGATTCCATGAGCCTCTCCAGCGAATCGGAAGATTCACAGAAGGGGGCGCCGATGGCCAGGGCAAGGGGGGTCCCAGGGGGGACGCGCCAGGAGCAAGGGGCCAGCGGTGACTCCCAGAGCAGCGGCTGGAGATCAGGACCAGCTTCCCCACCAGAGCGGAGTGGGGGGGAAGAATCCCAGGTATCAGGGCCAGCGTCTCCTCCAGGAGGGAGAGAAGATGAGTTAGGGCTGACCACGCCTCCATCGGGGAGCGAGGGAACGGTCAAAAGGAAGGTTGCCGACTGGGCGCGCCCGCCAAGTTCAAATGTACAGGCGAGCGGCACAGCAGGTAGCCCGGATAGGGAACCAGGTCCTAAAGCCCGCCGGAAGGTGGGGAGTGAATCCGGGGACTCAGCGTCAGAAGAGTCCAGAAAGGGTGAGACCCCAGCGGGCAGGAGGGCCCAGAGGAGGAAGGAGCTAAGGAAGAGGTGGAGCAAGGCTAGAGTCTTAAACTGGTGTGGAAGGGGAGGAGATTCAGACGGAGCTTCGGCGGTCTAGGGTTTAAGACGTAGAGCTGCGCGCTACGGCTTTGAAATGGAAACTGAACTTCAATAAAGACTTTTGTATATAACGACGATCTGGCGTTGGTCCTCTGTGAGCTGGGACCTTGGGGCAGCTCTGACAGTAAGCTCCGTCTCAAAAAAAACACCTTCGCAACGTGAGTTGACGCAGCGAGGGGCAAAGCTTGGTGTTTTGCGAGCTCACGAAGATCGGGAAGGATGGGTACAGAGGAGAAAATGACAGCCCTGCAAGAAGCAGTCACGAGGCTTTCCATGGAAGTAGCAGCATCCAGAAAGAGAGAGGAGGAAGCAGCCGCGTTCTGCCAGGATCTGCAAACCAGGTTGGAAATTTTGAGCAAGGAGGGGCGGCCAGGTGCCAAGCCAGAGGGGATTGGCCTCGGAAAGAGGGGGGGCAGCCTCGTGTCTCATTTCGATGGGAGCCTGCAGCAGTATCCTAACTTCAGAGCAGACGTAGTGTTCACGCTCAAGTTGCTTCAGAAAGACTTTAGAGATGAGGAGGAGAAAGTAGGCTTCATACTAACTCATCTGCATGGGGAAGCTAAAGCATGGCTGCGCAATCTTTGGCGCGACAATGATCCCGCCCTCCAAAATTCAGGTGCCTTTATTAAGGCTATGGACGCTTGTTTTCAATCTGCAGTGGATGTGGACGTTGCCAGGAGGGAAATGCATGGACTGAAACAGGGCAAAGCCACTGTGAGACAATATCACTCCCGCTTTTTTGCGTTGGTTAATGCGCTGGGATGGGAAAAGGACTCAGCTGCCGTCCGAGACCTGTTCTGGGAGGGGCTGAATGGAGCTGTGAAAGATGAAATTGCGAGGGGGGAGAGACCCCAGAGCACTAAGGAAGTCGTCCAAAGAGCGCTGGCGATTGGGGTGCGTCTGGAAGAACGCCCTTGGAGCAAGGATGAAGGATGTTGGGGACGCACACCAGTCAGATCACCTCCTTTCTTTCCCAGAGAGACAGCGCGCACCCAGTCCACGCCTCCACTGGGAGGGGGAGAAGAGCCGATGGAGATAGGTGGTGCCAGGGCTCAGACAGCAACCAGAGCCCAAACACCAGGAGCAGTCAAGGCGAAGCCTCCTAGAGGGAGCAGGAAGTGTTACATCTGCGACAGTGCTCAGCACATGGTGAAAGAGTGTCCCCACAGGCTCCACAAGCACACTGCAGCCTCAGCAACAGTAAAAGGAGCAGCTCAGCAGGGGGAAGAGCTGCAGGGAAACGACGGAGTCTGGCTGGAGACAGAGGCACTGGGGCCCAGCCAGGCGAGTCAGTGAAGCAGTCCCCAGGGATTTTACAGCCCACAGACCCCCTCCCGCCCAAACCAGTGGTGCAACTCACCGCATCGCTCCAGCTACCCAAGGAACGCACCATGGAAGTCCCTATTACCATTGACTGTGGTAGTAATGCAGACTTTATAGGAGTGGATTTCATCAAGCAACATCGCATAGCGCTTTTACCAGCCACAATGCCCCTGAACGTTGTCACGGTCGATGGCAGAGAGCTACTGGGAGGACAGGTGGTACAGCAAACACCGCCAATGGTGATGCAAATTGGAAATCACCGCGAAGTCATGAGTTGGCTGGACAGGCACAGCACGGTATTAGCATGGTACCAGCGTCAATTGACCTTCTGCTCCTCCTACTGTGCAGAACACTGCATCCTGACTAGCCAGGAAGATGAGGGGCAAGAGGATGAACCACAGCTACACTTGGGCATGCTGCAAGCGGTGCCCGACAAGTACAAGGCGTTTTTGGAGGTCTTCTGCGAGAAGGAAGTGGACAAGCTGCCTCCCCACAGGCCCTACGACTGCAAGATTGACCTCCTGCCGGGGGCGACTCTGCCGACTGGAAAACTGTATTCCATGTCTGAAGACGAACTGCAAGAGCTCAGGGAGTTCATAGATCACAACTTGAAGCGGGGATTCATCCAAGAATCCAAAGCAGTGGGGGGCAGTCCAGTGTTTTTTGTGAAGAAAAAAGACACGCCCCAAAAGAGGCTTGTAGTTGATTACCGGGTCATAAATTCGAGGATGAAGCCCACGGCATTCCCCATGCCCAAGATCGACGACCTGCTGGCGACGGTGAGGAAGGGTCGCATTTTCACCAAGTTGGATCTGCGAGGGGCGTACAACCTTATACGCATGAGGGAGGGCGACGAGTGGAAAACAGCCATGTTTACGCCATTGGGCACCTATGAATACAGAGTTATGCCGTTTGGCTTGCAAAATGGCTCCCACTGTTTCCAAGCCTTCATGCACCACGTGTTAGCGGGTCTTCTCTACAAGAAGTGCATCTGCTTCCTGGACGACATTCTGATCTTCTCGGAATCACAGGAGGCTCACGAGAAGGACGTCAAGGAGGTCCTGCAGAGACTACGGGAGCACAGACTTTACGCCAAACTGGAGAAGTGCCAGTTCGACATGACGGAGGTGGATTTCCTGGGCTACAAGCTGTCCGACAAGGGACTCGCCATGGACAGCACCAAGGTCCGCTCAGTGTTGGACTGGAAGAGCCCGCGCAATCGGAAGGAGGTCCAGAAGTTCGTCGGCTTCGCCAACTTCTATCGCAAGTTCATCAAGGGGTTCGCGATGCAGACGGCGGCCATCATGGACACCCTCAGCTCCAAGAAGAAGAAATTCGTCTGGACGGACCAAGCGGAGCAGTCCTTTCAGAGACTCAAGCGTCTCTTCGCGTCCGAAGAACAGCTGCTACACGTCAACCCCAGCCGACCAATGAGGGTTGAAACGGATGCCTCGGACAGAGCCGTGGGGGCGGTCCTGTTGCAGCAAGATCCGCAAGGGGACTGGAGGCCGTGTGCTTTCTACTCCAGGAAACTCAGCAAGTCGGAGCAGAACTACACCATCTGGGACAGGGAGTTGCTGGCCATTCATGCAGCCTTCAAGGCGTGGCGGCACTTCCTCATCGGAGCCAAACACACAGTGCAGGTCCGCACGGACCATAAGAACCTGGAGTACTGGCACACAGCGCGGTTCCTGAACCAGAGACACATCCGCTGGGCGGAGTTCTTTGCGGATTTCGACTTCAGGATAGAATACATCCCGGGAGACAACAACGTCATGGCGGATGCGCTATCCAGGAAGCCGCAGTATCTCGAGGAAGCGGCACTGGTGGCGGCCAAACACATTTTCGCACCGAAAGCGTGGGCATGCGCTTCAGCCACCGTGGACCTGGACGCGGTACGTCGCGCGCTGCAGGAGGATTCCTTCGCACAATCCAAGATGGAGGAGGTGCGAAGAGGCACAGCGAAGGACGACGAGTTTCAGATACGCGACGGACTGCTCATCCACAAAGGGGCCCTCTACGTGCCGGGAGACGAACTCCGCGCGAAAGTACTGCAGCAGTTACACGACGCGCCCAGCGCCGGGCACTTCGGCAAGGACAAGACGGCGGAATTAGTAGCCAGAGATTTTTGGTGGCCCAAGATGAGGGGAGAAGTTGCAGAGTACGTTACTAGGTGTGACACATGCCAAAGGGCCAAGCCAGTACACAGGCTGCCGGCGGGACTGCTGGAACCGCTACAGACGCCGCTCGAACCGTGGGAGAGAGTGGCCCTGGACTTTGTCACAGATCTGCCCAGCTCACGGGGCAAAACGGCGGTACTCGTGGTCGTAGACATGTTCACCAAGATGGCCCACTTCATTCCTTGCGCGAAGGTGGCCACGGCGGAACAGACCGCCAAACTGTTCATAGACCACGTATTCAAAGTGCACGGCTTACCGCGGTCCATCCTGTCCGACCGGGGTCGCCAGTTCATCTCGAACTTCTGGCAGAAGCTGCTGGGCATCCTGAACGTCAAGATCAACTTAGCGTCGGCACGACACCCGCAGACCAACGGACAAGCGGAGAGGGTCAACGCCATCATGCAGCAGTACCTGAGATGCTACGCGAATCAACAGCCCTCGACCTGGGTGGACTACCTACCGCTGGCCGAGTTTGCCTACAACAACACGAAGCACGTGTCCAGGGGGGTGACACCGTTCTTCGCCAATAATGGGCGGCATCCCAGAACCTTCCCAGGATTAGAAAGAGTGGGGGAAGGGGAGCCACAAGGAGCAGAGGCCTTGGCAGCGGAGCTACAGGAGGTCCACGAGCAACTCCGACGGCAGTTGGAGCTAGCAAAACACGCCTACAAAATGCAGGCAGACAAACACAGGAGAGTTGGGGAAGACATCCAGGTAGGGGACTGGGTCTGGTTAGCAGCCCAGGCAGTGCCGGCCAGATCGTTAGCTAAGAAGAAGCTCGGACACAAGCAGCTAGGGCATTATCGAGTCGAGGCACAGATCAATCCAGTAGCCTTCCGGTTGACACTCCCGGAGGGTTCCAGAATGCATCCGGTCTTTCATAGATCAGTGCTCACACCCTACAAGGCACCCCACAGGTTTCAGGCGCCAGGGAAGGCACCGGACCACTCAGCAAGGCGCCCACGAAGGGGGGGTCACTGAGAGCAGAGCCACTCAACGAGGTCACAGAGATTTTAGACTCGAGATGGGGGAAGAGGGGGTTGAATATCTACTAGCCAGGGAAGGTACCCCGGCAAGCGACAACAGGTGGGTTCCTTACTATGCGGTGGAGGAGCACTACCTCAAAGACGAGTTTCATGCACTCTTCCCACACAGACCCATGCCGGCAGATTATTTCGATGAATATCTTTTCACACCCACACTCTCAGCCAGCACGTTCCAGGGGTTCTCATCAGCTGAGGAAATGGCGCCAGAGACTACCTCCCCAGAGGGATCAATCTCAGGGTTTGGCACAGACCGCTCTTATTGGTGGTACAATCAACCGGAGGTGGGGTAGAGCAGGGAACTGCCGGGAGGGCCCTTGCACGCAACGTCACACGAGGCAACAGGGGGAGAGACGGACATGGACGTGTTGGGGGAGGACCCTGGGTTCGAGCACACCTGCAGAGAAATGGAAGCAGAGGAGATCGACGTCGACGAGCCCGTCATGGCCTGGCAGGATCCAGCCGGCTGGCTGCACACCAGGGGGGATGAGCTGTATCCTGCACTCACCCCCACAACACTGGAGCACCCGGAACCCACACCAGAAGAGGGAGAGGGGGGGAAAGGGGGCTTCAAGGGGGGGATGGATGTCAGGGGCTCAGGAGCAGAAGCACAGGAAATGGAGAGCGAAGGGGAAGAATCTGAGGGCAGCATAGGAGAAGACTACAGTGGCCCGAGAGATTCCATGAGCCTCTCCAGCGAATCGGAAGATTCACAGAAGGGGGCGCCGATGGCCAGGGCAAGGGGGGTCCCAGGGGGGACGCGCCAGGAGCAAGGGGCCAGCGGGGACTCCCAGAGCAGCGGCTGGAGATCAGGACCAGCTTCCCCACCAGAGCGGAGTGGGGGGGAAGAATCCCAGGTATCAGGGCCAGCGTCTCCTCCAGGAGGGAGAGAAGATGAGTTAGGGCTGACCACGCCTCCATCGGGGAGCGAGGGAACGGTCAAAAGGAAGGTTGCCGACTGGGCGCGCCCGCCAAGTTCAAATGTACAGGCGAGCGGCACAGCAGGTAGCCCGGATAGGGAACCAGGTCCTAAAGCCCGCCGGAAGGTGGGGAGTGAATCCGGGGACTCAGCGTCAGAAGAGTCCAGAAAGGGTGAGACCCCAGCGGGCAGGAGGGCCCAGAGGAGGAAGGAGCTAAGGAAGAGGTGGAGCAAGGCTAGAGTCTTAAACTGGTGTGGAAGGGGAGGAGATTCAGACGGAGCTTCGGCGGTCTAGGGTTTAAGACGTAGAGCTGCGCGCTACGGCTTTGAAATGGAAACTAAACTTCAATAAAGACTTTTGTATATAACGACGATCTGGCGTTGGTCCTCTGTGAGCTGGGACCTTGGGGCAGCTCTGACAATACCCAACTTGAGTCTACAGTGCACCGTGAAGAAATGGACAGGATTCACCTAACCAGCCCCATTAGCACAAGCCCTACATAAAGACTTCCACTTGCTTTCGCACCCCTCTTCCCACAGCACCCTCAAAATTGGTTCTGGGGGTGTCAGGAGAACCCCCAGAGCAACCTGTGTGTGGTGAGGGGAGAAGGAATTTCATACTGCCTGGCAAGCTGGGATGCTTGCACAGGCAAAACAAATGGAAGAGCACAGTGTTGCATGTCATCCAGTATGTTTAGGATCGCCATTTACACATCAACAAAAAACAAGGACAAAAGTGATATACATATGCTAATTTATATATACACATGCAAATTTTAAAACAATTAGTATAATTTAAATAAATAAATATATCATCATCTGAGGGGATATTGTAATCAAGTGACCAGTGCCTACTCAGTTTGCTGTCCGGGTACTAAGGGCCACTGGCTGCTCCCTCTTCATTCCAGGAAGTGCACCATGGCAAGGGGAGGACCAATCTGGGCCCCATCCACGGATCAGAGAAGCAGCGGCTTCAAAGAGTTTGCTTCAGCTCCTTCCTGCTAGACAGAACTCTGCTCCCATTGTCAGTTGCCCTGAGACTGCAGAAGCCAGGGGGAGTGGAGAAAGATAATATCCCCCCCCAATCCACCCCCAGTCCATTGGCCAAAGGATAAGAAGGGCCACCAACTGCTATTCAAGCAAAAGAAGATCAGCCTGGTCCAAACAGAAGTGTCTGCGTATAGCTTAGCACTTAATTCTGGCCTTCCAAACCCAATTTCCCTTATCCTTCCATTCCACTTCCCATCTCTGCACACCCAGTGTCCTCCCAGTGCCTGTCTGGGCAGGGATGTGTCTTTCATTTTTATTGATGTGAGTTTGAGAGATGATACTTTTATGAAAGGTTGGATCAAAATAAATAAATATGGGCTCCTTAATGGTTCCTTATCTTCAAACCCAACTTGGATCAGACAGCCCTTTGCATAGAGAAGCGTCCTCTGTCAAGAAGAGTGCATGGCCATCCTGGAGTATTTTGACTTGCAGGGCTAACACTGCCACAATCTAATCTATCAACCAGACTTTACAACATCAGCTTTGTTTTGGCAAAATGAAAGTCTCAACTCTTAAGGAAATTAGCTTGCATTATTTAGTAAGTTCACACAAAATACAAAAATACATATAACAAAATACAAAAATACATATAACAGGTACAAAGCAATTGTGGCATCCAGTATCTAGCCATGTCTGTCTTGTGAAATGTTAACATAACATTGGTCTCCTATTTTTCAAACATCAAACTGTCTGCTCGACCAATCCAGACATTTTTTTAGTCCCACTGGTGCACGTGCTCCCCCGCCATTGCAATCAGCAAAACTTAAATGTGATTAAATGTGGCTAGATTCATGAGCTTAGCCAGGATTTATGTTGGGGGGGGGACACCCCCTTGTCATCATCCTCTGTCTGGCTCTGTCTAGCAGATTCAAAATGAAATGTCTCAACAACAGTTGTTTTAAATTACTTTCTTTTGACCCCAAGTGCTCAGAGAAATCTGTCAAAATCTTTTTACAATTTCTACTTTTAGTTAAGTATTTTTATTTATTTACTTGATTAGGGAAGCAGCTGCCCCCCTGGCTATGTCCATGGCTAGATAATGATGATGATGATTACAAATCTCTAAGAACTCAGAGACAAATGTGTCTATATACATTGAATTGGTAATGTGTTTTATTTTCTAACAGGTGAGAAAAATAGCCAGGGAAAGGTTCAGTCTTATTTTCATTGACTTTGCCATATAGACAATGTATTAAATTCTTGTCTACATTGTTGTGGCAATGATGAGGTATTAGGAGTTCCACATCTTCTTTTTCCAGGACACATCCTCTTTTTCATGGGTAGAGTCGTCATAGTGATCCATGGTTAAAAGTAGAAGTTGGCAAATGTGTCCTCTTTTTTGCTCTTCAAAATATGGCACTTGTCAATTGTCTGTATCTTCTTCATTATCTTTTCATTCAAACTGCACGCTCTACTTTGGCCAAACACTGGCTGCTGCATTCATGTTCTTTAGCCATCCATCCATCCATCCATCCATCCATCCATCCATCCATCCATCCTTCACTGTTTTTTTTTAAAAAATGAAATTCATGTTTTGCAAATGACTTCAAAAAGGGAAGCAGCTGAGTGCATCCGATAGAAAATGGAAAAAGGCATTGCAAGGTTAACCACCGTGATCCAAGGCTCAAATCCAAAAACCATTTCTTCCAGTCCATTGTCATACTCAGGGCGGCAGCCAAAAGCTGGTGGAATCCAAAGCTATGAATAAGAATGAAAGGAAAATAAATATAAATGTTAACATCCCCATGAGGTTATACAGGAAACAATATTAAGACTATTCATTCAAAATCAGACTCAAATTTCAGTTGTAGAATTTCACATTTTTTACTTTTGATTAAACTGATATGCTCATAGAATTCTGGTTGGCCTGTGCCAAGGACTTTTGCCTCAAAGTAACCTTGCCTAGCTTCCTCTCAATTTGCTTTTTAAAACTGGACCAATTTGGATCTGTTTACATGACCAAAGGAAAGAGGTGATCATTATTCAGTTTAGAGTGTTTGGCTCCAGGGTAAAATTTACCCCAGGGAGGATTCTTCAGAACAGTTTGCTTTACATTCTGTCTGTGCTGTGGAGCTAGTTTATGCAATACCAACTCTGAGGCCAGTTCTAGGTGACCTCGCTTTAGCCAGGAGTACAGCTAGGGGAAATTCGTAGATAAATGTCTCTAGGCCACATTTGGAAGCGACAGCTGCTAAGAGTCCGAAGAATGGACAATGCCCAAAGAATAGCACCAGTATCCTGAAGGAGATAGCCAAGGGCAAACTGAGGAGCTGCAAACCACAGCAAGGGATACTGGTGTGGACATAACCACACCAAACTCAGACCCAGACGCAGACCACTTCTCAAGAATTATCAGGCCAATCCCAAAACACTTTCTTCAGTAGGAAGCCTGAGGATCCATAATGCTTCTTCATAAATAATATGCTATAAATATGCTGCCATGATGATCAGTTTTTCCTTTTCCCTTTCAGCTTTCAGTTGTGTCTTTCTCCTTCATATAGCAATTTACACATTGATTCTGGAGTAAGCACTGGCACATGAGCTGATCTAATCTAGTGCTGGTATGAGACTAGCCATTCCCTAATGCTGGATCCTATAAACCAGGGTGGGAACCACTTTTGGCCATAGGGCAAATCCCAAAGTGACCCAACTCTGCAAGGCTGCTCACATATCAATTGCCTGACATCATATGATGCCAAGTGTGAGAAAGGTTAATCAGGGTAGGGCAGGTTAAGGTAAGTTCCCAACTGTTCCTCTGAAGCTGCTTGGAGATACTGAGTGGTCGTGGTCACTGCCAAAAGCAGCACAGCTTGCACTGAGCACCGTAAGTTGATTTCAGACTTCCTGCATTTTATTACCACTGATTAAAACCACATATTACATTAAAGCCCAGTTGAAAAAATTATATAAATCCAATGTATGTAATCAAGGAAAAGGCTTCCAAAAAATTCAATGGGACTTAATAACAAAGACTACGAAACTGAAATGTGACTTCTTCACTTACGTTTGGCACTGAAGTGAAATGTGTAACCTGTGCTTGAGCACATCACATCCCATTTCAATATGATTTATCGGTGAGTTAATCAATACATTTTTCAACAAAGCCTTCAGCTTCCACAGGGATTAAACTTTAAATAATTTGCTCGACCTTGTTTGATTGGTGTTTTCAAGGCAGTGGGAGGCAAGGTTAGCAATGCCTCAACTGGTCTCTGCAGCTGGGCTTTTGATAGCACTCGGTGACTAGGGTCACCTCTTTGATCATCTCTACAGATCAAAGGGCTGCTAAACTAGCTTTCGTTTGTTTCTAGTCAGTTGGCAAGACTGGAATAATTGCCATTATTTTTGCATAATAACTTACCGAAAGATTACATAGGAACAAAAATGCAGCAATATTCTTCAGGATGTTTCTTTTGTTGTTGACAGAAGAATTTTTGCTATACAGTGAGAAATCAGAGGTGGAGGGAGTAACTGGGGTGTTGCCTTGACTTTTGTCTTCATCTAGAGCATCACTTCCACTGCTCTCAGGCAGAATATTATTTCCATTAAACATGTATGGTGACTCTCCATTTTGAATGCCATCTATTCCATTATATATTTCTTTGTAAGAAGGTGCAGGTGAAAGAGTATTTCCATTGGACACAGTTAGTATACGAATTGTTTTAATGTCATCATTAACCTTTTCATGCTCACGATGTATGGATTCAATTATAAAGAGGTTCTGAATATATTTCTCAAATATAACAAGTATGGAAAAGGGCAGATTATACCATGTATATGCAGGGTGAGAATCAGCACAAATAATTGCAAGGATGGAACCCCAAGACAGAAGCCAGGATCCTGAGGCAGCTCCAACCAGTAAGTCTGCATCAAGTTTCCTAGCTGGGTTTTTGGAAACATCCAATGATTTTTCTTCAAGCCGGTAAATCAGAAGAGCGACTATCCCAGCTGCACACATCAAGGTCAGTACTGCAATACTATACAAATAAAACATAATAAGTGCTATTTCACTCTTTATTTTTGAACGCCCAATCTGAAACAAATAGACAACAACAATTGCTATTGTTGTGGTGAACACAATCAGTCCTAAAATGGCACCCAATGTTTTCCCTTGAAACTTGAATGTTATCTTGTGTTGCTGAAGGTGTTCAACTTTGCGTCCAATATTCTTCCATAGCACATAGAGCATTGTGGATGCCATAATGTGATACTCAATGTTGAAGGGGTACAGGTAATATATTCCTTGGGAAAATATGGAACAGAGGACTGTTGTGGTACAGTTACACTGTGGCTCGTGATCATCCAATTCTAAAAAGAAAGAGTGAGACCAAGACATGAGATGGCATCACATTATAAATATTAATTTTACCTAAACAAATGATACTAGGGATAATAGTTTCATTGATGCACAAGATACTGAGGTGGTGCTACAGAAACTCACTAAAGGACACAAACTACAAGACTTTAAAACAGAATTGGGGAGGGGCAGCCAATGTAGAGAAGAGAAATTAGGGGCTAGATGATCATAACAACAAGCAAAACTTGCAAAAGTCTATATTTTGTCCCCTTTCTATCATTCCTGGTCTTTAGATAATTAAAAAACAGGATAGCAAAAAAATTATCTTACCTATTGTTATGTTTCCAAATCCAAGAGTGATTAACCTTTCCTTGTGTTCATTAAGTTGATGCTTTGATTCTGTTAAAACACCATTTGTCCACAAAAGCAAATTTGTAAATACAGAATGGATCACTCCAAACCTAGAAAATAAATAAAGCAAATAAGTTATTGACAACAGTGTATAAAACATATCAGTGAAGTACGGTATTTTATTTTCCAGTATTTATTATTGGTGAACACATAAGGAACACTACAGTCTATGTGTTTCACCAATCTTTCCCTGTTTACATGATGTAACATAGAAAATAGTATGGCTTCAAATTATACCTCTCCACCTATTACAGATTTGCACATCACTAAAAGTTGCATATAGGTGGCCTGTGATAATTTAAATATCCTAGGGATATTTGACAGCAGGTTCTCATCAGCAAACTACAATTCCCAGGACTCATGAGAGCAGCTAGGACAATTAACTGGTATGAAGCTGAAATAACTTTGTAATATACAGTAACTCTCCAAGGAGAGAGGTTTTTTTTAGTCGTCTTTTAATTAAAAAACAACCTATGAAAGTTGGGAGATAGCTCTTGCCCCTAATCCTTGTTTACTGTGTCTCCAATCAAAGCATGCCATTCTTTACATCAGGCTTCCTCTAACTCGGCCCTCCAGATGTTCTGAGACTACAATCCCCATCATTCCTGACCACTGGTCCTGCTAGCTAGGGATCATGGGAGTTGTAGGACAAAAACATCTGGAGTGCCGAGTTTGAGGAAGCCTGCTCTACATGGTCCAGCTCCACCCACCTAACCAAAATTAAAATGTTATATAACCTGTTCAAGTCTTTGAGGACAGATGGAGCAGAAAATATACTAACTCACACTTCAGTACTAGTTTTCAGAGATGTCAGCATGCCTGCTCACAGATGGTAGTTAAAGGACAGGGTTCAGTATTATGCCAGAGAAATAAATATAGTGCTTTGCTGAGATAATAATAAGGGATTTTGGTGTTTCATAGGTGGGAAGGAATGCTTACTCTTATCATTGGTATGCTGGTGTTAAGAAGATTGCAAAAGGCCTGCCAGTTTCAACAACTATTCAGTAGAATACTGGTACACAAAAGCACGCCTATGATGCCGGATTGCACTATTAGGGTCTGAGATTCTGCCTTTCAACCTGAGCTGAAGTGCTGCTGTCTGAAAAGGTATCCTGTGAGCTTTGGAGAAGTGCTCAACAGTCTGAAATGCACCAGTCTTCCCCAGAACCTCATACAAATTGCAATTATTGGAAGGACAAATGGCCCCCATAATTTCCTGGGGAGAAGGAAATTACTACAACAGTTTCCATCTGTCACCAGAATTAGAGAACATTCTGACCCTTCATAGATTTGTAAATAGCACAGTTTTTAAAAGGGAAATTTAGAACTGCCCAGTGGTGTGTGACTATAATTTGTGCAGCAAGCACACACCGCTACAACCTATTTCTGTGTTTTCTTCCTAAGTGCTTGAACACTTTCTTGCTTACAGTGATACTCCATGGTATTTAGAAGTCCCCACAGAGTGGAGAACATCCTCAGAACTGGGAATCGACAGCACCAGTGCAGAAGAGTGTTGTAGTGAAGCTTCCTGCATGAGGCAGCATGAATTACAACAAAGCTTTATTTGGAGTAAGGGATGTTTTAAAAAAGAAAAAGAACAAGAGAAACAAACAGCAGAAACGTGATCACAGTGCAACAGAATCAAGGCAAGTTCTTCAGGGGACCAAGGGAGAGATGAAGCAGCAGCCTCTGTCTCCCATGGAAGGACCACTTCAGGAAACGAGAATGGACAACTGCTGGCATACAAATATTGGGTTTCTGGGGGTCCTTCCAACTGAGGATGCTGTAATTTTATTTTTAAAAAATCAAAACAGAGATGTAAACTATTATTTCCTAAACATTAATATAAACATTTTCAGTACCAGTAGTTTCTCACTGATATTTCCCAGGTTAAAAATATAAGGAAGATTATATTCATTTTACCTCTCCAACATTTTGAAGGATTGGATAATATCTTTTGCATGGGACCATAAGAAGTATACCTGAAAACATATATGAAAAAATAATTGGGTCATTTGGGAAAGTGGTACTATTTGCTATGAATAAATAAGATATGTCAGGGATGAACACCAAAGAAAAATGTGCAAGAGATCACAGGAATCCAGATTTACTTAGGTGTAAAGCAGCTCACTGCAGCTAACCCAATGACAGGACATTTTACTTAAGCCCTATGCAGATGAACTGCTCACACATTCTGTCAACACGTGAGTTGGGTCACATTATTCAGATTCTTTGCTATATAAAGACAATGTTTTGTATTAATTCAACTCCTCCTAGCCACTTCAAACAGACAGTACCAAACTGAGGGTTAAGTACAAGGATGCATACACCGGGTTCCCTCCTGAGTGTTCTAGTTATATATGCTGTATAACCAGATGTGTGCTCTGTAATTTATTTTGTTTGATCATTTTAAGGCTGAGAAAAACAAGCTACAAAAGACTGAGACTAAAGGGCCATGGGAAGCATTGCAGTTACAAAAGGGGTTTGGGGGAAGACTGGGAGCCTTTGTTTAGTTTAGCTGTTTCAGACCCAAACCAGTAATAGGAGTGTTATTCTCCTTGCTTCAGGTTCTTAGATCATGCCCTTCACTGTGATGTTGCAGTATTTGCAAGAGGTGTATTATGTGGCAATTATATATGGTTGTATCTCTCCCCCCTTCCTCTGTGCAGCTCTACAGTATATACGGAGGGGCTTAGGTTACCTCTCTGCTTCAAGGTTGACTGCATACAGAAGGAAAGGATATTTGTGTTGTTCTCCACAAACTGCATATACAGAAGGGCAAGAAACAAACTGGCTCTCTGTCTGAAGCAGGAGACCATTACTCCACTCTATTTGCTGGGAAATCTGGCCAGTTGCCATTTTCTGCTTCCTTGCTAAATATTACTTTGTCAAATTAAAGGTTTCTCCGTGTGTAAAACGTTTTGAATCCAAATGTACTAGTCACTGTCAAGCTAGCAAGTGCCTAGAAGCAGAAAAATATAGTAAATGACTTTCCACCATAAAATTCATTTTAAAAATTTCCCTGACAGGCTAGTATTTCACAGCTGTCTTTGTGCTGTTTGAAAGGGACTTATGTCCTTTGAAGGAAGAGAAGATTAGAAGGGCCAGTCAACTGAGCCAATGAGACAATGTCTTAGGCAGCGGTGGCAAAATAGTTATTAAATTGTCCCCCATTTAGAAAGAAGATTAATGCAGCATAATTACTTGGCTTTAATTAAAGAGATTTATAACAGTTTTCATCCAAGGCAACATTTGAGACATAGCTAACATTCAGCGTGTATGTTTAATCCATTATTGCATTTTTATGTGTACATTTGTAAGTGCGGGAGATTTGTGTTTACGTACCTACCCGACACTGTATAATGTTGATTCGCTTGCACAAGAGGCATTGATAACGAAACATATTCTGTTTAAATGGCAGCCCCGTGAACCTGAGAGCATGTTGCATTCATCACGTTCAAAAGTAACCCTGTTTAAGCCAGATTCTGATGGCGGATAATTCTGAAACCTCCCTAGAATCAAACAGAGGGAACTGGAGGGAATCGTGGTCAAACAAACAAGGACTCAGGAGCTTCCAGCTTTCTCTGCCTATCTCTTCATAATTCTTAATAGTTCTAGCCTGGCTTTTGCTATTTGTCACATGGTGAATATTGAACAAGACTTAAAGATAGTGGGGTTTTTTGCTTTGCTTTGGGATTGTGCTGCACTATCTGAAAAACACAAGCACACAGATAGGAATAATCAAAAACCAATGGTTTTACCTGCAGCAGTGTATGTACTGCATGTGTGGCAGGAAAAATACCTTCCGTGACTGATAAGCAATCTGAATATCCAACAAAGTATCCAATTTTGAAAGAGTCCATAATTAAAGTAATCGCTGCAAACAAAGTAATTGCACCTGAAAGAAAATTAAAAATATTATAAAATGTCATTATGAGGGCAACATATTTATATGCTACAGATAACAAATAAGAAGAAAAACACCAATAGGAAAATTAATGTGAAGATAGTGAAAATGTAAAGAAATAAACCTCTCACGCCTGTGGACCCTGTGTTTTTAACATTTTATGACGTGGTTTTATTGTATGGTTTTTTGTTTTTATTGCTATAAACTGCTTTGATTTCTTAATGCTACAGCAGTATACAATTTTTTTAAAAAATAAATAAGTAAACTCTCTTTCCTGCTGCCTCATTAAACTCTGAACCATTAATGGGCAGTGGCACTGCAGGTAGTAAGCGGCTTTAATTCTGTTATTGTTATTTAGAGCAGCATTTCTTAACCTGTGCAGGTAGGTTGTGGTTGCTTATGTGCAGGCAACTCCCCCTTTGCACGGGGGTTGCATTCCAAGGCACTGCACACCTTGGGGTGTGGTTAAGCCTGCCCCCTTCCGCTTCC
This sequence comes from Podarcis gaigeae, assembly GCF_964106915.1. Taxonomy (NCBI): domain Eukaryota; kingdom Metazoa; phylum Chordata; class Lepidosauria; order Squamata; family Lacertidae; genus Podarcis; species Podarcis gaigeae. Next base: position 3,239,045 of record NC_139685.1, on the reverse strand, counting down.
CCCCTGCCCCACCCTGCCCCCCATTCCACCCCCTTCCGGGCCCCAAAACCTGTGTGCTTTTATGGTCACATGCATGCCAAACACCTGCAAATTGCCTTTAAATTCAAAATAATTATTCCTTGCAATCGTCAACTGGTATGACAAATACCCCTTACAACTTTTGTTTTGTTGGCTTATTTTAATATTGTATTAGCACTAGCATTCAAACATTGGAAAGGCTCAAACTTTCTAGTTTAGCACTTGGGAACTTCTCTCTGGCAGCTGGTGGGAGATCCAGTCACCATTTGCCACAAGGTGCTCATTGGTGTTAGGTAAATGTTTGCTTGGATGCATCAAGCAATGATTATAAAATAGGCAAACTTGCCATTGAAACTGGGAAAGTACTAAGGTCCAAAATTAATGTGATAATAAATCAATGGGTCACCATATTATGTAAATTAGGACTTGTGGGCCACCATGCAGGGGAAAAGAAGTTAGGAACTGCTGGTTTATTACTCTGAGCCGTCTTTCCCATAGGGCTTAGTGGTGCGTTGCGCCAGGGTGCCGGCCTCTCAGGGGTGCCCCAGCAAGTGGGGTAGCTGCACAGCTTTGCCAGTGGCCTCCCCTTTCTCTGCATGCCTGCCAGCTGTGCCCCGCCAACCATATGGCTGGTGGGCGCACAGCTTCCCTCCCAAGCCTCTGCAGGGATCACTCTCCTCCCGAGGAGGCTTGGGAGGGAAGCTGCGCTCTCCTCCCGTGGAGGCTTGGGAGGGACACAACTTCACTCCCAAGCCTCTGTGGGGATCACTCTCCCGCAGCAGCATGGGGGAGAGTTGTACCCCCCTCCCCCATGGCTGACAGTGCGCAGCCACCCCAACACTATCCTTGGAAAATAGGGGGCGCTGGGCGGATATTTGCACCCCAGCGCCACATCTACTAAAGACAGCCCTGATTACTGTACTCTATTTTTTAAAACTTATCAATCGCTCCAGTCTCTTAGGATCAGGAGAGCTAGAAATTGAAGTAAACCAAATTTAAATCTACAACTCATTTTCATAAGATTAACATAATTACCCAGGAGTAAACGTATGATGGATTACAAATTGAGGACAAATTAAGCCAGAAGTCCTTTAGCAAATAGAGCTTCTTTGTTGGCTACCACCCACAATCCTGTGCAGTTACCTGGATGTTAGTCGCAATAAACACAGTGAAATTTACTATCAGTAAGCATGCATTGTAAACATATTAATCAGGACTTGTACTTGCACTGGGGGATTTTAGGATATGGGGAAAGACTTGCTGTACACCTCTGTACCACCAGCAAAACTCTGCTGATGGAGAGACCAAAACAGGGGTGAGAAACAAACAAACAAACAAACACCACATCCTATATGCCTCCCAATAGTGATTTTGCCTTTGATACAACATTATGCCAATTTAAGAGGTGGCAGAAACAAAAAACCACCCATTGACTTCAATGGAGGTAAAGGTCCAGTCTTGGCCGACTCTGGGGTTGCAGCGCTCATCTCGTTTTATTGGCCAAGGGAGCTGGCGTTTGTCTGCAGACAGCTTCCGGGTCATGTGGCCAGCAGGACTAAACCGCTTCTGGCGAACCAGAGCAGGCGCACGGAAACGCCGTTTACCTCCCCACCGGGAGCCCTACCCCCCACCAAAAAACCAGTTCCCCACTTCTCATCTTCCCTGCATATTTCCATCACAATAGATCAGACAAACTCTGTACTCAACCACAGTACTCCAACAGCAACATAGTGTATTATGTATTTATTTATTTAATTTCATAAAATTTCTACACTGCTTGATTGAGGGTGTTTTACAAAGCAGCTTAAAGGTAAAGGTAAAGGTACCCCTGCCCGTACGGGCCAGTCTTGACAGACTCTGGGGTTGTGCGCCCATCTCACTTAAGAGGCCAGGGGCCAGCGCTGTCCGGAGACACTTCCGGGTCACGTGGCCAGCGTGACATCGCTGCTCTGGCGAGCCAGAGCCGCACACAGAAACGCCGTTTACCTTCCTGCTGGTAAGCGGTCCCTATTTATCTACTTGCACCCGGAGGTGCTTTCGAACTGCTAGGTTGGCAGGCGCTGGGACCGAGCAACGGGAGCGCACCCCGCCGCGGGGATTTGAACCGCCGACCTTTCGATCGGCAAGCCCTAGGCGCTGAGGCTTTTACCCACAGCTCCACCCACGTCCCTACAAAGCAGCTTACAAAAGGATAAATCAAGAAAATCAAGAACAAAATTACAAGAGCATTTAAAAGCATGCAAAGGTTTGAATACCAAAACAGATTAAAATTACCAAAATACTAAAATTACTAAAACAAATTAAAATATTAAGCACCAGCAGGGAGACATGTAGTTTTAAAAGGAACACTGAACAAATACAGGAAGGGCAGATTGCTAACACTTGTCATCGCCAAAAAGTTCTTATAGGCGCTAGGTCTCAAGACTCCAAACATAAATTTCCAACAGCAACCCCCACCCCGCTCTTAGAACTTGAAAACAAAGACAAAGTAGCCCTCCAGCTAATTGCTGTGAAAATCCCACAATCCACACCATATTGTAAACTGCTCTGTGATCCTCAGATGAAAGGTGGTATAGACATTTAATAAATGATAGGAAGATAATAATATATTCCTTGGCTAAACACTCCTTCAATCTTAACAGCTAGAACCAGTGTCCGCCTTTGTCACACATTCACTGCTGACACTTTAGGAGTGGGGATTAGTTAAATTTACAGCCAATCCGTGCTCCCTGAACATCAAACAGAGGATTGGCTTGAATAGGTGCAAAGGAATGCCACATCCTGTGTTCACCTCCAGCCAGAACATCCAGAAGCAGAGTTCCCCTTTCTACTCAACAGACACATTTGGCACCCCTTACCTTGACCTCCTGGGACGCAGGTGGCGCTGTGGGTTAAAGCCTCAGCGCCTAGGACTTGCCGATCGAAAGGTCGGCGGTTTGAATCCCTGCGGCGGGGTGCGCTCCCGCTGCTCGGTCCCAGCGCCTGCCAACCTAGCAGTTCGAAAGCACCTCCGGGTGCAAGTAGATAAATAGGGACCGCTTACCAGCGGGAAGGTAAACGGCGTTTCCGTGTGCGGCTCTGGCTCGCCAGAGCAGCGATGTCACGCTGGCCACGTGACCCGGAAGTGTCTCCGGACAGCGCTGGCCCCTGGCCTCCTGAGTGAGATGGGCGCACAACCCCAGAGTCTGTCAAGACTGGCCCCTACGGGCAGGGGTACCTTTACTTTACCTTTTTACCTTGACCTCCGGGGTTGGGGAGTGAAAAAATTATTTCTACTCCCATCCAGCAGAGGTCAAGGTAAATAAGAAGGGTGGCTTTTGGATCTCAGTGAAGTGGGACCAAGATATTTCACTCCATCTCTACTCCTGAAATCATGGAGCTAAATGTATGGCTCAAGGAAAGAATATGGGCCGACTTGCCCTAGAGCTCAAGGCAATCCTGCCCCTGCAATCTCTGGGGCTGGTCATCCTGCTCACTCTTCCTCCACACCAAATCTACTGAGGAGGATCAGACTGCATTTGGAAGATATGAGCCGAACTCAGTCTTGGAGCTAGAGATTGTGAGGCTTGATCTCAGCTGGTTTCTCCTCAGCTATCCAAATTCCCTGGCTTGGCCAGCCATTGGCTAGGGGAGAGGGGGCTAGCCCAAACTGCTGCCACTATTTTTCTGCAAGGACAGGGGGTCTCTAACAATGGGGACTCTTTCTTCTCCCTGCATTAGGATAACAATCCATTTTATTATTTATTTACCACCTTTCCTCCAAGGAACTCAAGGCGCTGTGTCCCCCCCCCCCACTTTTGTCCCTGCAGCTCTGTGAGGCAGGTGAGGGGGCTCAGCATCACCCCAGCAAACAACATAACCATGTGGGGATTTGAACCTGGGTCTCCCCAATCCTAGTTAAACCCTCTGCTCACTTACACCCCATGGGCTACACACTCGCTGAATGGGAAAAGATGCCTACGGCTTAGAATAGTTGTATTTTTCTGGGGACTATAAACACATGGCTGTACCATTTTGGGAACCCAGCACTATACTGGTAGCAACTGCAGTAAGAAATTTCAAAAAGGCATATATTTTGAAGCAGGAATAACTTCCCCATATCACCTTTTGATTTTCAGCCATTAGTTTACAGCTTCTTTGTGTATGAGTCAATGCCTTAGAAGAAATTAGGACTTGCTTATGTAAGTATTATCCCTAGCACGCATCTGTGCATCGCCAGAAACCTGTCATTCCATGCTAAAGGAAGAAATACTGTTAAGTAAAACTTGTTTGGCCTGCTCAACTTCCTGCACTTGTACCTCTCCAGCCCCCCCCCCCCCGCGCCCTCCCCAGGCTAATAGCAGCTTCCGAGTAATTTACAGCATGGCAAAGGGCATAGGAGGAAAGGGTTAAACCCCCTTCCCCAGTGCTGATCTTCAAAAGAGACCCAAGGAGCAACTGACTGTCATGGAAGATCCTAATTATGGTTTGCCCCCCAGATATTTATTTCTGCTGGCTCATTCTATTACATTTTACAACGCAGCAAGAATAACCTTCCTCAGAACGCCTTTGCTTTCTTTCTGCTACGTTTTGCAATGGGTTTCCTTATTTCACTTTTATAACTCTCAGAAGTTTTTGAAAGATAAAGTGGGTGCTTCCTGGGGTTAAGGACATGGGCTACACAGTCCTAACCTCACTTTCCTGGTAGTAAGCCCCCCTGAATTCAATAGGACGTATATTTGAGTAGACATAAGATAGGACTGTGCTGTTTCATCCTGACCTAAACACATTTACTCAACAATAAATATGATTCAAGCTCTCATGGAGAAAGAGAAATACTTTTAAAAACATGTTGACAAATTGAACTGGATGGGCCTTCCTGTGATCAAGGCAGATAGCAGCAACCTGTATGTCTTTTTAGGCACTTATGTGCCTGTTGTTGTTGTTTAGTCGTTTAGTCGTGTCCGCCTCTTCGTGACCCCCTGGACCAGAGCACGCCAGGCCCTCCTGTCTTCCACTGCCTCCCGCAGTTTGGTCAAACTCATGCTGGTAGCTTCAAGAACACTATCCAACCATCTCACCCTCTGTCGTCCCCTTCTCCTTGTGCCCTCCATCTTTCCCAACATCAGGGTCTTTTCCAGGGAGTCTTCTGTTCTCATGAGGTGACCAAAGTATTGGAGCCTCAGCTTCAGGACCTGTCCTTCCAGTGAGCACTCAGGGCTGATTTCCTTCAGAATGGAGAGGATTGATCTTCTTGCAGTCCATGGGACTCTCAAGAGTCTCCTCCAGCACCATAATTCAAAAGCATCAATTCTTCAGCGATCAGCCTTCTTTATGGTCCAGCTCTCACTTCCATACATCACTACTGGGAAAACCATAGCTTTAACTATACGGACCTTTGTTGGCAAGGTGGTGTCTCTACTTTTTAAGATGCTGTCTAGTTCTGCAAAATTCCTATCTTTCCAACATCCTGACCTAATAATTTAACATCTGCAATATATATCACATATATATCATGTGTCTGTGTGTGTGTGTGTAATTTACTTACTGTATATATACTGTATATAGTTCCTTACAGTAAGTAAATCAGTACAAATATTTGCTATACAAATTAGCAAACACAGGACATAATAACCATTGGTATCGGTGTAGCTTACTTATCATGCATAGACTGGACTGCAAATGTGATATATTCTCAAATGCTCTTTCCAAGCCTGTGTTTTTTCCAGTTTAAAGCAATCCTAATATGACTGGAACATAGAATATTCTGCTGGGGTTGCGGCGCTCATCTCGCTTTATTGGCCGAGGGAGCTTCCGGGTCATGTGGCCAGCATGACTAAGCTGCTTCTGGCAAACCAGAGCAGCGCACGGAAACGCTGTTTACCTTCCTGCCGGAGCAGTACCTATTTATCTACTTGCACTTCAATGTGCTTTCGAACTGCTAGGTTGGCAGGAGCAGGGACCGAGCAACGGGAGCTCACCCCATCACAGTGATTCAAACCACCAACCTTCTGATCGGCAAGTCCTAGGCTCTGTGGTTTAACCCACAGCGCCACCCGCGTCCCGTCCTGTGCATACCTACTGCATAATTACTGATTTACTTTGAGTTGATGCTGAACTCAATGTTAACTTCGTTAGAACTAGGCTGCAAGAGTACAGTTCTATGCATACATTTGTGGAATAAGGCTGCAGTCCTAGCCATACCTACTTGAAAGTAAATACTGTTTAAATCAGTGGTGCTGACTCATGTTCCGCTGGATATGATGGGCTGCATATCTAGTTCAGAATAAACATGCACACGATGAAACTGTGGGCAGATTATAATGGTGCAATTGCACCAAGATCAATGCATGCAAGGACTCTTGAGTTTTCTTTATTTTCTTAGCTCTCCTAGAAGAAATGTTATGAAGGAAAGTGTTCATTCACCTTTCAGTGGTTTTTAGCCAATGAGTGACATGAAGTATTTGATTGATGACTGATTTGTTTCTACATTGGGTTACAGGTATCCTGCCCTGAGCTTTATCTCACCCTCCACCCTCCACCCTCTGGTCTGGTGGTGCTGTTGCAAAATGCCAGATCAGTCCGCAGTAAGACTATGCGCATCCACGACTTGACTGCAGTAAGACTATGCGCATCCACGACTTGACTGCAGATGAATGGGCTGATCTGGCCTGCTTAACAGAGACTTGGGGGAGTGACCTCCCTCACTGTGCCCAACTGGTTCCCAGTACTGCACCAGCCTAGAATGGGGGAGTGGGGTTTTCAGGGGGGTGTTGCTGTTGTCCATAAGAGCAGGAAACTTTTAACACTGGGATGGACTTAAGAGGGTCTGCACATGACCCCAGTCAAAATATATCATTTGCCCGACAACAAATGTTGGAAATGTAAAGAAACTGAAGGTACATTCTTTCACCTTTGGTGGACGTGCCCAAGGATTAAGGCTTTCTGGGAGATGATCTATAATGAATTGAAGAAGGTACTTAAGTACACTTTCCCCAAGAAACCAGAGGCCTTCCTCCTGGGCATAGTCGGCCAATTGGTGTCAAAGAAGGATAGAACTTTTTTTATATATGCCACAGCAGCAGCAAGAATACTCATCGCAAAGCATTGGAAGACACAAGACCTACCCACTCTGGAAGAATGGCAGATGCAAGTAATGGACTATATGGAAATGGCGGAAATTACTGGCAGAATCCGAGACCAGGGAGAAGAGTTGGTGGAAGAAGATTGGAGGAAATTTAAAATTTATTTACCGAAACATTATAAAATTTTTGAATGTTAATGGCATTGAAATGAACTGAAGGGGTTCTAGCAACAAGGTAAAAAATAAGATTGGATTGATAATAGATAAACTAAATTGGATATGAATTTGCTGAACTAATTTTTAAAAGGGATACAAAAAAGGGAGATGTGAGGAAGTCAGGAAAATAAGTGAATCAAAGATGAGGAATTAAAAAGAGGGATTTTTGTGTGTGTTTTTTCAATGTGCTTTTTCTTTTGTTTTTTGGTTTTTTCTTTTTTCTTTTTTTCTAAGTTAAATTTTTGTACTTTTTGTATTCTATAACTTTATATTCTTGTGTGTTTTTTCCTTTTTCTGTTTGTTGTTATTCTTAAAACTTAATAAAATATCATTAAAAAAAAATTAAGAGGGTCTGCACCTGGTGTTGAGCCAGAGAGACAGATTGGGGAAGCTGTTGATCTACTGACCACCCTGTCGCCCAGCAGAATCCTTGACCAGGCTGGATGAAGTAGTCTCTGGGGTACTGATGGAGGATGTCATGATGATAGTTCTGGGTGTTATTTGCACCCAAACCACCCCCACGGTAACTTCCTACATCATTCTCCTCCCACACTTTGCAACAACTAAGCACCCTTTTCACTAAGCCCAGTTATGAAGCCACCATCCTCTCCTGTTCTGCAGAACCTTTCTTGACCCTGCTTTCATCTTCACCCCATTTCCAAGCCTCCCACTCCCTCCTTTCATGCAACCACCTTTGTTCCCACATTGTCACCACCACCCTTTCCCTTTCCTCCTCTCTCTCTCTTAACTCTCCCTTAGAGATTGCCCTTATTTCCATGCCTTCTCCTCTCTCTTATTCTGCAGCCCCTTTGTGCACACACTCCATGATGATATACAGTACAGTATCTTTAGGATTAATAGGGGCACTCACAAAATTTTCACTGTGGGTGCCCCGCTGGGTGACCCAACATGGCACTTGCATGACGTCACACGGCGAGCCGAGGCCTGATCGGGCCCATGCCCCCTTCAAAAGGCCCGACAGGCCTTTCAGAGGGCCCAACAGGACTCGTCATAGTCACGGGAGGGTCCAACGGGCCCATTGTGCCATATGACATCATGTGCATGCTGTGCAGCACTGTGTGACATCATGTGTGTGATGCGCCAGGCAGCCACAATGTGGGGTGGAACCTGGCGTGCCTGTGTCAGCATGTTTAGTTAGAGAAGGTTAAGTTCAGTTGGAAAGTTGTACTTATGTGGGTGTTTGCTCGTTAATAAAATATATATTTAAAATTGCTACACTGAATCTGGAACTCCATGTTGAAGACCATGGGATCAGGAATGAAACACATTGTGTGAAGGTAAAAGGTAAAGGGACCCCTGACCATTAGGTCTAGTCATGACTCTGGGGTTACAGCACTCATCTCGCTTTATTGGCCGAGGAAGCTGGCGTACAGCTTCCGGGTCATGTGGCCAGCATGACTAAGCCACTTCTGGCGAACCAGAGCAGCGCATGGAAATGCCGTTTACCTTCCCGCCAAAGCTGTACCTATTTATCTACTGGCACTTTTGTGCTTTCAAACTGCTAGGTTGGCAGGAGCAGGGACTGAGCAACGGGAGCTCACCCCATCACGGGGATTTGAACTGCCGACCTTCTGATAGGCAAGCCCTAGGCTCTGTGGTTTAACCCACAGTGCCACCATGCGGAGACAGCTGAAAAGAAGAAGGGTGTTTGAGGACAGCAAGAAGGGAGAAACACTGAAAAAGCTGGCTGTTTTAAACAAAAACAGAAGTTTAATTAAAGCAGAGGTGGAGAGACACCGAGAGGAAAATGACAGCTATAAACAACAGCAGATGTTTGAGTAAAGCAGGGATGGAGTAATACTGTTCACTGCGTACTTCACAGTTGGAGTATAGTTGTTGTGCGATCTGTTGTTGTGTTGGGAGTTTTTCTAAGGAAATGTCATAGTGGGGGGAAAGGTAAATTGATGGTAGTAGCAATTTGCAGGGAGGGGTGATTAGTTGTTTTCCCACCCATGGGAGGATCTGTGGGTTCTGGTGTGCTTGTGTCAGGAATACTGCTGGTATAAACACTTAAATGGGATTTTGTTGTTGTTGTTCAAAATGCTCAAGGCAGCATACATGTTCTCTCCCCCCCCCCTTTCCATTTTATCCTCACAACAAGCCTGTGAGTAGGTTAGGTTAAGGGACAGGGACCCGACCAAGGGCACAACATGAGTTTCAAGGCTGAGCGGGGATTTCAAATCTCTTTTTGCTCAAAAAGGAAAAATAAGGGGGATAGTACTTATTATGAGGTACTAATAAATAACCACAACAAATCATAGATTCACAGAGTTGGAAGGTACCCCAAGGGTCATCTAGTCCAACCCCCTGAAATGCAGGAATCTCAGCTAAAGCTTCCAAGACAGATGACCATCCAACCAAACATCCAAATGACTACACTGCATGATTTTTAACTAATTAAAATTTGAATTTTCCCAAGCATGATCATCTGAGCAAAATTGTTGTAAATCTTAAATCACTTTTAGTCCCCTCCATTTGAAACACCACGCCTGGTCTTGCTCTGAATGTAGTATTTCCAGCTTACCTTCAACAGCTGAAAAACCTACAGTAACGTGACTCATTTGTAACTCATGAAAGTTGTTCTTTGTACGGTTTAGGGTTGGCATTGGAGGACAGCAGGGCTATTGTGCCCCTAACAGCTATGTGGCAGCCTGCAGGCAGGTATTAAGTACGGATGCCGCCTGCACACCATGACTTTAAAGAACATTTGCAACATACGGTAATTCCCCCCTCAAAGAGTTCTGGGCGCTGTAGTTTATCCCTCACAGAGTTACAATTCCGAGCAACCTTTAGCAAACTACATTGTCCAGAATTCTTGGGGGGGGGGAATGTGCTTCTTATGTGCTTTAAAGGCATATAGAGTAAGCCTTTTGTAGTATGAAACGACAATTAGAGGGAAAGCTTCACCTGTTGAAACTCTCTATTGCATGTTTTATTACTTGTGTGCGATCCCTGATTTATTTCGGGGCACTCCACCCCACCCACCCCCGTTTGCAAAACAAGTTACGAGTTTGCATGTGACATAAAGCGCCTGCAAATAGCATCCCTTTCCGCGCTGCCGCAGAGCAGCCGGCCGGCCGGCCTGCCCGCAGTACGTGGGGCAGAGAGAATCCTGTTGGCACCTTTGGCTAGAAGGCGGCGAAGTCCCGTTTTAAAGTCCCGCAGACTTCAACGGAAAGAGCGCGCGGTGCATTCTCGGCGAACTCCGGAGCGCGCAAACGCCGCGGCCAAGAGCGGGACGGGCAAGCAGCGGTTGCGCGCGGGCTGCCCGAACCTCCTCGGAGTGGAGAGGGAGCCTCCTCCCTCGGGCCGGCGCCCCCCCGCCCCCCGCCCCGCTGGGGCGCCCCACTCACACTTGAGCCAGCGCGCCCCGGCGTGCGTGTCCTTGTCCTGGATGAGCCTCCTGTGCGCGTAGCGGCGGCAGATGTACCAGGCCATCCAGAGGATCTGCAGCAGCATGAGGGTGATGAGGTAGGAGAGGACGGCGCTCTGCGAGAAGCCCTTGGCGTGCACGGCCCACGCGAACATCAGCAGCAGCCCCGCCAGGAAGAGGTGCAAGCCGTACTGGCTGCTCAGGATCTCGGCGTTCTTCTCCGGCGTCCTGCGCAGCAGAGCCAGGCGGCCGCCGCCTCGGGTCCCCCGGCGGGGCGAGGGGGGCGGAGGGCCCTCGGCCGCCGCCACCTGCTCCAGCTCCCAGCCGCCCTCCGCGCCGCCGCTCTTCTTGCCCCTCGCGGGGGACCCTCCGAGGCTGCCCTCCCGCCCTTCGACGGCCATGGCTGCGGGGCTGAGGCGGAGGCCGGGCTCGGGTCGCTGAGGGACTGCCGCGCCACTAGGAATGGCCGGCGGAGTTTGGCCCCCTTCCTCGCTCTCGACGGACCAGCCGCCCCTCTTGCCCCGGCGCGCCTGGAGAGACCCTCCGCTTCTTTCCCTCAAGGCAGCCGGCTCCGCTCCTCTCTTCACCTGCGTCCCGCTCTGGCGCCTGAGGAGCCTTTATGGCTCGGCGGGGCCGTCGGGCTGCGAAGGGGTCCTGATGTCACTGGGTGGGGCGGGCGACGCGGCTGGAGCCCCGGGCACTTCCCCGCCCGCCCGGCTCTGCCCCCCTTGGCCTGGCACCAGGCCGGATGAGAGCAGCGCCGCGGGGCAGCCTGACCGTGACTAGCCGGACGGGAATCCGCCAGGAGGGCGACGCGCGCGGAGCCGAGGGCCGCTTCCCAAGGCCGGGCGGGAAACGAAGGGCCGGTGCTGTGTGGAGGAGGGGAGACGCCCCAGGTGCCCAAGTGGGCGTCTGGGGGGCGCGGGGCCCACAGCCTGCTCCTTCTGGGGCAGCTTGTCCACCTTTGGGCCCTGCCTGCACTCAGCTCTCCCCTGAGGCTCCTAGAACCTGTCCGCAGGCACAGTGGCCACACCCCGGGAATGGCTTCGACTGGCCGGCTAAACCAGGTGAGGGGAGCCGGTGGGGCTCAAACCCTGGCATGCAGGTTGAGTGGACGAGACCCGGAGCGGGTTCAGCCGTCAAGAAGGCGGTTTCTGCACCTGCTTCAGAGGGAAGTGAGGGGCAGTTGGGGCTTGCCAAGCTGGGAAGGTAGCCCAGCCAGGAGAAGGAAATCTCTGGTCCTAAATCTCCACTGCTTTGCGGGATATCTTCAGGAGGAGAAAGGGCTAAGGAGCAAACCCTACACAAATCCAGAGTGGAGTCCCGAGGACTGTGGAATGGAGCCTTGCACACCTCCTTCCAGCCAAACGTTGCTCTAGTATTGCTCCGGTTTCCTTTGGAGCACATCAGCGAGGCCAAGAGGTCTTGTCCTCTGGGATTACACTGATGATGACCAGATGACACTGGCCAGACTTGCATCCCGGGAAGGTGACTTTGGTGCTGCTAATGCAGCAGTTTGACTTTGCCCCCAGAGGCACACTCCACTGTCTCTCAAGACAGACAGATGCCAACCATGTCTGTTCATTGCATGTGTTTAGGTTAGAGGTAGGTCAGAGCTAGGCACTATTGCTCAGCTGAGCGCCTCTTCACATTACAAGCACAATCTAGCCTGAACTAAGTTCTAAGAAAGAAAGAGATATGCTGGGAGAGATTTCCATCCAGTCTCCAACCAGTGAGCTTTCCACAAGTGCACAAGCTAGCCTCAAGGAAGACAGCCCCCTGCCCCTGTTTTTTATGAGGTGGTTCCAAGATACCCCCCAGAATTGAAGGACTGGCAGAAAGCCAATGAAGATGGAAGAAGTTCAGTGGTAAGCTCGATATTACAAGCTCAAAGATAGCACCATATAGAGGGCTATGCAGAATTCCAGTGTGAAGACACAAGTGGGAGTGGCTAGATCTGGCCTTTCCTGGGCAGTGTGCAAGTGGCATATCAGTCTAAATTAGAAGAAAGCACTCCTGGCCTCGCCATTGTCAGCTGCACATGCAGGAGCAGCATCCAGCATCCATTGTCAGCATCCAGAAGCACTTGCAGGCTGTTGACCTGATTATGGAGCAAGGGTGCTAGTCCACTTCTCAACACTTAGGTTTTTCTGGAATGCACCAGGGTTTTTTTGCCCACATCAAGTCTGATTTCTGCAGAACTTGCTTCCCTGGCATCAGGCAGAAAGGTAAAATAGCGCTGGGTGCCCTGTACTCCAAATCTCTAGAAAACCTCCCCCAGCAGTTTCATGCAGATGGCAAATAATATAAAAGATGTGGCACAGGAGAGAAGGAACGCAGGAGGGATGCAGCTCTAGTACTTTTTTCACAGCAGCAACAATTACATCATCTGCCGGAGTGCTGTTCACCAGCATTCTATGTTTGGGGGATTACAGGACAGGTTTGCCCAGCCCACGATCCCCTCCTTTGTCAAATAGGCTAGGCTCAGAAAGTGATTGACCCAAGGTCACCCTATCTCATCCAGAAATAACTAGAATATATCCACCACCGTGCACTGCAACACCTTGCCCCAAAATGCTGCTTTGGGACACACAGCACTGATTCCAAAATTTATTGTGGAATCCAAATAATTGGAATCTAGCAAACCAAAGAAAGCATCTAGGAGCAATTGTGTCAATTGCCACAGCCATTCCTCCAGTCCACAGGCAAGCTAGGACCACCAGTCATGGAAACATAAAAGCTGACCCTGTCAAGTTGTGAGAAATTCTTTTGCTGCCTAAAGGGTTTTCTATAAATGAAAATTACTTGGCCTTCAACACCTGCAATGTTTTGGATTTCGTGTAAGCCTAAACTGAAGTGGGTAGTGATCTAGTCACGGAAAAGGAAAAATTCCAACTATCTCACCCACAGATCACCTTCCTCTTGTTCAGAACAAAGCACCAACTTGTGGGTATGATCAGCTGAGTACAGGACCAAATACCAGTGAAGAACACAGTTGATATGGAGGCCATGGCATCATAACCTTGGCCGAAGTACTGAATTCCCCCAAAACAATAAGCCTGCGGGGCAACACCACTGAAAACATAGGAGTCATCACCAGGGGAGACTGTTAAGCAATAAGGTGCACGGTACAACAACAGGATCTTAACAGGTAAACACCACTCACAATTTGAGAAGCAACACCTCGTCTTTGTCTGTTGCAGCACCTGAGACTCCCCACTCACCCCTTTTCTATAGCCATTGCTATTCTATTTATTTTTTGACCTGGCATTCAGCAGTGCTCAGTATTGGAGATTGGAGAACTGGGACGAAACTAAGTGCTACTATTGTTATTAATTATTAAATGTTATATTCTACCCTTCCTTCCAAAGGAGCCCAAGGTGGCAAACACATTAGTGATAATGGTGATGCAATATTTTTAAAAGAAAAATATTATAAAAAGCAATCAAAGCATTCTAAGATTATTTAAAACATTCTTTAAGAAGTTTACTATCTGCCCAATTTATTTATTATTCAAATTATTTATTATATTTAGTTGCTTAATACTTAAAATTGATCTTGGAGCTACTTCAATTTTAAAAAATGCACTACCAAATTTAAAATACATCAGATTTTTTTCTTTAAAAAACCAGTTAACTAAAACTGCTCATACCCACCCTACTAAAACGTGGGTAGCAATTACCGTAACAACAAAATGCCTAAATGAATAGGAATGTCTCCATCTCTCTATAGAGATGCCTGACCTTGTGTGCCCCCACCACATACACACCCCTACCTTGGCGGGGACATACAAATAAGGGCCTCAGATGAAAAACACAGGTCCTGGTAGGTTCATTGGGAAAAAGCAGTCCCTAAGTGATTAGGCAGGACATCTGTATTATCCCAAAATCTCACTCTGTTGTATATAGCTAAAGTATCTCAGCTGAGGACAGCAAATACAATCTTTCTTGCCCTCCTGCCCACCATTTTGCACACTTTCCTGGACATAAGGGGGATTCCCAGAGCCAAGAGGATAGGGGCAGCCTTGAAATGATAGTGAGGCTGGAGCTCCTCAGTAATGACTGAGAATGGGAATATCTAAAGGCAAACAGCATCTTTATGGCAGTTCTGATGGTTTTATGCTGCTGTTGTATTTGCATATAAATAAATTGTTCTACAACTAGAAAACACAATAAATTAAGTTGTTTGGAGGTATGTACCTGAAATTATATTGATTATCTGATTTCCTTTATTTAAAAAATCAGTGAAGTTACAAACCATCTACCGTAGGCATAACCAATCAATTGAAGTTCAAATATAATACAAGTTTTCAAGGAAGGGGGTGCAAAATACATTATAATGCTTTTTTTTAAGCAAGGTCTTTCAAACTTCTTGAATTCCTACTTAATGAAGAGATGTGTAACTTCTGAGGTGAATATGGATTTACCAAAGTATCTCGTAAGTATGTGGGAAGGATAGTGCAGATAAAATGCTTATTCATTTGAGACATCCCATTATGCCCTCCCCAATCCAGGAAACAACTGAACGAAAATGACTACTTTCATTAAGCAACTAGAGGAAAACTTCTGAAATATACGTACGTGATCCATACATTTCCCCCTTTGGCTTATTAATTACCACAGTTTGACATTTGTGAAACACCATTTTTGTAAAATATGATGCAGTCTTCCAGTAAGGAAGATTTCTGCCGTAGTGCTTATGTTTGTGCAATAAGGCTGTAGGATGTATCATAAGCAGTCAGGTGCAAGACTTCCTGTTTGCCCAGAGTGGACACGCAGGGGGGTGTTACTCCACAGCAGGGATGACTTCCTGTCACACCTGGTCTGGAGCTTCCTCCCTCTGCGTGTGACCAGGTAGGTGGGCTGGTCATGTGGCCATCTTTTTCCTCTTGATGCCATGCTCTCTTGATACTGATGTATTTTGCTGTCTTCTGGCTCTCAGCCACCAGGACATGGGCTCATTCTGAAATGGGATGAACTCAAACCCTCTTCTGCAACTCTAAGCTAAAGCCTGCCTTCAGGATCCAACTGTGAACTGAATGTGAGTAAACTTCTTATTACCTTTAAAAGAAGCTTCTTGTGTCTTTATTCTTTTTAGGAGGGATAAAAGGGGACTTGCCAGGAACAGAACCCAATCTGGGCTAAACCAGATTGGATTGCTTAAGTAAAGAGATTCAAACAAATCTACTAACTAGCTTCCTGCTATATATTGAGGAATGTCACTCTGCTACTGACTCACAAGCGTGCATTAGGAAGGATACTATTAAATCCATATATTCTCACCTAGTATATTCTACAACATTCCCACAAAAGCACCTATTTTAAGGATGTCTGTCATCTGTTTGAAGCAACTGAACCTAAAGCAGCAAACCACTGCCTGCTGCCTCCCCTCATCTTGCCAGCTCTGTCAGGAATCAGTCTACACCTGTATCCAATCACAGCACACTAACAGCAACTCTGATAATAGCAGCATGGGACTACAGTTTTCTGGCCTCGTGTTGTGCACACTTCGGTGACAGGGACTATGAAGAGCGGTCCTCACACCCCCCCCCCCAACACTTCAAGTACTTTGCCTCAGCATTCCAGATGCAAGCACTCAACAGCAATGCCCATTTCATGCCTACAGCTGGGGATCAAAGGACTAAAGGTAAAGGTAAAGGACCCATGACAGTTAAGTCCAGTTGCAGACAACTCTGGGGTTGCGGCGCTCATCTCGCTTCACAGGCTGAGGGAGCCGGCATTTGTCCGCAGACAGTTTTTCTGGGTCATGTGGCCAGCATGACTAAGCCGCTTCTGGCACAATGGAACACCAAAAACCAGAGCAGCACACAGAAACACCGTTTACCTTCCCGCCAGAGTGGTACCTATTTATCTACTTGCACTTTGACGTGCTTTCGAACTGCTAGGTTGGCAGGAGCTGGGACCGAGCATTGGGATTCGAACTTAGACCACAGCGCCACCTGTGTCCCTTCAAAGGACAAAGCACCACACATATCTAAGCAAGGGGAGGGGAAACCTACACTATAAGACCAGCATAGGAGCTACAAATGTCTCCTATTTCACTACCACCTTGCCAAATATGAAGATTGTGTATTAGCTAAACTGCATTGGTGGGACAGTGGAAGAAGACTGGAAGAAATTCAAGATATATCTTAAAAATTATTGTAAAATTGAGGAGTGCTAGATGTCAGGGAATAAGAAATAGAGAATTGCAGCTGTAACTAATAAGTTAAAGAAAAAGGATTGTAATGAAAGTGAGTTAAATAATTAATTATTGGAGAGTTGCTAAAGAAATGTAAAAAATAAGGATGCAGTAAAAGGGAGGTACGGGGAAGTCGGAGAAATAAGGTGTATGAAAATAAGATAACGGAATTATACATGTTTATATGTTTGTATGTTTTTAGTTTGTCTATTGTTTGTTTTAATTATGTGTTTGGAAAACAAATAAAAATTTATTAAAAAAAAAAGAAATTCAAATGCCAAAAAAAATAAAATAAATAAACTGCATTGGTGGAACAATCCTTCCTCCCCAACAGCTGGCAAGCACGCTCCCTCCTTCTCTCTCTGTTGCTGAAAACCAACCATTGCTACTTGTAGCTAAATATTCGAGACCGCCTCTGCCTTCCATGATCTCAGCCTGGCTACCTGGAGCTGAACAAACACCCCTTCCATAAGGGGAAGGGGAAATATTGTCTTTGGGACTGCTGTACTCTCTACTGTACTTGAAGGAGACTAGCCACTTAGGTGCTATTGCAATGCCTTCAAATGTCTTGTTCAGGATTCTCTCCCCCTTAACTTTCCACAGGCAATCATGGAGCAGGTGCAGCAGACCAAATCTGAGCCCTGTGTTGTACATGAAGCTGCCTATGAAGGTGGTTTGGAAACTTCAGCTGATGCCGAATTCAGCAGTCAGGTGGCTCACCAGTTTGAGCATATTACACCAATCCTGGCCTGACTGTACTGGCTGCCAATTAGTTTCCAGGCCGAATTCAAAGCACTGGTTTTAACCTATAAAGCCTTGAATGGCTCAGGACCACAATACCTCAAGGACTGCCTCTCTCCACATGAACCTACCCTTCGGTTTGGAGGCTGGCAACATGAGAACGGGCCTTTTCTGTGGTGGCTCCCTGTATGTGGAATGCTCTCTGTCCAAATTTCCCTCCTACATTCTCCTATTGATTAGGAGACTCTAGTTTACAGACTTCCCAGTCCACCTATTTCATATTTTCCCCTTAATAGGAGCAGGTGGTGCTGTGGTCTAAACCACTAAGCCTCTTGGGCTTGCCAATCAGAAGGTCGGCGGTTCGAATCCACACAGTGGGGTGAGCTCCTGTTGCTCTGTCCCAGCTTCTGCCAACCTACGCAGTTCAAAAGCACACCAGTGCAAGTAGATAAATAGGTACAACTGTGGTATGAAGGCAAATGGCGTTTTTGTGAGCTCTGGCTTCCATCACAGTGTTCTGTTCTGCCAGAAGCAATTTAGTTATGCTGGCCACATGTCTGTGGACAAACGCCGGCTCCTTTGGCCTGAAAAGCAAGATGAGCACTGCAACCCCATAGTCGTCTTTGACTGGACAGAACCATCCAGGGGTCCTTTACCTTTACCTTACCTTATGTACCCCCTCTGTTACATACATCCCATGATCATGCTGATTAGCTCTAGCTCCACCTGGGGCTGTTTGACTACTATTCATAGCCTATTTAAGCATGTGCAATAGTTTTCTAAGTGTACTTCTCCACTTTCCCTCGTGGTTCTGAGTCACCCACAAACCTTCCTAGTACGTTATAAGGCATTATCTTTCGGCTACTCTCAGCGATTTCTTAACTTGACTTATTACCATGAGTTTCCTCTTTCTTTGCAATGCAAACAGTTACAACAGCAAGCCTGGTCATTTCTGCTAAGCTTTTCTTACCTGTTTATCCCACAGCAGTAAACTGCCCTGTGATCCTCAGATGGAGGGCACTATATAAATTCAATAAAATAATAATAATCTACAGTAGTAACCAGTGCGATTCCAGCTGTTCCTCTACAGCCATGCTAACCTTTGCGCTGCAGTAGATTGCATGAGAACAATGGTTGCTCCACTGTCTGCTATGGGACCTTCCAAGTCAAAGGAACCCAGGTGGGGCCTAGAGGTTTGTAACCCTGTCTATATTATTGTTTCAGAACTCACTATATCTCTGCCCCTGATTAACACTTTCACTTTAACAGAACTTCAGTTATGTAACTGTAACTGATTTAGTCGAAAACAATTCATTCCACGCATGCCTTGCTAATTTATGCTGTGTCTCTGAGTGGAAGGGCATTCTGTATCATCAGATCACAAATTGTGGGCCTTTGCCTGTAGTCTCACACAGAGAGCTCTGTGGTGGTGGTGATCAATGTATATCCTGTCCTTCATGCCAAAGTAGCCCGGGGTGGCAAACACACCAATAATTAAACACTTTTTAAAAAAAGTTTAAAACGTTCTCTCAGCCAGTGAGGTTGGAAGGTCATCTGTCATGGATGCTTTAGCTGAGATTCCTGCATTGCAGGGGGTTGGACTAGATGACCCTTGGGACCCTTGCAGCTCTATAATTCTATGATTTCAGGGTTGCTAGGAGCTAGGAACTATCTTTCAACCATAATTAAACAGAAAGAGGCCTCCTCCCAAGACTTATCTGGGTGGATCTGCTGTCAACACTATCCTTTTTTTCCCTTTGGTGTGCTCAGTTAAAATGATTATTAGACACTCATTTGTAAGTTGCATGAAGGTGTTTTGCATCTGGGGGCAGGGATTCCCAAATGCATTCAGTTACTGTACAGGATTCTTCCCACCTGCATTACAGTAGCTCATTCAGGGATCCCCCAGATGACCTGGTTACCGAGCATTCATCCTGATTTTCTTGCACAAAGCTCATGTGAAGGTTAGATCATATCCAGTCTTCACTGAACATTTGTGATGTTTGTGCACTTATACAACCAGAATTCATCCTGATTTGCATGCAGGGTGTTCATAGTGAGCCTGTATCTGGTGGGTTATCCATTCTCTGTGTGGTGATGGGCCAGGATGGAGGCATTTCCCCCTTTGTCATGTGTGGACTGTCTGCCCCTACAGAGTTAACATGGTGTTGGTATCAGCATACTTCTGTGAACACTGTGTGCCAAAGGTGCTGCCAGGCGAGGTAACAACTGTCTCTAGAATTTGTTTTGCTTTGATTTTCTTCTCCACATTGATTTTGGGAGGATCCCAACTAAGTTAAAACAAAACAATACCTGTGTGTATGTAAGTGACCACCAGTAGGATTACAGAAACACGCTGTTCAACAAATAAAAGAACAGGTGGGGCTTTTTCTTTGTGAAGGATGATTGAGTCTAACATACCACGAGAAGGTATTCATCAATGCCAATTGGCAACTGAAACTCAGCTAAGTCTTTTGTTCAGTGTGCAATAACACAAACCCAACTTTGGCTTTAAGTCATATGGTTCAGTTTATGCGGTTTAAACACCCCCCCCCCAAAAAAAAACTAACCACCTCTGAAATATCTTTGAGGCATCAATTTAGTTCTTCATGGAGCCTATAATCTAGATTATCACAAAGTACATTCTTCTGTTATTCAGTCTAATCTCTGAAGGATTCTGCCTCAGTTGTTAAAAAGGTCAAAACAGCATTATAATTAAACGATTACACAATATGTGAAAGTTAGGTTCTGTGAAAAGCATGTTTCACTCCATGTATCACATTTCTTTAACCATATGATTTCCTTTCACTGAACATCATATGGATCAGCAAACTTAGGTCCGTGGGCCGGATCAGGCCCAAATGCCTTCTAGATCCGGCCTGTGGACGGTCCAGAAATCGCTGTGTGGATTGCCAGCGCATGGATGGCCAGTGCACATGTTCTCTCCTCTCCCTCTCCCAGCGACACTTTTCTCCTCAGGGACAGAACAATCTTGTTCCACGCTGGGCGCTGTCGACAGCTTGCCCACCTGCCCGCCTCAGCAGGGCAGCGCTGTGAAGGGGGCATGTGAGCGGCTGGCTGCATTTTCCTCCTGCTCCTCCTCCCTCTCCCTCAGTCCGCCCTTCCTTCCTTCTCCGTGCCCCTTTTCCGCGCCACTTCCTTGCGCGCTTTCTTCATGCCTGCCTCCCTCCCTCCTTCATTCCTCCCATGGCGTTCAGGCAGGTTGTTGCAGTGGCCGCGGCTGCTGCTTGCGGGTTGGCAGGCGGCTGTGTGGTGCAGTGGTTCAGAGCGGTAATCTGGGGAACTGGGTTCGCATCCCCGCTCCTCCACCTGCAGCTGCTGGGTGACCTTGGGCCAGTCACGCTTCTCTGAAGTCTCTCAGCCCCACACACCTCACAGAGTGTTTGTTGTGGGGGAGGAAGGCAAGGAGATTGTGAGCCGCTTTGAGACTCCTTAAAGGGAGTGAAAGGCGGGATATCAAATCCAAACTCTCTCTCTCTCTTCTCCTCCACGGTGCCTCTCGGGAACAAGCAGCCGCAACAGATGGTGGGTAAAATCTCCAGCGATGCCCCTGTTCCCCTGCCTCCGTCCGCGGCTGCTGCTTTTTTCTTTGCTGCTTCTGTCTTTGCCAGCCAACACAGCCTCCTACCCTGCCATGGCGCCTGGCTAGCTGGAGAAGCCCAACTATTGGGATGACAACTGGGACAGGTAAAGTGAAGCATCTTCAGACCTCTTTGTGGCAGGCGAAAATCATTCACTTTTTTCAAAAGATACTCCAGCCCCCCACAAGATCTGAGGGACAGTGGACCGGCCCCCTGCTGAAAAAGTTAGCTGACCCCTGTAATATGTTTTATTATATTTAATCATATTTAAAACCTCAAGGAGAGAAAAAAAATCTCTCAAAACTGAGAAAGAACCAATGTTTAGCAATGTGGTATAGCCACATTTAGAATACTGTGTAAAGTTGTGGTCACTCTATCATAAAAAGGAAAATCTGAGAGCTGGAAAAGAAAACTACACTAAATTATGATGGGCAGGCATGCGAACTTGAATATTGGGGGGCAGGTAAACCACACCCCGCATAATCAATCACAAGATGCGGCACACACACCCCGTTTGAATGGCAGTGTTTATCAACTTTGGGGAACCTTTTTCAAGAGGAAATGTCTGAGCGCTGGGGGCTCAGTTTAGAATGAGGCAACCTGGACAGGTGGGAGCAGAGACACGGCAGACGGTTAATTTCTGGATAGTACCAAGGAAGGGGACTGATAAGTTTTCTCCCTCTCTTCTAATACTAAAACTCAGGATCATTTGATGAAATTGATTGGCAGTAGATGCAGATGTTCTTCTTCAGATTATAGCAGATAGATAAACAAGTAGAATTTGCTAGCACAAGATGTAGTGATCGCAACTAGCTTAGATAGCTATAAAAGGCAATTACAGTGTTACCTTGGTTTATGAACTTAATCCGTTCTGGAAGTCCGGTCTTAAACCAAAGCGTGCTTTGCCATAGCAGCGGGGGAATAAATTTACAAATAGAACACACTCAACAGGAAGCAAAACGTTCTTATTCCAAAGCAAAGTTCACAAACCAAAACACCTACTTCACGGTTTGCAGCGTTCTTGATCCAAGCTGTTCATAAACTAAGCTGTTCTTAAACCAAGGTACCACTGTATACAAATTCATAGCGGATAAGCCTCTATTGCCTATTGCTGAGCTATGTGTCTCTGAATACCAGCTGCTGGGGGGGGGGAGGTTGTGGAGGCAAAAGCAAAGAGGACAATTGCCTTCAGACTCTGCTGATGGGCTTCCCAGAAATATCTAGCTGACCACTCTGGGAATGTTGGACTAGATAAAGCTTTAGTCTGATCCAATAGAGCACTTGTTCTATTATTCATTTGTTGTAAGCCACTGTGAGGTTTTATTACAATCAAGCAGTATATAAATTATTGTAAATAAATAACATTATGAGACACTGAACAGCTACATTAACAATGTGGAGATGTCAGTTCATACAAAAAGTGCCTCTATAAGATTTGAGCCTGATGCTTCCTGAGCCGGGTGCTGGGGACAGCCGTTTCACCCCAGCACCTCATGGGGCTGATGCTCCTTCCTTTTCATCATCGTGATGTAGCACTATATCACAATGCTGAAAACCTGATATTGCCCAGCCCAAATGTTTAGCGAGGGTTGGGGGAGCAGGGCAGCAAGGGGAGAGTGAAGGGTAAGTGGACAGGGAGCAAAGAGCTGAATAACACTAGCTCAGACTGGTAGCTGTCAAGAGGCTCACTGCACCTCTTCTCTGAAAACTTCGAATGGACTTATTAGACAGCTCAGTGTCACAGTTTCAAGAGCTTGTGGGAGTTATACCAGCAGAGAACCAGTCTCCCAACTATTCTGTACAGTAAACTGTACAGTACTTGAGCGCTCATTTTATCTTTAATAAGTATCATCAGTACTGTAAGACTTTAACAGGTTACCGTAAATGTGCTGCAACTTCAGGAAAATAGATAGGAATTTCTCCTAGACAGGCTAACTTGCAAATCCTCGTTGAAATCAGCATGCACGGTGTTTAGGTCAGGCAACAAATGGACTTGCATCCAACTTCTTCATTTTAAGTGTTTCAAATGTGCCTGTCTACAAGATGGGTACTGGAAAAGAATTACAGAACCACTCTGCATTTAAACCACTGTTTAAATAATGGCTTTCTAGTGCTGCTCATGAGTTCCTCACTAATACTTAGTCCTTCAACTTGCTTTAAACACAGAGATGGAGAACCTTTTCCAGCCTTTTCAGGGCAACATTCCAGTCTGTGCAATCGTCTGAGAGCCACATGACAGTGGCTGGCACGGTTAGGCATTATGTGAGTTCAAAGACACATTCCAGCCAGGCAAAAACCTTGGAGGTGCAGAATGGGGCCAGTGAGGAGTATCACCCAGGGAGAGCCCCAAGGGCCAGATACGGAAGCTAGCAGGGCCACATCTGGCCCCTGGGCTGGAAGTTCTCTTACTTCTGCTTTAACACATTAGCCAACAAGCAACCTCATGAGCAAAGCAGTCTTTTTGCAGCTCCTCTCTAAATCCAGATGTAGCTCTTCTTTAATAATGTGTCCTGAAGTTTATACTGAACAGTCATATCATCTATTTCAAATATGTATAATTGTGAGGGGCCTGGTGGTTGTTGTTTTTAAAAAAGTGATAGCAGCTTTGCAAGCCAACAACTTTTAGCCACAACATCTATACATTATAATACTAAATTTAAATGAATTTCACTCAAATGTCAAATTTACACTAGCAAAAGCCTTACATAAGATTTTATAAACCCTGTTTTATGTAACCCCTTCATGGATTTCTTGATTAAATAGTAATTTTAACCTTTGCATGTTTAAAAGCAGGGTTGTACATTTTTCTTGATTTTACTGTTTTATCTTTTGCAAACCGCTTTGGGTTTTGTTTTGTTTTGTTTTGTTACAATCAAGCGGTGTATAAATTTCATGAAATAAATAAATAAAAACCTTGCTAAAGATAAACCTAATTTTGCTTTAACCAATAGGCCTTCAGATAGAATCTTATCAAAAGATGAAACATATTATTTTGTTAAATAATACCATACCACCGGATAGTAAAAACTCTGTTTCCAGCTGGCCCTACTGCACTTGCTATGTCTGGAGGAATCCCATAGGGCTTATCAGACCCTTATGTTCCCCTGCCGCTTCTTCCTTGGCACAAGTGCAGAAAACTTGCCAGGCCATCACAGGAAATGGGAAGCACCTCTCAATCAAGGAACATGAACTGGGAGGGCTGGAGAAGCACACACCTATTTCGCATTCTCTAGGATACGGCCTAGGATACGGAGTGCCCATGCACGTATGCTCCAAGGGAAAATGGAAACAAAGCTCTACTGTGATCTACAAGATACCTCTGCACAAGGTTGTAGCACAAAAGCAGAACATGTTTTGTCACACATGGTTAATAATAATAATAATTTATTACTTATACCCCACCCATCTGTCTGGGCTTCCCCAGCCTATCTGGGTGGCTTCCAACAAAATATTAAAATTCAGTAATCCATCAAACATTAAAAGCTTCCCTAAACAGGGATGCCTTCAGATGTCTTCTAAAAGTCTGATAGTTGTTTTTCTCTTTGACATCTGGTGGGAGGGCGTTCCACAGGGCGGGTGGTTAAATATATTATAGTTTTGATTTATTTATGTGTTTATATAATATTTAACAATTCAAACAACTAATCATTCAGCAATTTGGAGATTTACTATTTTCATTGCTCTCAAAAATATCATGAACATAATTATTTTTTAAAAGGGCGAAATGTGTCCCTATTATTAACTTCTTAAACATAATCAATTATGATTTCCTGTGATACACTTTAATATAGGTTAAGTCAACAGCTATGCCAGAACAATAGCAAAACTGTGATTTTCTGTTAGCATTTCAATGACTCATATCCCCAGAGTTTAAGATCATAGTTCAAAGTAAAAGTGTCCTATTAAACACAAAACAAGTTTAACAATTCAAGTGAATATCCCTTTTAAACACAAGTTGCTTGAGATCGGCTTGCAGGTCTTCATCCCAGGATCCCAGTATATCCAAATATTTATGCTGGCAGGTCCACTATTTACTTTTCTAGAATATGGTAGTGTACAGTGAAAAATAGAAATTTATACATTTAAACCAAGCTGTATCTTTACATTTAACAAGTATCTCACATTCATTGTAAAACTAATTAATTTTATAACTCTGCAGAGTCTAGAAATCTAAAATTTAAATAAGCACAAAAACACTCAGTAGTCTTAAAAAGACAATTAAAGCTCTTTATAATACAAAAGCTATTACTACTTATGACAGGCCAACTTAGACAGGGGGTGGTATGCAATCTTAGACATACTCAGAGTGAAACCATCAAAATCAATGGACAGGTAACTTAAGTCCATTGATTTTAACAGGCTTACTCAAGAGTGTGAGTTGGATATCACCCAATGTTCCACCCTGCCTTGCAAAAACAGCACCTTTCTGTTTTGTCTTTTTCCATCAAGGTCGACTGTTTTTTATACAAGGTTTACTGGCAAACCTTCTCACAGTTTTACTAGTAAACATCTAGCACACATACTGAACACACCCCCTTTCCCCATTTAGGAGACCAAGGTAACACAGAACATTTAAAATAGGGATGAGGAACCTGTGTCCTTCCGGGTGTTGTTGGACTAACCACTGGTCCTGATGGCTGGGGATGGTGAAAGCTGGAGTCCAACAACATCTGCAGGATCACATGTTTCCCATGCCTTAACTGAAACACAGAAACACATTATTACAACAATCACTATATAAAAGAAAGACATATTTTTAATTTAAAAAACTAAAATAAAAGTTTTGATAATTAAGTTATTCAAATATATCACCCAGTACAGCTGCCTCATAACTGCAGAGCCATTGCCACGAACGGGCTATAGCTCAGTGGCAGAACACATAACTTGCATACAAAAGGTCCTAAATTAAATCCTTGGATCTCTAGGCAGGGCTGGAATACCGTAATTTCTTAAATGCTTGGGTTGATTTTTATGTCATCCCATCTCACAGTCTAGTCCTGCAGGCAATCAAATAATAATAATAATAATAATAATAATAATAATAATAATAATAATAATAATAATAATTTATTATTTATACCCCGCCCATCTGGCTGGGCCTCCCCAGCCACTCTGGGCGGCTTCCATAAAAACCAAAAATACAGTAAAATCACACGTTAAAAACTTCCCTGAACAGGGCTGCCTTAAGATGTCTTCTGAATGTCAGGTAGTTGTTTATTGCTTTGACATCTGCTGGAAGGGCATTCCACAGGGTGGGCGCCACTACCGAGAAGGCCCTCTGCCTGGTTCCCTGTAGCTTTGCTTCTCGCAATGAGGGAACCGCCAGAAGGCCCTTGGCGCTGGACCTCAGCGTCCGGGCAGAATGGTGGGGGTGGAGACGCTCCTTCAGGTATACTGGACCGAGGCCGTTTAGGGCTTTAAAGGTCAGCACCAACACTTTGAATTGTGCTCGGAAACATACTGGGAGCCAATGTAGGTCTTTCAAGACCGGTGTTATATGGTCTCGGCGGCCGCTCCCAGTCACCAGTCTAGCTGCCGCATTCTGGATTAGTTGTAGTTTCCGAGTCACCTTCAAAGGTAGCCCCACGTAGAGTGCATTGCAGTAGTCCAAGCGGGAGATAACCAGAGCATGCACCAAATCTTCTCACATTCAGCTACAACTTCAGAGTCCTTGTTAGGAATGGAAATACTTCAGAAAGCAAATACAGTGGAACCTCAGTTTTCAAACGTAATCCGTTCCAGAAGTCCATTCAACTTCCAAAACGTTCAAAAACCAAGAATCAAAGGGCTGTTGGCAAAGTAAACAGAGAAAAATGAGAAATGCGCCATGGAAGCCATTCGACTTTCGAGGTGCATTCGAAAACCGAAGCATTCACTTCTGGGTTTTTGGTGTTCGGCTTCCGAAACGTTCGGCGGCCAAGATGTTCGAAAACCAAGGTTCCACTGTGCATCACATAACTCAAAAGAGGCATGCTTAGATATGTATATCATTACAATGCCTTACCATAAAAGATTTAGCCCAGGAGCGACACAAGCATCACAATACCCATGAACTGGACAAAGAGCACCACAGGTGTGAGGAAAGACCATATGGGCCATAAAGAAATGTTAAAACTGGGAAAAGAAAGAGAGAGAAAACATGTAGCATATGTTGCAAGAAGGAGAGCATATTACAGTACAGGCAATTTGAGAACCAGCCAAATCCCAAAGTGAGACACGTTTCACAGTATATTTGAACTGAGAGACCATGAGAACATCCCTTTACACGTAGTCTCCAGAAGAAGAGGTGTACAATGTGCAGAAGATATCCACATATATTTGAAAATTATGTCTCAGTGTCCAGAGCCTTCAAGGCAAAGTTTTGTTATGGCACGTAGGACCCTGGCACCCCCAGGAGTGGACTGGCCACCTCCCCCATGGCTTAGGCAGGGAGAGCCCATCTACCTGCTTCCATGCCCAGAAGTGGACCATTGTTTCCTGCGTAATTGAAGCAATTCTCAGCCAGCCACACAAGACAGACAGGCAGCCATTGCATGTTTTCAGAAGAACAAATATGTGTGTGGTCTGCTATTGCTCCTATCTGGGGTCCATATGTAACACCTTTCCCTCATCATTTAACACACAGACTTTTTAGAAGCAATGCAAGCCTGTAAAACTAGTATCTCTTACCCACCAACTTACCAAACTGCTGCCGCAATAAAACTAGCTGTTGTTATAGGTATCAGCGCAGGGTAGGTGGCATCATAGTCCTCGATTCCATGATACCACTCAAGATATATTATGCAATAAAAGGCCACAGACAAACTGATAATCAATAAGCAGATGCCGAGTATAAACCACCAGCTGCAAGAGAAAGAGAAAATGTGCTTTGATAATGTTAAAAACAAAAATACATTGAATTTAACATTGCCTCAGATCAGATTATGCTCCAAGCCAGGCCTCTCTTAAGATGCAGGAAGCAACATACCTTATCTGCCTTCTGCTACTGCATCCAAATTTTGCAGTACTCCAACTTCTAACTGGCTCCCTATTGAGAAGAGGTCCTCACTTTCTGTGTGTGGAATTCTTAGACACGGGGCTTCTTTAATCAACAAAGTTGGCAGGCAGCACTGATTGTTCAGTCATTGTACGATAGGAGAGAAAGCAGAACAGGAGATGGGAAGGAAGGCTAGCTAGGGAATGGAAATTCTTAATAGGTTATCCAACTACTTTTTGCTAAGACACACGTGTCTGCTCATGCAGAACTAAAAGCAATGCTGGGATTTATCCTGACAGTGTGTAGGGGAGCCCTAAACAAAAAATGTCAAATTTCAATCACAAACCCTTTGAAGTAAGCAAAGGGTGCCAGATGCGGAGAAGCTCTCCTAAAATATAAACTCCACTCGTATTAGATGTTAGGACACATTTCTACACAAAACAGTGCTGGTTTCAGCTGGGTGTCTTACTGTATAAATAGAAAGGTATATGGGATGGGGGTTGAAGCATAGAGAGTATCTGATCTGAGAAAGCTGCACCAAAATTACTCCATATTTCTTTTATCAGATCAGAATAGGAGAAGACAATGAGGAACTGCCATTTTCACTCACTGCTGTTCTTAGCAACTAAGATGGATCCCTCCCCCTCACACAGATGTTTCAAGTGTTTTAAATTATATTTCTTACTGTTATGTTATACTGATTAAGCTACAATAAAGTTTAGGGAGAATCCAACTGACTTTGTACTGTAAATACCTTTGTGTAACCTCTACTTTTAAACCCTCCACCAAAAAACCCCACACCTCTTCTCCTTACCTTTCTTGCTGAATAATCTCTTTAACAATTTTAAAAAATTCAATGTAGTATGTAGTAGCTATTGATGCCAATATCCAGAATGCAGAGTGAATGTTAAGTCTGGGAAGCGGCTTCTCCTTCTTCTCTACGCTGGTAGTTTCAACTGTAAATAAAACCACCATTATTTTGCATACATCGTTAAACGAGACACCGTCTTACAGAAGTAAAACATGCACACCAGGTTTCTAAATCATTCTTTGTTGCAGTGCAAATGCCTATCACCTCATCCCAGTTGGCCTTGAAATCTACATGACTTCTCAATGCTCTGCTCATCTTAATCATAGGCATTTGGCAGCAGGGGGGTCTATTTATTCTGGTGCAGGCAAAGCAGGCTGTGCACTCAGTGCACATGGCTTGGGGACAAAAGTGGTAGTGGGTACATCTAAGTCATGTGGCAGAGGGACCTACCTGTGGAAAGGAAGGCGCAAAAAGGTGGGGGTTGAGTAACTCCTTCCTCCTTTCCCACACCCTTGCAGCCATTAGTTTATCACAAGTTCCCACTTGTCATAACATATTGTTGACAATATACTTTGCTGGCTGCCTGAAATACAGCAGAAACTATTATATGACAAGAAGTTAAGCCAATATATTACTACATATTTTCAGTGTAATAAATAAATCCATAAGTACATGGATGGCTTTGAACGTTCAGTAACCTCTAAGGTCTAAGGGGTTAAGTGTAGTTTGGGGTACTCCTGGATCCAAAAGGAGGCTGAGGAGGCTTTTGTGGCTAGGAATACTGTCCTAGCTTTAACTGGTCCAAAATGCAGCGGCTGGCTAGGGGTTCCATTTAGAACTCATGTAACACCTCTTTTAAAACAGCTGCATTAGTTGCCTGTAAGTTTCCAGGCTCAATTCAAGGGATTTAAAGTGACTTTGGTCACAGATACCTGAAAAAAACACCTCCTTCCCTACAAGACCCCCCTTAGGTGTTAAGAGAAGCAGAGTGTGCCCTCTTGATAGTTCCACTGCCCTCAGAAGTATGGGGTAGTGGCCTGGGAAGAGGACATTCTCTGGGCAGCCCCTAAGTTGTGGAATTCCCTCCCCACAGCTGGCATCTTCATTACACAGTATGCTGAAGGCACAGACCCGTCCTCTGACCTTTGACAGTTGATAGGACTGACCCAAGACATTTTGGCAACTGAGGAAGACCCCCAAATGGCTTCCCACACCCTGTCAGGGAAGAAGGGAGGAGTGAAGATCTACATCATGGGTGGGCCAGCCCTGATGGTCGAGACATGTATTTTAAGACCCACCCTATTCTTTTGACCTAACCTGTTGCCATATTTTTTAATGGCTGACCCGCCCTATGCTATGATGAAGGGTGAGTAATATATCAGAAAAAGGACAAAAGCCATTCACTTCCAGAGCTGGGCCCAGGCATGTGACCTCCTTTACCGGATCAGGGAACCCCTTCAGGAGGGGCTGTCTTCAACACTTCCACTCAGCACGACTCCTTGCCATGGTGAGTCATCCATTGCCCTTTAGCAACGATAGCTAGCCAAACCTCACCTTTCATCCTCTGCTTGGAGCTGGGAGATAAAAGCAAAGGTATCCCTCGTGAACACACTGAGCTATGAAGCTACGGAGGGTGATCCTCACCCAGGGAACAGGAGATAAAACTGAAGCTCTTGGCATAGGGAGCAGCAGAAGTGACCTGAGAAGCGTCTCCTCTGCCCAGCGCAGAAGCAAGTCCTCTGAAAGGGACGCTGGAACAGGGTGGTAGGTGGCAAGGGCATTTCAAGCAGGAGCGCCAGCCACAGCTCAACGCTGGGCTTGCCAAACAATCCTAGCTTCCCTCTTTGGCTCTGATGACAATGGCCGGTGCTGGGTGGCAGAGTGCTGGTCCTCCAAGACGTACCCTCGGTGCACCAGCGGACCGACACCTTGGCTGCCTCTGAGTGGTGGGTGGCAGCGGCGCTGCAAGGGCCGCAGCCACTGACCACCACACAAGCAAGCCCCTTAGCCTTCCTCACCCCCCTGGAGCCAGAAACGAGGGCAGGGTATGCCTAGTGAGGCTAAAACCCCTCTTCCAAGACCAGCTTGGAAGGTCCTCAAAGCTGCGCTGGGATTCCAAGGGCCTTGATGCATTTCATGCGCAGGTCCTGTTTCATGGCCTTATGCACACCTAAATGCATCTGCTTGACCTCCCCAAAAGCCCTCTGTGGCTTGGGTCCAAGCTGCCTGAAATACTGCCTGCCCTGCCAGGGCTCTGAGATCTTTTGGGGAGGCCCATCTCTCAGTCGCGCCCCCCCCCCCTCGGTGGGGAAAAGGGAGAGGGTCTCCTCAGGGGGAGGCAACTCCCAGGCAACTTTGGAACTCCCTGCCTGGAGAAGTGGATGGCTCCCTCCTTGGCCGCCGCCTTATCCCTGTCATTTTTATTATTGCAGTTGTTTGTATGGTTTTAACAGCACACCCACATATGTAGTTTTGATTCTATCGGCGTGTAACTTTTTTTTTGCAATGATAGCTACTCCACCCCCCCCCGAGGTTTTTAGATGTTCCTACTTTTATCCTGGGTTCCCGTCAGGGAAAATGGCGGGCTATGAATTATAAATGCACAGTAATAATTCCAGGTGCTCAGCTCGCGCACAGGCGCATTTACCCCGGAGCAAGCGCCGCGGCTCAAAGCGAGATTTACTTCCGAGTAGGCACGCGGGGGGGGGGCGGGGAGAGCGAGCCCCGCGCCCATTATTCATCCCGCGCTTTATTTTGCTCCACTTCCCGGCTCATCAAGGCCGGCTCCTCCCGGGCGGCCTTCCTTCCTTCCTTCCCTCCTAAGCGGGGAGACCTACCGGCCTCGCCCGGGCCCGGCGGAGGCGGCGACTGCTGCTGCTGCTGCCCCCCGAGATGCCGCCTGAGCCTCAGCCGCGGATCGCGCTCCTCCTCCTCCTGCAGCTCCTCCATCTTGGGGGCCGCGGAAGCGAGCCGAGCCGAGCAGGAAGGGAGGCTGGATGGCGGCGGCGGCGGCTGCTTTGCCCGGGATCCGCCCGCCCGCTCCCCCGCCTTCCCTCCGGCCGGGCGGGCGAGAGAGAGATTCCCTGGGGAAGCCGGGGCCCGAAATCGGGTCCTTCGCGCCCTCGGTGGAGTCAGAAAACACTCAGTCCCTCAGGAAACAAAAAAAGACCCCCGCCAATATTCCCCTCAGAGCGGTTCGCGCGAAGCGGGAAAAGTGAAAACTCCACCTCGCCGCCTCGGAACGTTAAAAGGCTGAAACGGACCGAGGCTTTTTAAGAATCTAATCTTTCTAAGCTAAAGCTGCTGCTCCGTGGTATTTTCTATCCTGCAGTTCGAGGCAGCGTTTTTATATATATAATTTTTATAATATTTTCTGTTTTACAGTTTTAAATACTCATTTTACATTCTTAAGATATCAATGACCTCCCTTCTTCTCTTTCCATTGTTCATTTTACATATCACAAATCCCTGCATATTTTACAAAAACTATACCATCCGGTATTCCATTATTGCATCCATCAAAAACACAACTATTTCCCATATATTCAATAGATGTTTTCCAATCTTCTTTAAACGTACGTTCTTCTTGTTCTCTTATTCTATATGTTAAGTCTGCATGTTGTGCATATTCTGTCAATTTAAGTTTCCATTCTTCTTTGGTTGGGACCTCGCTCATTTTCCTTTTTTGGGCTAACAAAACGTGTAACAGTTATGTTACTACCACAGTAGTAACATAACTGTTACACGTTTTGTTACTACCACAGTAGTAACATAAATAAATAACCTGTTTTGACACCCTGGGAATTTCAGTCTGAATTATCCCCAACAGGAAGGACTCTGGTTTTGGGGAGGAAAGTACTTTTAAACAATTTTTTCAATTCATTATGGATTATTTCCCAATACTCTTTTACCCTTTTTACAAGTCCACCACATACGAAAGAATGTTCCCGTCAGCTCTTTGGAGAGACAGCATTTTATCATGGCGCCAACCCAGCTAGGTTGCGGGGAGAGCGACAGGTCTGAGGTCGCAGGGAGCTCAGTGGGTGAGCGGGGATTTGAACTTGGGTCTCTCTGGACCCAGGCTGACACTGACCACTATGCGACACTTTGCAAAGGACTTTTTTTTAAAAAAAAAGATATTTCCACCAGGAAGTAACGGGATTTATTGGGGCCTCGGTTTGCATGGACTGGGTCCTGGGATGCCCTCAGACCTCTGCCGCAGTCACTTGAATTTTGATTTCCCAGTGCTGGGGAAAGAGAGTTTGTTATCGCCAACTTTTGAAGCTTTTGGCTATTGGTCAGTTTTGCCTCAGTGAGTCTTGAATGCCTTAGGTCCAAGTCTAGTGCCATTCCTGAGTGATTGACATACACAAATTGGATACTGGCAGTTGCTTTGTATACATGTGTGGATACTGGTCTGTAATGGGCGATGAAGATCGGGGGGGGGGGCACTGCTTCCTGTCATCTCAGAACATATTCAATAAACAGAGCAAGTGACTGAAAATGATGTTTTAGATTTAACCCCTCTAAGTTGCCTGTTAGGCTCTGCTGCTTTTTCTCCAACCTCTAGCCATCCCTTGAAGGTGAGAAAGGGACATCTCCAACTGCTGGGCCAGTTCCAACCTAGCAGCTGTTACTAGGTGGATAATTAGTTCCCCACAGAACACATTTGGGGCACAAATTCTTAGGGAAATTGAAATGATTGGCCGCTCACTGGTCCTAGATCCCAAACTGTGTCTTCTCTCGATCTTTTCAGGAAGAAATGCCGACTTTGCCTTAAAACCTTGGAAAAAAATAATGCTGCCACATTTGCTGCCACCACCAACACTCTTATCTTCTTAAATAACCTTTCTCTTACTTTCAGAGTTCACCTGTCCATAGAATATAGATTTCAGAAACTGCTAGCTTTATTTTATTTTTTAAATTTTGATGCAACTTTCCATGTAGTTCATCTTGTCTTACTAAGAAACAGAAATAACACTTAGCATATAGCATTTCAGTGTTCAAAGTACTTCACACATGCTATGCTGTTCTGCCTGTAGTTACCTTTAATCCTGCCATTGCTTGAAGGGGTTTGGGTTAGTATACTGTATATGGCAGGCTTCCTCAATCTCGGCCCTCCAGATGTTTTTGGCCTACAACTCCCATTATCCTTAGCTAGCAGGACCAGTGGTCGGGGATGATGGGAATTGTAGTCTCAAAACATCTGGAGGGCTGAGGTTGAGGAAGCCTGGTATATAGTATCCCGTTTTATTCTCACAACCGCCCTGCAAAGGAAGGAGGCTGAGAAAGTGACTAGTCAAAGGTTAGTGAGCTTTGTGGCTGAGCAGGGATTTCAAGTCCAACACACTAGTTGCTACACCACTCTTGACTCTCTAATCCTTTAATCTGCAGGTTTTCAACCTTTTTGAGTCCACAGGGGCCTGGGAAGAGGATGCCCCCAGCCTTCGTGGCCCAACGGAGACTGCCCAGAGGTGAACGTGAAGCCAGCACCTTGCTCACCTTGGAAGGCAGCAGTGAGCGCCACCAGGCCAGCAGGGCAGAAAGCCTCCTCTTCAGCACAGAGGAGGGAGGGAAGGAAAGAGGGACAGAGGCCAGAGTTGCCTGCAGCACTCTTGACCATCATTCAAGGCACCCCAGGGTGCCAGGGCATACTGGTTGAAAACCACTGCTTTAATCTATAGTCGATGTAATTTTTCTCTTCAAGGCAAGACAATGGGAAAGCATTATAAAAGGCCAGAAATAGACATTTGTGACTTGGACTACAGACAGACTGTGTTGGGTATAACTGGGGATCACAAAGCCGTTATAAGTCACTGAACTTCTAAAAGAAAGGCAAAGACAACCGGACATGTCAAGGGAAAGCTGCATTTTCATAGGGTTTCCCATCCTTTACAACAAATGTGGAATAAAACTAAAAATGAACAAATCAATATAGAAAACCGCTGAAGATTTGTATTTTGGGGAAAATTATTATTATTATTATACGATCTCATTTCTTTTACTGATTTATTTCATCATTTCTATCCTGCTTTTCTAAGAAATAGCCAATGCAAATTGGTAACCAGAACAAATGGTTTAAGATGCATGCTTTGATCTTCCTGTTCAAACATCCCAACATCAGCAGGTTGGACCAACTGAGTTTCCAAACACTCTCCAAAAGCAGCCCAAGTAATCTAATCTGGTGCTGACCAGGGCATGAATGATTGTGACCAGGAATGATTTATCAAGGTGCTCACGCACCAACCAAAGCTGGCAAAAGATTCTGACCATCCAGGAGCAAGGCTGGATCCTGAAGAACCCCAAAACTGCGAACTTGCTTCTTTAAGGGCCTGTGTAGATACACAAATTCCTAGGTTGCCAGGATCCTGACCTGGCAATGCTTCCAATCTACCTGGATTAAGCTTCAGTTTTCTCTCTTATCCACTCCAAAACTCTTACCAGTTAAGAACTTCTATGGCATCCCTGTGATCAAAACAGAGAAACAAGAAACAGAGGGTTATCCACACTTCCTTTTGTACTGTGTTTATACTATTATAAACTCATATTATTTACTATTCATGGAGCCTTCTCAATTAGAA
Source organism: Podarcis gaigeae (assembly GCF_964106915.1). Lineage (NCBI taxonomy): Eukaryota > Metazoa > Chordata > Lepidosauria > Squamata > Lacertidae > Podarcis > Podarcis gaigeae. Next base: position 3,203,442 of record NC_139685.1, on the reverse strand, counting down.
ATAGAAGCTTGTTACTCAATTGAACTTGATCACAGAAGACCCTCTAGAAACAAGATTAGGACATTCTAAACCAACTCTATGTGAACTGACTGGGTAGACAGGTGGTGCCCTTTCCAAATGATAGAAACAACTTGCATGAGGAGGGATGCCTTTCACAAAAAGAGAATCTGTTTTGAAAGACAAATGCCACCCCTGATTAAGAGCTCTGTAGTGACGATTATTGCATTGCTCTAGCATCTGTACATTTTGATGCAGAAGAACGTCAAGAGTTCAGTAGGTGCCAAGGAGTCAAATTTTAGATGGGATCGGAAGTGGTGCCAAGTCCAAGGCGGGCAAGCATGAACTTCTAAGCACAGCAAACACACAAAGAGTGTTTAATCCATGGACAGTTTAATCCAAGGCATGCCGGAAATCAGGTTCTGTAAGAAGGGGAGGGGTCAGAGGATGCACATAGTTTGGCCCTGCAAGTCAGAGGAGTCTCTTAAGATGTTTGGTGTGGTTTACATGGTTGCCTCCTCTCCATTTTCTCTTTACAACAACCCTGTGAGATAGGTTGGGCTGAGAGACATTGATTGCCTCAAGGTCACCCAATGAGCTTCATGGCTGAGTGGGGATTCGAACCCTGATCCCCCAGGTCATAGTCCAGCACACTAACCATTGCACCACACTGGCTCTCAGTTATATTTGGGGTAGACCTCAAAGGAATGGGGCCTTTAGACAGGGAGCTTAGTCTTCCTCACACCTCAAAAGGTCTCAAAAGAGTTCAGGCTAGTTCCACAAGGCCAACCTTGCCCTACTCCCTGGGGCACTTCTAGAAGGGCTAGCTGATTCAGAACCAAATGTGTAATATCTACCTACCTCATAGGGAAGAATAGCATTCATCAGATGTGGTAGCTTTGCTGGGACAGCCCCATCCACCTGCTTCCCCTCTCCCTACCCAGAGTATTCACAGTTCAGATCTACTGTGGAAAGTTCATTCACCCATGTCTTTCCTCCAAAATGTTTCTCATGGTCGTGGTGGCTGCTTCTCTGTGGAAGGTGGAGTCTATTTGTTTGCACACCTGGCTGGAGCAAGGTAGCTCAGACTACAGCTGGGGTTTTTTAAAGGAAAAATGCAAATGGCAAGTGCACCATTCCTGAATAGTTGCAGAACAAGTGGAGAGGCAGGCAGGGTATTTATTTATCACATTTACATCCCACCTTTTTGTCCAGGGTTCTCCCCCTCCTCCTTTAATCTCCACAGCTGTGAGGGAGGCTAGGCAGAGAGGCAGTGACAGGCCTCCATGGCCACTCAGGGAGCTTCATGGTCTTTCCCAGGTCCTAACCAAACTTGCTGAACATAAAATGGAAGACTGGTATAAAGAGGTGTTTGATATAGCTATTACTGATAAATTAACGTGCTATTAAGGTAAGACGGGGAATACGCAGGAGAAATTATTTTGAGGAGATATGGAAGGTGTTTGAAGAATTTGTACTGTTAAAACGGAAAGGGATCAAACCATCGCAAGAGGTGTTGAAATTTTGGGAGGTTGTATAGTTACAATAGAATGGTCTCCGGGGTGGGGTGCACATTTTTATTTATTTCTATTTATTATTATTACTTTGTCAAAAAACAAACAAACAACTCACTAACTGTCACAGCACACTGGTAGGTTGAGGTCACACAGCTCACACTTTCAAACCAAGGGAACCGGCAACTCATAATGGCTGCCTCCTGCATGTTTTTGCAGCGTTAGCAGCACCAAAGTGACCTCTCTAAGGTGCAAGCTTAGGTAGTGTTTCTGGAGGTCCTGGGCTGCCCAGACTACAGTACCCCACTCTTGTCCTTGCTGATGTGGTCCAAAGGGAAGCAGAGCAATGCATGTGGCACCAGCTTGGATGCAGGAGTTGCCAGAAGGAGGCACACAAGATGCCACCCAAACGACTTTGGGACTCCTCTCAAGATTTGTGCAGGATTTACTCCTTGGCCTTTTCTTCTTCCAAAGATGTCCCTCAAGGATAAGTGGACATCAAGGGTAAGTGGACAATAAGGTGGACAATATTTGGGAGAAATGTCATCTGAACTGTCAGAAACAAAAGAAACAAAAGAATGAGTGAATTCTGTCAATGTCATAGGAAAAGGCAACTGCAGACGCACCCCTGGTCTGAATCAGGCAGAATGTAAAAGTGAAAGACTAATACCAGTCATTGCTGCAAGATGAAGACTGAATGGCAGATACAGACCACCCAAGGAAGTCACCACCAGCACTCGCCTCCAAAAGGCATAAGTTCTGCAAAACATAAAACAGAAAGGTTGTTAGAAATTGGCAAATTTCAAAAAATAGTTGATGGACCATGTCTGAAGGAATCTCATGGGGCCTGCTCCTTCATTTCCCCCTCCCTCAAAAGAAAGGGGGGGAAACAAACCCTTGGGGGCCCTGATAGTCTCTTCTTTAGACAAATGTGTGGAGGACAAGGACGATGGAGTTAGGTATGTTTAGCCTGGAAAAGAGGAGACTGATATGGAAAAGAGGAGAGATATGATAGCCATCTTCAAATATCTCAAGGGCTGTCACATGGAAGCTTGTTTTCCCCTCCTCTGGCATGTAGGACTTGAACCAATAGCTTCAAGTTACAAGAAAGGTGATTCCAACCAAACATCAAGAAGAATTTTCTGACAGTAAGAGCTCTTCAACAGTGGAACAGACTCTCTTGGGAAGTGGTGGACTTCTATTCCTTGGAGGTTTTTAAGAAGAGGCTGGATGGCCATTTGTCATGGATGCTTTAGCTGGGATTCCTGCATTGCAGGGGAGGGGGTTGGATTTAGACCCTAGTTGTTCCAGCTCTACCTCCACTGTCAGATGCAATTTGCCTCTGAATACCACTTGCTATACATCGCAGGTGGGCAGAGTGCTCCTGCCCAGCTTACAGTCTTTTCACAGGCACCTGGTCAGCCGCTGTGAGGACAGGATCCTGGAGTAAAAGAGCCATTGGCCTCATCCAGCAGCATCATGCTATGTTATTATGTTCTCCCTAGCCTTCCCCTCAGGGAAAACAATGATTGAGCTTACACATTTCCCCCACCTCTTGCAGGAAGGCCAATTGCATGACTCCTTGGCAACATACCAAGGGGTCCAGAAATCAAACCCTGTGTAGGATTGTTGAAAGATCTATGTTTTTCTATCTTTAGTCCAAGCAGGATAAAAGGATGGCAAGGCAGCAGTCTCCAAATGTGTGAAGGGCTGTCATGAAGAAGATGGAACCATCATGCAGTTCCAGAGGGCAAGACTAGGACCAATGGGTGGAAATTGCAGGGAAGAAGATTAAACTAAGCATTTGAACAACGTTCCTGCTGGTAAGAGCTGTCTGGCAGTGAACAGGTTTCCTTAGGAGGTAACGGGTGCTTCGTCACTGGAGGTATTTAAGCAGAGGCTGGACAACCATCTCTCTGGGAGTCTATAGCTGCACTACAGAATCTGCATTAAGCAGGAGGCTGGACTCAGTCACTTTCCAACTCTGATTCTAAGAATGGTAAGATGTAAAAGACCACGTCTCACCAACCATCTTCTCTGAAGCAACTGGACCAGAGGACCGGAGCTGCGTATATCTCCTTGTGTTGTGCATCTTGGAGATAAGTGATTAGTAATTAATTATTAATTATGAACTTGGGGACAGCTAGTTAATGGTAGCTCATTAAGACATCAAAAATACATTTTGCCTTATCTGTGGGCATTTTTCTTTTCACTTAAAACATTTGAACACACAGAGGCAGGCGCTTATCAGTACACCATCTGTTGAAATGCAACCAGATGCTAGAATCCAACCTAAGTTGGACATTAAACAACCTGTTGCGTTCAAGTGAGAATTCTCAAGTGTGTATTAAATTACTTTGCAACCCTGAACTGACCCTTTAAGGAGTAGACAGTAAATAATGGTGCGCTTGAGGCAAGGAATGTGCTAGCTATAAACATGTGTGCATTTGAACTGGATGAGAGGAGAGGCAAAGGCAAAGCAACTGTAAAGCTAAAGAGCTTGGGAAATTTGAAAAGGGGCATTGTACAATATTGTGATCTAGTCCACACTATTTGCTTACAAATAGTAAAAATAAGATCAGTGCAAAGTTTGTAGCAAATCTTCATAGAATTGTAGAATTCTAAAGTTGGAAGGGACCCTGAGTGTTATCTAGTCCAACCCCCTGCAATGCAGTAAATATAAGTTTCTCCATTTAGGCAGAAAGAACCAGCTGCATAAATATAGGATGGGGGACACCTGGCTTGCAAGCAGTACAAGTGAAAAGGATCCGGGGTTCTTGATGGACCACAAGCTTCACCTGAGCCAACAGTGTGATGCAGCAGCAAAAAAAGCTAATGCTATTTTAGGCTGCATTAACAGAAGTATACTGTCCAGATCAAGGGAAACCATGGTACCACTCTATTCTGCCTTGGTCAGACCACACCTGGATTATTGTGTCCAGTTCTGGGCACCATAATTTAAGAAGGATGTTGACAAGCTGGAACATGTGCAGAGGAGGGTGACCAAGCTGATCAAGGGTCTAGAAACCACAGCTTATGAGGAGCTCTTGAAGGAGCTGGATATGTTTAGCCTGGAAAAGTGGAGACTGAGAGGAGATATGATAGACATAGGAAGACAGAGCAAGCGCCAAAGAGCAATGTTCATTTCCAGGCATTCCTCATTCCTGCCTCAGGACCCAGAATTATTACACTTCAGAAGTGTGTTAAAACTCCCAAATTTCACATCTGAGACTAAAAACACCCTTCTTGTTGATAAGAGGAAGGTAAATGAGGAAAGGAAAGTCTTTCATGGTTTTGCAAAAGTTTCCAAATATCCCTCATGGCATATTTTTCACTGAGTAAAAAAGCCTGAGGAATAATTGTGTAATCTGTGAAAAATATTGCTGAATGGAGAAAGGACTGCCTTTCACCACAATAACCATTCACCTACCTTTCAAGAATTGCTCACCTCAGTTGCCTTTAGCGTGTCTTTTTTTTAAAAAATAAGACATGCAAAGCGTTGTTGTTGTTACAATATAGAAATATAAATTTTAAATACTATATGAGAAAATGCAATTTAAAATAGACCGAAACCTTTAAATCTAATCCCAATAATGGGGCCTTTCCGGAGTCCAGACCCTTAGTTCTCAGGGTAGGGTGTAAAGGTGTAAAGACAGTGATTCTATTCCTCCAAGGAGCTCAGGAAACAACACACAGGCTTCTTCCACTTTATCCTCACAAAAGCTTGGTGGAGAAATAGGGACCAGCCCAAGGTCTACCAAGGCTAGTGTGGATTTGGGCTAAGGATTCACTGGTCCAGCTTAAACACTCTGGCTCACAGATGAGCTGTTAGTTGCCACAGGTGATGCATTTTGCTGACACTTCCCAGTCCAGTTCTGGTTGTTTCCCAAGTGAGGCAGGAAAGACATCTTGAATATAACATGCATTAGACAGAAGAACCTAAAATTCTTCTACTCTGCCTCCACAGTTGGAGGCTGCATTGCTTCTAGATACCAGTTGCTGGAAGAGGACCCTTGTGCTTGGAACCTGCTGGCTTTGATTTTATCAGTGCATGACCAGGCTATCGCTTACCACTCCACTAGTGGCTGAGATGTGGGGTGCTCCCAAGCTGCATTCCTAATCCTTCAGAGAGCGATAAAGATCCCATTCGGGACACACAACTCGCCTATTTCCCAGACATGGGAACCATTCACTGACAGAGCCTCTGTCTTCCTAGGATTCAAGCACAGTTTCTTGGCCCTAATAGATATGGCATGGAGAAATAGAGCTGTGTGTGTTTTCGGTGTATTCACAACACTTTGCTCCAAAACTTCTAATGACCACTCCCTATGGTTTCATTTAGATGTTAAATCGTACTGAAGAGATAACAGTATCCCGTGGAACCCCAGAATACAAGTGCCAAGGGTTGGTTTCTCTCATTCATCAGCATGACCAAGGTTGATTCAGCTCAGCAAGTGGGTCTGAGCCCGGATCTAAATAATCAGTCTCATCCAGCAATCCCTGCTCCACAACCACCCTTGGCACCACCTTTGCCAAGAAAGGGGTGTTGGCAAGTGATCTATGGTCCTTACACTCCATTGGGTCCAGAGTGGGCCCAACTTTGTAAGTATTTACTTAGCACAAATCAAACGTCAGCTGCCTCTCTATTTTTACCAGTAGCAAAATCAAGTGTGTGTTTTATGGTGGAAGACAAGGAAACTCTAACAAAAGTAGATTGTCTTTTTAAGGGATTCACCTGAGAGGAGAAGCTCATTGTTTAAGGAAGTGAAAAATGAATGAAAGGGTAACGTGGGTAGGTAATGCAAATATATATTTGCTTACATATAATTACTTGCCATTATATAACACTGTCGAGTGTTCAAAACACTTGATTATGTTAGTATCCCTATATGGAGGCAATTCAATAGGGAGTCAGAAGAAGGATATCTTTTGAACCAAATGCATTTTCTGTTTGCTGTAATAATAGTCCTTGCATGCAAATTGCCCTGTGCATAAGCAGAAAGTGTTTCTGTGGAGGTAAAGGGCTTCCCCTTCTAACCAAAACCCTCCTCATGCTCTTGAATTCTCCTCTGATCACCAGGAACAGCTTTTCCAGGAAAAGAGGAGCTATAGCACACCCTCTGCCATTTCTCTGATGAAAATAGGGATGTCCTGTTTCATCCACATCACCATGTTTTTATTATTTATACCTTGCCCATCTGACTGGGTTGCCCCAGCCACTCTGGGCGACTTCCAGCATATACAAAAACATAATAAAGCATTAAACATTAAAACTTCCCTATACAGGAGTGCCTTCAGGTGTCCTCTAAAGGTTACTTATTTCCTTGGTTCCAGTGGTGGACTTCCATTTCATGCGGCTCAAAGTAGCTGTTTTACTACAAAGGAATTTCAGAAATAGACTGGAAAGAGAAGCTGCTGAATTGCAACTTATCACCAAACTTAAAACCATGGAGAGACCTGGTCTGAACAAAGACCTTGTATTCTTATCTCATTATACATGACAAAGCCATTTTTCACCTTCTCACCCCTTGCTTTTTCCTGTAAGACCTATTGCAGTCGTTAAGAGTCGTCAACAGGCTCATCACAGTTATCTGCCAATCACCCATTCCCACCATCCTTCTGAGTAATACCCCTCCCCACCTTCTCACTATATAGAAGGGTCTGATGACTTCTGTTTCAGTGTATCTGAAGAAGTGTGCATGCACACAAAAGCTCATACCAAGAACTAACTTAGTTGGTCTTTAAGGTGCTACTGGAAGGATTTTTTTTTATTTCCTTGGCTCGGGGCTTGCATAACTCTAGAGTCTCCAACATTTCTCCAATGAAAATAGGGGTGATGTAAGGAAAAGTGGGGCATTCCGGGTTCAAATTGGAAACCGGGACAGCTTCTGTTAATCCGGGAGTGTCCCTGGAAAATAGGGACACTTGGAGGGTCTGCTATAGTTGGAAGGGTAGTGGAAAAGCCCCAGTGTGCAGCACCACAGCACCACTATGTTTGGACATAGTTGTGTCCAAACTATTCTGTCTCTGTCTTTGTCCCACTCAGTGGCGTAGCGTGGGTTGTCAGCACCCGGGGCAAGGCAAGTAATTTGTGCCCCCTAACCCGTGGATTTGCACCCCCTAACCCATGGATTTGCGCCCCCTAACCCTAACCCCCAGATGTTGTGCCCGGTGCGGCCGGCCCCCCCTGCACCCCCACGCTACGCCACTGGTCCCACTGCACTTTTGATAACATCATTTATACTTTTCTATTTGCTAGTAGTGGAGCGCCTAGGTTTCAAGCAAAATATGGCAAATCTGTAAATTAACAGCGATTTTTTAAAAACCAAAACAGAACGGAACAAAACTGGCACAAGAAGGACTTCTAAGCTACTAGGATCTTCAGATTGTGGAGATTGATGAGCCCTGGAATGTTATTGGAGGGGAAAATTAACTCTCTTTATATCCTCCTGAGAGAGATAAAGGTAAAGGTACCCCTGCCCGTACGGGCCAGTCTTGCCAGACTCTAGGGTTGTGCGCTCATCTCACTCTAGAGGGCGGGAGCCAGCGCTGTCTGCAGACACTTCCGGGTCACGTGGCCAGCGTGACAAGCTGCATCTGGCGAGCCAGCGCAGCACACGGAACACCGTTTACCTTCCCACTGGTAAGCGGTCCCTATTTATCTACTTGCACCCGGGGGTGCTTTCGAACTGCTAGGTTGGCAGGCGCTGGGACCGAACAACGGGAGCGCACCCCGCTGCGGGGATTCGAACCGCCGACCATGTGATCGGCAAGTCCTAGGTGCTGAGGCTTTTACCCACAGCGCCACCCGCGTCCCTTCCTGAGAGAGATACTGGGGATTTAATAAGGGAGTATTAAAAGGAAACATTTTTTCAATATAACTTTAAAGAATCTGCAGCAGGATGATTTTAGTGCATTTAACTCCAAGCCACGCCATGGCGTGATGTGGTATAAGTCTTCTCCTGTCACTTCAAGCTTTATTCAGAGCCAAACACTCCTGATTAAACAGTTCTCCCTTTTCCGGTCTTGTCATAGTCCAAACATTCAAAGATGCACCAAAGGATGTCTGTCTACATTGCTACCACTGGTGGATCCCATGAATTTCCCATGAGTTTCCCTTTGCTTCGTGCAATGCTCAAAGGTGCTTACTATCTGCCCCCCCCGCCCGCCGTTTTCCTGTTTTTAACCACATTGTGCCGCAACACTAAATAGGATTGGCCGTGGGATGGGGAGCAGCCTGTGCTTCGTTTCCCTCCCCTCATAATCCATGAATGCACACCCCAGGCCTTATCGTGGATCCCCAAGGAAGATGCTGTGAGTACAGATGCATGAAGAAGCTTTTTTGTCTCCAGCTGCTACATAACTAACCTGTTTTCAGCATCAATTGCCTGTTCATCTTTTGCTTCTGCTCTTCTGTCTGTTTGGGTCTCTGAATTTCCAAACCCTCTTTTGTAACATATCTAACGCTGGAGATAACAGCTCCCACCACAGCAAAACCAGCTGCAGAAGTTTTCTCTCAGATGCTGGTTTCTGCGTAACCATAACAGCCTATGGAAAGCATCAGCCCTCATTCCCTCAGTAACCTTAATTTCTCCATCACATTCGCAAGCCTACCAGGCTGTAGATGCTCAGGTGCCTCAACCTGTTCTAACCCATGAATAACATTATGCAGAAATTCGTCTAAACCTTGTTCACAATTGAAGAATTGCCCTTGCGTCTGAACAAGAGTATTTTGGGAGAATAGAGCTCCCAAATTCTTAAAAGATAAACTCAGCTGTTTCTTCTTGCCTCCTTTCTTCCCAAGTCCTCCAATTGCCTCAGGACAATGTCTGTCTTATGTTCCTCACATATTTGATAAGTCTCAGCATCTCCTTCATTCTCTCTTGGACATCACAGCTGGTGTATGACTCTCCCAGGCACCCCATTGTAGGCCGAGAACCACAGAGTCCCACACAACATGGCAGCATGGGAAGTGCCCCCGGGTTCTGTCTTGTGGGGTTTTTCCCCTCCCCAGTCTCCATACTTGCCTCTGCTGCCAGCTCATTTGCAGGTGCTGTTCATGTTGCCGAAAGACAGGTTTCCTTGAAGTTCACAATCTGAGAAGGGAGGCTGGCAGCCTACACAAACACCTTGGTTAAAACGAGTCTTATCATAACTGAGAAATGGAGTAACTCTTCTCCAGAATACAATAGCCTTGTACTGCAAAGCAAGATAACTAAGGGTGGATATATTTGGCTCTTAAGAACTTGCTTGGAAATTTGAAAAAGGTACAGAAATACCTGTATTAGAACAGAAACTGACAGCAGAGGGTGGGGAGGAATGATTGAAAGGACAAAATACCCAGTGTGGACAAAATGTTGTGCAATAGCAATGACCATTAATGTCCGAAGCACTGGGAATGTACAGAAGCCAAAAGCAGATGCTGAAAAATCAGACTTGACTCATTTGCAATATGGGACCCCTCTCTGGAAGCACCCTCAGAGGATGGTGTCTTCTTGTGGAAACGAAGCAGAACTAAACAATTGCCGAATGTCTGATAGCAGCTAATCTGCATTTCCTCTCATCATACTCTGCTGGATGCCACAAGTTGATTGGGCTTGCACCCAACCATTGTTTAAATAGCATTGCCCCTTCCCTTCCCTTCCGACCCAGGCTTCAGTGTGGAGCATCCTTGCTAAGGAGTGACGAGTTTGGGAGCTTTTTACAATCTGTCAGAGGATCATACTAACGAATGATCAGACTTAGGTTGCAGACTTCTAGGGACTGCTACTTGCTCGAAGACTCCCACAGTTTGACGAAGCCTGTTTTTAAAGTGTCATGCTTGAATCAGAAACTTTTCAGAGATCTTTATTCAATGTCAACGTAAACAGAATATCAAGATTAAAACGTATTTTCTTCACATGTAAGATTAAGCTGGTTTGACTGTCTTAACGCAAGCAAGGAGAGAAGCTTCTCAGCAGACATCTTCTTCCCCAGCTGAATGTTAAACCTGAATATAAAGTAACACTTCCTGTTAATGTATTAAGGGGAAACTTAATCTGCTCTCCTTGGCCAACAGAGCAGAAAAGAAACTTAGACTTGTTCTGTGCGTGTAGGATTCCCCCCCCCCCCCCCAAAGCTTAATTGAGAGAAGGGCTAAATTTTGAATATATTGATTGTGAGATCTGGTAACCTGTGACTGCAGCTCAATGTACAGAACAATATAGCCTTTACAAACTTTCTGTGAATAAGTTTAATATTTGCTCTCTGGTTTCCTTGTTACAGAACACTGTTGCAGCTTTCAAGTATCTGAGGGAAACAATGCGCTGGTTCTGTCTCCAGTGGTCACCAGGTATATTCCACTGGAGACGCTGTTGTTCAGGCGCAATGAGAAAATAGCAGGAGGCGAGACGATCAGTTTTCAGTGGGAGGAAAGAGAGAAGAAACAAACCAGTAATGCAGAAGCAGTGCCAAAGCAGAGCACAAACAAAGAGAAGATCAATGTTCAATAACCGCAATAGTTAAAAATATACACATTTGTATTGAGGAGACATATGCTAATCTGCGGGAAAGGAAATCAGTATGAGATATAAAAAGAATGTCATTCTGTTGGTGTTCAGAGTTGGGTTCCTAGACTGCCAGATTGACAAGTTAGTTTATACCAACAGCAATTTGTGAAGTTGCTAGGGAACCAGAAATATTTTTCCCCCACCTAGGTTTTGATACCTTGCTGTAGAACTTGTAGAAGCTTCTTTGTTGATAACTTTAGAGGTGTAACCATTGGCTCTGTTACACCCCAAAACATATAGTCTAACCTACAGTTTGTGGATGCAGGCGCCATGGTTCATGAGAAAGGCTCTCTAGGAAGACTGTCAGTAGCTATTTAGGAAAATGGCTTCCACACCTTGACTTATGCCAACCTGTTTTGTTCAGCTATATTTTCCCTGTGTTCCAAATCGTACTGTGCCACCTAAGTGGAAACTGACATCAATAATGACTTTTCTTTGGAGTATTACAGGGACTGTGTATTGCTTAATGTAAAGTCTCAGCTGAAATTGAAACATGCTATCTGGGACCACTGCAATATGGTTCAAACAATCCAGCTGCATGGGGAGCAGGGATTCATAAAGATATCACATTGTCCACCACTGTAAGATAGATAAAGAACCTGTACAGCTTTCTGGGTTTAGGTGCGGAAATACTTGCTGACAAGACCCTTTGCTATTGGGTGCAGAGCTAGTGTGATTTATTTCTTTACAAAAACACACACACTTCAGAGTAAACTTTCTTTCACTGGGTACATTGCAGTAGTGTTGTTGTTTTTTTTAAAAAATGAGTTGTATCTAAAAGTTCTATTCTGTGATTAGAAGAGAACCATTTATGGCCCATTCTGAGCTTAGGCAGCCTGACTTCTCCCCTGCAACTGTTGGCTCTTCGTGTTTACTCCTCCTTTGTGTTTTTCCCTTTCTTATACTTGCCCTTCTTAACTCTCAGCTCATCTGCAAGCTCCTTATGCAGCCACACTGGTTTCCTTAGATACCTCCCACTTTTCTTTCTTGTTGGAATTGTCTGCATTTGGGCCTTCAATATTTCTCCTTTCAGAAACTCCCATCCCTCTTGGACTCCCTTCTCTTTGTGTATTTCTGACCAAGGGATCACACCCAGTAGCTCGTGGGTATGATCATAACCATAACTTAAACTTTTATAAATAGCAATAGAAAGATTGTCATATATATACACATATATATTAAAAATCCACATTTTTTCCTAAAAGTAACTTTTTAATCAGTACAAACTGTATGTGAAATAAAAGGAAATTCACAATCAAATACAGGCAAGGTTTGCTGCCATATACATCTGAAAAATCTCTTTACATCTGATAACAAAACTGGGGACATATTAAAAATCCTTATTTTAGAACTAAAAAGCTATTTTATAAGCTTAACCTTTTCCTTTAAAACTCTAAATTTAGGATTGCTGCTGACTTTCTTATTGAACAGGGCCAGAATTTCTTCTTCAGCCTTATGATGATGATCACCTGCCACTGCATAATACTGTGATAAAACCTGCACAAGAAAAAAGAAGAGACAAAAAGAAGTTACATCAAACCTTTCACGCCATTATCAGCTTAAGTGTATTTTCTGGAATATGAAGCATCTAACTCCAAAGCAAGCCCCATCAAGTTATGTCATATTCCACTTGGGCTTTAAAGCCTGCACTGGCTCCCAGTCTCTAATTCCAGGCACAAAACCAGCGCTGGTTTTTTACTTTAGAGCTCTGGAAGATCCGAAGGAGCCATGTTCTCCCATAGCAGCCTGCCCACATGTTAAGATTTTCCGGCACAGCCCTGTGCTGCCACCTTTGAAGACAGGGGCAACTGGGGGAATGAGGCCCTTTCTATGTGCTTGGTGACATCTGACTAGCTGTCACTTCTCCATTTGTAATGTTATGAACTAAAAGAAAGAAAACCTGAGCTAAATATAGGCTGACAGTTTTTGAAACTGCCATAGCTATTGGTTACACGACCAAGTCTTCGGTTGCATTACAGTGGTACCTCCGGTTGTGGACGGGATCCGTTCCAGATCCTGAGGTTTTCGCAACCAGAGAGACTGCTTTTGCGCACGCATGTGGCACAGTAGAGTGCTTCTGCATGTGCATGCGCAGCAAACCCCTGGAAATATACTTCCGGGTTTGCCACTTACGTATCCTGAAGTTTACGTAACTGGAGGGATACATAAGTGGAGGTACGTTAGGAATAAATATTTGTATACTCTTGGATTCTACGATAGGGAACCGTTCCCTGAACAGTACAATTCTGTCTTTATTTTTTAAACAGGCAAATTATGAAATAATTTGGAAATGAGGAAATAAGGAAAACATGCTGTGAATCGCCCTGAGATCTACGGATGAAGGGCAGTATACAAATATTTATTCCAGTGGTGCCTGTGCAGGGGAACTTTGCTCTGCCTTGTACTCTGGGTTTCAGAAGACGCTCCAATATACCTTCTTCCTTAATTTTTTCATTGGCAGTTCATTGTCAGGTGCATTCCTCAGAACAGCTTTTATAGTTCCCTTCCAACTGAATTTACCTGTAAAAATTTGTAAAAAGATAAGGAAGAGAAAATAAAATAAATTATCCCCATGCATTTTTGGCCAGGTCACCTAACACCATTTTCAAATGTTTCCTTGGTCAGGTTAGTAGTGCCCTGCTTGCTAAACAACCTGCTGCACTGGGATGATTTTGGAAACTGAAATATTGCCAAGCACAGCAGCGCAGGATTATGTGAACAAGGAGAATGGGTTATAAATCAATCAATAAGGAAGTATTACTCCTCAAGCAATAAGGAGGTGTTTTTTTTAAAAAAAAGCAACAACCATGAATAAGGCTCATTGCTCACACTTTCGTATTTGAAATCAGCAGCCGGTCCCTATGCCTCTCTAGCTCAGAGGGGAAACACACCTGGCTGGTTCCAACCCAGAAAACCGCCAGCTGCATCCACCTGGAGAAATGACCAACTTTTTCCAGTGGTTATTTTAAAAAATCTCATCTGTAAATATAAACAGCCAAACTCACAATAATAACCTACATACATTTTCTACCCAGTGTGATCTACTACAAACATTTAGAGGCTTAGGGAGGGATTTGATGCCAGACTCTTCAGACGGCTCTGTCAGTGCAAGAATTTTTGCTTGCCAGGTGGGATTCTGCCCCCTTTCCTCCCACTGCTCTAGGGCTTGTCTGACCCTCCAGAGTGTATTTTGGGGGGGCAGGGGGCTCATGGGTGGGGAGTAGCCCTTGCACAGGCTTCCACTGGCACACCAGGTTAGTTAACTCTATAACACTTGAAAACTGTGACAGTGGATTTTCTGGGGCCAACTCCTGCTGGCATTTCGGCAAAATGTGGGCTGCAAGCTGGAGAGGATTTCCTCTGTTCAGGAAAAGAAGATTTAAAAAGAAAGGAAACAAAATGAACTGAGACTTAGTCTGGCTGTTCCTAACAGATTAAATAGCCATATAGCTTGCACGTGCCAGCATCTGCTTGTCTAGCAGAACATTCCCCACCCCCTCGCAGACCCCACTGTCATCCCCTGCCCCCAACCAAGCCTTCTCAATGTTGGGAGTCTTCAGGAAAGGCCTGGCTGTGGTAACAGTGAGAGATGGAAGACGGTAAAAACTAGTCAGAGGCAGCCTTGTTCTAGCAGGGCTGGGTTGAGACTGAGAGGGCAGGAAAGACTCATTGTACAAGTGGACTTGTGTTCTCCCTGCTCTGGATCCATCCAACCAATGGTATGTCGTTTTGCCATAAACAGCCTTGGCCCAGTACACCTGAAGGAGTGTCTCCACCCCCATCATTCAATCCAGACACTGAGATCCAGATCTGAGGGCCTTCTGGTGGTTCCCTCACTGCAAGAAGCCAAGTTACAGGGAACCAGGCAGAGGGCCTTCTTGGTAGTGGCATCCGCCCTGTGGAACGCCTCACATCAGATGTCAAAGAGAACAACAACTACCAGACTTTTAGAAGACATCTGAAGGCAGCCCTGTTTAGGGAAGCTTTTAATGTTTGATGGACTACTGTATTTTAATATTTTGTTGGAAGCCGCCCAGAGTGGCTGGAGAAACCCAAGCTGATGGGTGGGGTATAAATAATAAATCATCATCATCATCATCATCATCATCATCATCATCTACATAACCTTTAGAAGACATCTGAAGGCAGCCCTGTATAGGGAAGCTTTTTAATGTGTAATTTTTTATTATGTTTTTATATACATTGGAAGCCACCCAGAGTGGCTGTGGCAACCCAGTCAGATGGGTGGGGGACACATAATAAAATTATTATTATTACTATTGCCACCCACGAAATTATAAGCCCGTGTCCTACTTGGACACAAATATCCTGTGTTATCTAAGCCTGGTACTCACTAACCCACTTTCAAGACAAGGCAACTATGTCCTTATAAATGTTACAACTCTCCCTTATATTTTAACAATGATTCTAGTAATTATATTGACTAAGTTGCTACATCATTGTTGCCATCAACAAACAGGTCTAGCTCATAGTTGCAAACTGCTAAGCATCCAAGCGAAGGTTACCTTGAAGCTGATCCTCATTTTCTTCGGTTTCTGAATTGTTCATTCTTTTTTGTGCAATGGGAGATTCGTCAACATCTGGGGTGGGATTTACAGGGAGAGAAACAGTCAAAATAAGCATCAGGAAGTCCAGTAACAGAATCATTAGGGAACCCACCAAAATTGGAATAGTGGTTAAATCTAAAATCTGCTCTGCCTGACATTTCATAAAAACCTCCTACAAGAAGGAAAAATCAGAAAAGGATTGACGTTGTCAGGATTCACAGAATGCAGTGTGAGATAGTAAGGCTTGAGTTTGCTAGCTGATGCAACTGGCTGATGCAGTCAGCCTGCAATACTTTCTATAGAAGTGCTGGGTCAGAAAAACTCAGCAGTAATGTGCTGTCAGTTGATTGGCTGTCATCGGTTTAAAGGGGAAACCTGTCCAGCAGTAAGTGGGTGGTGTAGAAGAGTGTGGTCAGAGAGAGAGAAAGGTCTTCCTATTTGCCTTAAGGTGCAGCCAGGTACTCTGCTTGACTGTATGAACTGCTTGTGTGTTATAGCCTGTAGATATTTGTATATATAGCTTGCAACATACTGTACTGAAGAACCTGGAACTCTGAGCATTTCTGCTAAAGCGCTGCAGAGAATTCACGACAGAGATGGGTAGAAATCAGGATGTCCCTAAGGCTGTCACTCTCACCCAGATTTCAATCCAAGCACTGAAATTTATCCTGATTTATATACCATACATCCTATTTACTACAAACTGTCCTTTTTCCCAAACTGCACCTCACACCTAGAAGCAAGAACTGCAAGTCTGATACCTTCAGAGACGTTGCGCTTGCGTTTCTTCCCATTTGCTTTGGTCCCTGCCTCTTTTGTATTGACACCGTTTCCATTCATTTCCAGTTCAGCTGAAACATCTGATTGCTGCTGCTTTGTCAACTTCAAGCCATTCCTTTTGGAAATATTTCCATTCTCATTTTCTCTCTCTTCTTTCTTAGACTTTTTACTTTTTTTGAGATCTAGGCCCTCTGGCTGAACTTGCAACCTTAATTCTTTTGCCTTTTTCATATTTTTCCTCTCTTCCTTTTGTTCCCTTTTATTCTTTTTCTTTGCAGGTTTCTCCATTTTTACTTGGTTGTCTTCTGATGGCGTTGGCATAACTTCACTGTCTGCAGACTGGTTTTCAGCTGTCTCCTGTTGGGAAGATGCAGAGGGCTTATATGTCGCTATGATTAGACCCCCTAGTCAAAAAGTTGGGGCAGGGGGGACTTCAGTAGTTTATTCTTCCTGCCCACTTGTCATATCTGGCCGTGATAAGGATCTGACCCATGGAGCCAAAATGGTTCCCCCTCCCTGCTTTAAGCAAAACACAGAATTGCTTTTTGGTGCAATGAGAAGGTACACTCACAAGTACCACCAGCAAAAAATAATCAGTATCTTTCTAGGATGTGGGACTTGCAATGGGCTTTTCTGAATGCGTGGAGGGAGGTGGTGAAAAATCCATCCCTCTACTTCTGGGCTATTCTCCCCAGCCCCTGGACCCTCATCCCAAATAACCAATTCTTTCTTGCTTTATCTTAGGCTACTTTAAAGCCCTTCACGGCCTAGGACCCTCGTACCTACGGGACCGCCTCTCCTGGTATGCCCCAAGGAGAGTCTCAAGGTCCATAAATAGCAACACCCTAGTGGTCCCGGGCCCTAAGGAAGTTAGATTAACTTTAACCAGAGCCAGGGCCTTTTCAACTCTGGCTCCGGCCTGGTGGAACGCTCTGCCTCATGAGACCAGGGCCCTGCAGGATCTGATTTCTTTCCGCAGGGCCTGTAAGACAGAGTTGTTCCGCCTGGCCTTTGGCTTGGAACCAATTTGATTCCCTCCCCCTCTTTCTTTTCTCTTTTCCTTTCTCCTCCTGTGATGAGGCTACATTTTAATATTTTAATGTTTCACTATTTTAATGTTGTATTTTAATTTTGTTTTTAAGTTGTATTCATTCAACTTGTTTTTATTATTGCTTGTTAGCCGCCCTGAGCCAGGCCTTGGTAGGGTATAAATAAAAATTATTATTATTATTATTATTATTATTATTATTACTTCATCTATATCCTGCAAAGCAAAAAGGTGCATAAGCTTTTTGGGAAGACACTGTCCCAGAAGTTTAAAGTTCCTAACTTCAGTTCACACGAGCCCTTAAAGACAGCATTACTGTCATCTGTGTGGACATTAAACTAAGAAATGCATATGCAGCATATTTCTCTATTGCAAAAGAGGAACTCTGCACATGGAGGGGAAAGGGAAGCCTACAAGGTTATTAAAAGCAATTATTTATTAAGCAAGTGAGTACAACTAGCAATCCATTTAGGAGGCAATCCTAAAGGCCCACTGATATTGTGGGATGACTGGCCTTAGCTGGCTAATAGAAAAGAAAGACTGGCTACAAGCTCAGCCACAATTTGTGGACTTTTGACTATGAAACATTGCTTCCATTAAACAGTTTCCAGTTAGCTTACCTTTCTGGTAGCTTGTGAAAAAATGTCCCACACCTGGTCCTGCAGTGCAGTGCTATGTATTTTCAAACTGTTAGACATCCAGTTCTGTTTAGGTAGAAAACAGCAGAATTTCTATTTATGCACTGATCAGTCAGCAAGACACTTTTGCAGTATTCAGATCGGCAGAAGGGCCACAGGATGGGATGGCATGGACAAATGGGACCCAGCAATCATGCCCCTTTCTTCAGAATCTAATTAGAGGCAGATGACAAGCAATACATGCGAAACATCCTCTGCTGCATTCAGTAACAGTCACAGGTAGAACTATAATACACATTAGAATCACAACCTGCTAGTGGCAAAATAGTTCCAGCGCAGTTGACATGAGCCCAAGTCATGTATTATTTCAGTATGTGGGGCTCACACATGGCAGATGGAATGGAGGGCAATGCCAGGCTGTGCGTGTGTCTGCTTGCAAAGAGCTGCCTATGAGTTACAGGTTGGTAACACAGAAACATACCCTTTGGCAAGAATGTTTACTCAGTTCATGGATTTCAAGGGGTGGAACCAGGAGGTGCAGCCCCATTCCACTTCCCATGTGTTAGCTGCCCAGGTTGAGGTGCGAACAGGGCTATGGAAAGGCAGCGGAGATCATGCAGCCAAGGACAGGCACCAATTTCCTGACAGGAAGCCCCTGAAGCTGGTAGCTATCTCAATTCAGTGCTAATGTTTCAACTGCATTAAGCGCCTCTCTTGAAAAATGTCTGTATTTAGGGCAGCCTTTCAATTAGCTTTGAAGTACACGTTTGCAAACTTCTTTGCTTTGCACTCCCTGAATCGTTTTGCCTCACTTAACCTCTTTGATCACTTTTCTGTGCCCGTTGCAGATCAAAGCAGCGAATCATCCTACTGCAGCCCTTGAATGCATGTGCTGCTCCCACTCACTTCAAAGCACCGTGGTGTTTATCACTGCATTTCGTGAATGCACAGCTGCAGCAACAAGAATGAACGGTGAGAGCAACAGTGGGAATATGAGGGAAAGGGGCTGTCAAGAAATGCCCACCCCCACTCTGCTAACAAAGGGCGTTGCAAATTGCCAAATCAACTTTCCTGCAGCAGAACCCCTGAGCCTGGAGGATTCTGGTGACGCTTTCTAGAGAAGGGTAGACAACATGGTGGCCTCCCAGAGCCCCAGCTACAGTGGCCAATGGTCAGGGATGATGGAAGCAGGAGTCCAACTTCTAAGCTTACTTCTAAGCATACCTGAAACTTGCCCTTTTTTCTTGGAATGTTGTCATAGGTATACATCTGCTCCAAAATATCTCGAACTTTGGGGTTAATGTTGGTTTCCTTTATTGCTTGATGAATCTTCTACAAAAGGAAAGTGGGAATGATAGCATCTGAGACACAACATACTTAAATCACAAGTCTGATGCACTGAAATCAGCTGTATGCTATACACATCGCAGGTTTAAATCTGTCCATTTCCCCTGTCTGCATCAGGGTCTGGAGGTTTGGGAATTGTGTTATTGCTTCTGGGGTGTTTATGTTCACTGCAGATAAAAACAATGGCCCACACGGAGCCTGAAAGCTCGCCTATGGCAATCAATACATTGACATTTTACAACTACATTTTGGCTAGGTAACACAAGTAGGAGTAAGATAAAAACTCTGTATTAGTTCACACTGTTTCATGATGTTTATGCTGCAAAGTACCGCAAGGATCTAGTTTCCATTTCCACATCCACACCCACTGCAATACTATTTAACATCTACACGAAACCACTTGGTGAAGTAGTTTGGACATTTGGAGTGAAGGGTCATTACCATTATGCAGGTGACACTCAGCATTATTTATCGTTCTCATCAAATCTAGGTGGGGGCTGGAAACTCTTAACACAGGCAGCTCAAGTGAGGGATGGGACGCGCAAGGGCTAATAAAGTGAAGCTCAGTCAGGGCAAGATTAAGGTGGTGACCCCCAAGGAAACACACAAGCTTTTCAAAATGGGGTTGTATTTAGTCAAGGCTCAAGTCTGTAGCTGGAAGGTGTTTTCAATATAGTCTCACGTATGGACACATGTGACTAAGAATGCATTTTGCCACCTTGGGCTGGTATGAAACGTATTGCTTCTTGCTGGAATAGCAACCAATCAATTAAAAAACTTCAAATGCTTCAGAACATGGCAGCCAACAAAGTGCTGGTTTTGGTTAAAAGCTCTGAATGGCCTGTGACTTTAGTATCTGAAGGACTGCACCAGCCCATGAGCAGAGTTTGTCAGCCAAGGCCCTCTTCTGTCAGATGGGCAGAAACAGGGCTTTCCTTTGACTATGAAATGCCCTCCCAAACCAACAAGCTGGCATCTACTCTTGCATTCAGTGTGCGCCTGCTGCAAGGTGTCCTGTTCCCCAAACATTTGACGGGTGAAGTTAGATAATCATATGTAGTGTTGGTGGGTTTTCTTATTGTCTGATTTTTAAATGTATTCTTGTATTGTTTTGATCTGAGGTATAAATTGCATCAGAGACCACTGGTTGAAAGGGAAAAGGGAAAAACAATCAGTACTGTACACAGCCTTCCCTGTAAATTAAATGGCATATTACCATGCTTATGTGTGCACTTGTTTTTACCTGAATCCATTCCTGCTGTTTGACATCTCCTTTGTGAGCTTTGGCTTCATAACCCTTGCCACCATATTTCTGGTCTTCACTTAGGCACTTCACATGACATTTATAATCATCACCCCTTAAATATTAAGAACAGCATAGGTAAAAAGCCATAGTAGTAGTAGTGGTTGTGGTGGTGGTAGTAGTAGTAGTAGTAATAATAATAATAACAACAATAATAATTTTATTTGTACCCCATCCTCCCTAGCAGGAGCCAGGCTCAGGGCGGCTAACATCATAAAACTAACACAGTATACAAAGAACATAAAAACAGGCAATCAATTAATTAAAATACATCTTAAAATTAGTTTATAGCACAACACTTATAGCACAGTAGGAAGATTTCAGCTCTGGATATATTGAACAGCCTTAATTCCCAGAGAAGCCACGGGTCAAGCTAATCCAGAAAGAACTATGACTGGCAGAAGCTGATCTGTAATTCTATATAGAGCTAATCATGCCTAATCCTTATATGAGATTATGCCAATGTAACTCCGCACAAGATTAGGCTGCACATAAAATTAAGTCACACACGGGGCATCAATTCAGTAACTCATGTGCTTTAAAATAAGATTGGGCTTATGCGCAGCTTCTTCCTTAAACAAAAAGGTTTTATTTACAGGGGCAAAACTGTGTCAGAAGAATGTCGGGTCAGCATTAAGGTCAATGTCATCATTTGGAGACCTCTCGGCTTCAGTAGTTCTCATTATTCTAGTGGTACCACTGTTCACTTTTTACATAAGATTTTCAATTAACAGCACTACTTAGAATTAAAATCCAAGCAGAATCCACCATTTGCCAAGTTGTGCAGCAATAGCACAAAAGCTTGCATATCCACATAGAATCCTGTAATGTCATCCGTTGCCTTTATCCCACATCAGCGTGACTGAGAAAATAGCACAAATTAACTCTGCAGTGCAGTTCACAGTGATATCCTGTTGCAGGCTGCGGGTGCCGAGAGGGAGTAGTTTCCAGCATTTTGCAATATAGCCCACTACAGGCAAGAGAACAGTTCAGTTTGGCTTCCCAGTCATAAATGCCCTATCTCTCTCAGGATGCAGGGAAGGTGAAATCTACGTGCCACCTCAGACTTCCTCCCAGGCCAAATCAAGCACCCAGTAACACGAAAGTCTCAGCTTCCCTGGAATGGGAATGCATTTAGACAGCCAAACGTTCTTCAGCCATTTCTTGTGCAATCAAAGGCTACTGCCTTCACCCTTTGAGATTTCTTGAGGGTTCCACCTTGCATGGCCAGGGAGATGCTTGTATTTTATGGTGATCCTGTTACTGTAAATCAGATTTTATTCTACTACTCTTATTTTCTTTAAATGATTCTATTTATGATGACTTTACTAATTTTTTATGCATTAGCTTCAACTTTTAAAGAAGACGTTTTTGGCAGTTCTCCCTCCCCCCCCCCTGCATTTTTTACCAACCTACTCAGGAGTGGAAAACTATATCTAACCAGTGGGCTGGACTGATCAGTCCACCACCCTCCATATAGTAACTTATGACAGGTGGGCAGGACTGTCACCATAACATCAGGTGACTGACACCTCTCAACATTCAAAGGGGATTTCTTGGTCTAAGGCTTGTGCCCACTTGTTCTTGTAACACCAAACCAGTTTCATTGCAGATTTTTGCACTGAGCTCCTTGGGAGGAAGGGCAGGATATAAACAATAATAGCAATAACAATGAGTTGTCACCACCAAATAATGAAACAAGACTTTGATAACCTACCAGAAATCTTTACCACAATCCATGCAAGAAAGGCATTGGCAATTGCGGCACACAATTACATGCTTTTCAACCTGTCCCTTTTTCACAGACTCTCCACATGCGTTACATGTGAAAACCACCATTTCTTCCAAGATAGCAGTATCTTTCTTCAGAGACTGTTAGAATTGATCCTCTTCCAACAAATTCTAGAAATTAATTAAAAATAGTGTTTTACATGTCCTTTAAAAAAGGCAGGACTAACAAAGCAGAAGTTGATACAATAAAAATATAGTTAAACACCCTGCTGAGCATTAAAGACAAAACTATTAAGTTAGCACTCATAAATAGCACCTTACACCCAGGTCCATTAACATTAATGATTCCAGGCATGCTGGTGTTTATTGTAAGCAACAAATACATTCAGAATGGGAACAAAATTTCATAAGGGTTTGAGGGAATGGGCAGATCCTTTGGACTACCAAAAGACCTGCATGCCCAAAGGAAAGGACCCATCCATCAAATGGAGAGAACTCTGTTTTATATTTTGCACCATTGGGGGAGGGAGTATTTTAAAACTGTAACTGTTCCAGGTACCTTGGCAGAAAACACACACACAAACATGCGCACAAACAAGTATGCTATTTCACAGGCAGCCAACCAAATAAGATTTCTCAGAAATCTGGAGCAGCTGCTGTTTCATGCTTCATATTATTAATTATATTATTATTATTAATGTATTTATACCTCACTTTTCCCCCTGACAGGGGACTCAAGAATGCTTATAGATAAAAATAAGTACATCTAAACATGAGGGGAGGGGAAACTATTAAAAATCAATTAAACATTGATTAGAATTAAAACTATATAAAGATATATATATAATTAGTATATAAAGATAGATAGATACACTATGTGTATGTACATACATACACACACGCGCGCGCACATATGTATATGTAGTTATACGTAAGTTATACATATAGTTATATAGCCTGTTAAAATAAAGCATAAAAGCTGATACAGGCTATAATGCGTTTACCCGGACTCGCCGCCGACGCCACTTTTGCCAGGGAGCGCAACTTACCACCGTTTCCCGGAGGAGCGTTGCCGCGCGGGAGACACGTGTTCGCCGCGTTCACACACTCGCCGTTCTAGCCGCGGAGCTAGAAACCGGAACGGGTCCCGAGGGCCGAGACGGGCTCAGCGGAGGAACTCACCGGCTAAGGCTGGCTGGTGGTCGTCGCCGCGCCGCGCTTCCCCCGCCGGGTCGTTCCCCTCGGGCTGCAGCGACGCCTCCGGAGCGCCACCCTCCGCTCCGTCGCGCACCTGTGACGACACCGCCGGCGACTCCTTTGAACGCCTCAGGCCTAGAGAGAGAAACGTCGAGAGTAACACCCCCGACGCCCGCAAGGGCGGCAGAGCGGCGCGCTCTAGCCCTCAGCATCTCTATGGGCAAGGAGGTCGCGCGTAGGCGTAGACTTACAGCGTGCAGACTCACACGCCAAGACCAATTTCCGGGTTAATATCGGGAACTTTTCAAGGAGACATACAGAACCTTAGCGCCGCAGCTGTGCTTATTAGCAAAGAGTCATTAGGGCTGATTTTACATTGAAAGTGGGGGTGGAGGAAGAGTCAAAGCCCTACATATTTCTTTTAAATCACATTTCGTATGCCCGTGCATTGACAGCCTGGAGGGAGAGGCGGCAGCTGAGGTCCGGTCTGCAACTAAGGCCGCCAGTTGCGGATCAGGGCGAGGCTGAAATCCTGAGCAATAGAGCAAAGGAGCCACGAGGAGGTCCCGTTCAGCTGCTCTTCTGTCCCAGCCATGGCTGAAGCCCCGCAGGCTGGCTGAGAGAGCGGCGACACCCCTGCAGTGCAGGCCCGGCAGGAAGAGGGCGGGCTGGGGACCAGCAGGGGCCCGGCTCTTTCTTCACTCCCCCAAAATCCCCTGCGGAGAACCCTGCCCGCTCCGGAGGCGGCCGTCGGACCCGCTTCAATTGCTCCGCCTCCGCGGCGCCTCTCCCAGCAGAGCAAATGCAGCGCAGGGCGCTTTACTCGCCCGCAGACTTTGCACGCAGCGAACTGTAAGAAGAGTCGTCTCTCGCCCAGCCCAGAACAAAGAGAAAGGCATTTCACTCGAGCAGCAGAGAACGCGGATTTCCCTCTTTGCTCCGACCTTTTATAAGGACAATCGCTCCGTGGCTGATGGGCGGCAGCTCTCGCTCCTGCCAAAAAGAGGTCCTCGATGTAACCACGCCAGCATCTCACAGGTAGCGCCCGGGGCGCTGCTGGCTTTCTCGCCTGCGGAAGGGCCGGCCCTCAGCCCGCGCTGGTGGAGAGGGGAGAGGCGGCCCCGAGCCAGAGGGACTCGGCGAAAGGCCCTTCGGAGGCAGGAGCCGAGAGAGAGGAAACCCCTCTCCGGCCGTGCCGTGGCATGCAAGCGTCTGGGCCGGCGGGAGTCTATGCCCGAGTTTGCACCAGGGGCGCCGTGACGCGACAGGAAGCTGCTGCGGACGAAGATCCCTCCTGCCCGCGGAGGAGAGCCGGCGAGGAGCCGCCGAGGTCTGGTATTCAGGGCAGCTCCAGCCTCGACTGGGCAGGAAGCCTCGCGGGTCCCGGAGGTGCATTGGGGGGGGGGGGGCACCTGAAAGCCCGCCGCTGCCCGACACAGATTCACTGCTGGGCAAATGCCAGGCGCCGCTCAGGTGCCAAGGAAAGCTTCCTTCGTCTGGGCGATGCTCACAAGCGATGCACTAAACAGCCGAGCCAGCCTCTGCCACAGCAGCAGCAGCAGCAGCAGCATAAAGTCTGGACAAATGTGACCGGGAACTGGAAGAGTCGTGGAGAGGTGCTGTTAAGGCGCAGGAGCAGAGGCGAGGAAAACAGGTGCCTGCCCGCCTTACCTGCTGGCTGGACTTCATGCAGCCTAAACCTGTGCGTGTTTACCGGGCAGGGAGACTTGCTAGGTGCAGTGAAACAAATGTTCAGCTAAGTCTGCAGAGAACTGAAGGATGAGACAACTCGCCTCCCTTCTCTAGCATCCCCCCCCCCATCACTCACAGTGTATAGGCACATCTTTAGCTGTCATATATTCATGCAAACTCTCATTTGCCAATTTCAATTTTTAAACATCTTGGCATCTCAGGCAGAAACTCTGTGGCCAGGGTTAGAAACTCAGGTATATAAGCTCCCTGCCAAATTGGCTCCTTAAAGCAAGGTTTCAGTGGCCAAAATGGAATGTTGCCAGTGCTCCCCCCCCCCCCATGATGGACTGAGTATCATTGATGATCAGTTAAATATCTGGGTGGTTCAGATGACAACCTTGAGCTGGGTTAAGAGCGTCGAGAACTGCAAGAAGAAAAGTCACTTGATTCAGTGACAGTCCACATGTATATTGGCTTATTCCTACCTCACAAGAGGAGACCTGAAGGCAGCTGCAAATGTCCACCTTCCTCTTGAAATGTTAGCCATGTTCCTAACTGTTCCTAAATGTTCCTCAATGTTCCTCCTGAATTGTTAGCCATGCGCTATACGCTAGTTGACGTCTGCTGCCACGCACTCACTGACTTCCCTGCATGGGAAAACAAGAGACTCCTCTTTTGAAACAGTGCCTGTCATCTGCACTTCTTAGAAGCGATTGTCCTTAAAATAGATACTTTAAAATTAATTGGGAATATCCTTTTAGTTGAGTAAAAGACTTTTCAAATTGTGCATCTAACCATTTCACTGATTAAATATTGCCGCCCTTGTTGCTGCTCATTGACGCAGGACTGGTTCCACAACATGTCCTAGGCATGCTGCTCTTTCCAATTTGCGGCAGCATCCCCTTGGGCTCCCCATCTTCCAGAAGCATGGTGCACTATGCTTTGGCAATGTACTTACGTGACTTACGCTGCAATATTATTACTTCCAGGCTCACCGGGATTGTTTCTGTCCTCCCTTATTGCAACTTGCATGGATGATAGGAAGAAGGCCTGGCTCTCGAAAATCTGCTCACTTCTGTTTAATTTAGTGGCACTTTATTTCTCTGTAAGTGTTGAAAATGTCACCCTTTGGTTCAGTCTCTCTGCATTGTGCCCAACGCCACGATCCCACGGCATCAATGCTGGGAAGGGAAAGAATTTGATGTGGCTGTTAATCTCTCTCTAACCATTTGTCAGAGGCATGCACAAGTGCTCTGTTACGTTTGCATATGGACAGCATTTTGTAAAATAGGAAACCATTTAAAATTTTGGATTAAGAAATTGTTTTATAAGTAATTTAACATATGCCATTTTGCATGTAGTAAATCTATTATAAAACATTACTTCACTGACGCCAGTGCACTGTATACACAAAACTCTGCTTCCTGAGATGCTGTGTCTTTTTTATTTGATTTTAGGCAATCAAGGCATATCCTAGCATGGATGCTGTTGCAAGCCACAGCTGTCACCTTCTTCAGCAGCTACATGAGCAACGCATTCAAGGCCTTCTCTGTGACTGCATGTTGGTGGTCAAAGGTGTTTGTTTCAAAGCACATAAAAATGTGTTAGCTGCTTTCAGCCAGTACTTCAGGTATGTTAATGAAAACACTTCCGTGAAAGCAATTAACAGTGCAGTTTAGGCCACAAACTTTGGCATGTATAGAATTGTGTTCCAGAAATATATAGGAGTGTTATTTTTCTTATAAAGTAGTTGTGCTGATACACACAGGTCTAGGAAACAAGTGAAAAATGTAGACATGGAAATTGGGGCAGACATCAATGCTCGGCACATATGGTGTCACTGGTTAATAAACATGGAGATTTCTCACAATCCCAGTGAGGCTTGTGATAGCCCCACACACCTTTGACACACTCCTCTGTGTGTGTGAGAACTGACGATGGATAGATTGACTGATAATTATATTGACTAAATTCTGAAAATACTTACAGCACAACAGGGGTGCCAACTTAAATAAAATATGGGGGGAAGGTAAACCCTGCCCCACATAATCAGTCACATGATGTGGCTCACACACACCATTTGAATGGCAATGCCCATCAACTGGGGGGGGCAGCCCCCTCAAATATTTTGTTAGGGGGCAAATACCCCCCCCCCAGTCCCTAGGAGTTGGCTCCTACAGCATCCAGAATGTTTGTGTGTTGTGGCCTAAATTACTATTTTATTCAGATATTTTTGCTATGAGGACTGGCCGTTTTAAATATGTGTATGCACTTTTTCTCTCCTAGGACCCTGTTCCAAAATTCCTCAGGTCAGAAGAATGATGTGTTGTACTTGGATATTAAAAATGTCGGCGGCATTGGCCAGATCTTGGACTACATGTATACATCTCATCTTGAACTCAATCAGGACAATGTGCAAACGTTATTGGATATTGCACAGTGTCTGCAGGTGCAGAATGTTTTGAACATGTGCCGCACCTTTTTGAAAAGCCCCAGGGGTGTTGAGCAGCCAGCTGGTGTCCCTTGCGGCAGTGCCTTCTCGTTGCAAAATGCTTTGGCTGAAGATACAAATGGTGAGAGTTATGGCGCTAGTTTACTGCGTGGAGGTTC
Organism: Podarcis gaigeae; assembly: GCF_964106915.1. Classification (NCBI taxonomy): domain Eukaryota; kingdom Metazoa; phylum Chordata; class Lepidosauria; order Squamata; family Lacertidae; genus Podarcis; species Podarcis gaigeae. Next base: position 3,175,469 of record NC_139685.1, on the reverse strand, counting down.
ATCGACTGTGGAGCCGTGTAAAGTCTTGGATAGCTATAACCCCCATGGGCCGCAGCCTGTTTCACCTCCCGTCTCATCTGGTGATGGAAACAAAGAGAAACAGGGTTCCGGGGATGCTAATTGCACAGATCTCTCACTTAAACAGCCAAATTATCATTACAAACTCCGTAACTTTTATAGCAAACAGTTCTACAAGCAAACCACTTGTCCCAGCAACAAGAGATCACCAGAGCCATCTTTTGATTTCAGTCCCTCCGCAGAACAAAGCATGGCCAAAAATGCACCACCCTGCACTATCGGTCATTCTGAATGTGTTTTGGAATCATCTGATCACTTACCAGCAAACTTTCTGGTTCAGCCCTTAAATGAGTGTCCCGAGGATCAAGAATCGGAAGGCGCATCTTTACAGCCAATCAAAGAGATGAGGCTTAAAAAGGCCATACATCTTAAAAAACTGAATTTCCTAAGGTCTCAAAAGTCCCCCGAACAATCTTCTGTGCTTAAAATTGCTGATGGAGAGTTTGCAAGGGAAAGTGAGGTGGAAAGCCAAAGCAGCACAAAAAGGGCAAATACTGATGCTCCTGAAGGAAAAGAAGTTAAACGTCTAGTGAGTTCAGAGTGCTTGGAGGAAAATGTTGAACTTGAGGCATCTCAGGAAGCTTCTGAGGCAGGTGGCCAATTACCGACTTTCCTGCCAGAGAGGCAGTATCCTTGCTCATTGTGTGGGAAAGCGTTTAAACACCCGAGCAATCTGGAGCTGCACATAAGGTCTCATACAGGTACAGTCATTGACATGTCTAGGCTAATTATTAATTACAAAACCAAAAGGCAGATAGAATCTAGTCTTTGCAGCTGAAAGGGCACAGGGCACCTGCTACTCCGGTAAGGCCAGCCCATCAAATGCGCTTCCTGTGGAAAAGCAAGCTATATATTTAATCTTTGCCATATAGTTATGTGTGTCCCTTATAAAAGCAACGTGATGGCTAGTCTGTGTCTGATATTTATGTTTATTAACACCTGCAAAAGAAAACTATTGCAAAAGAAAAGATAGCAGTTTGTAAAAAAAAAATGCTGCTTCCTATATTTTCCTTTTCCCATTCTGCCAGTGTGATCTGACTCTGTCACTTTTACAGTGAGGCTAAAATGCTTATGGAATCAGATCATCCCACCAGATGGGAGGCTGTTTTCAGGATCAGGGCGGCTTGCCTGCAAATCCCAGCTTCTCAGGGGACTTGGAAGGCTGCTGAAGATTATAGTTCTGTGCCCACTTAGTTGTAAGTCCCATTAAATGCAGTAGGAGTTACTTCTGAGTAAACATGTACAGGGTCATGTTGTAAGTCATCTCACCTCCTGTCACACTTCACTAAAACAACAGTATTGAGCTTCCTTAGGGGGTTTTCAGAGGTGCTGCAAGCAGAAACAATGTAAGATAGGAATACCAGCCATTACCTAAATAATGGTGAGACACTATTTGTAAGGTAGATAATATTTTAAAGATGGAATGCTCAAGCTAGGATAAGCACTCAGAGAGGGCCTGTTGATTTCAAAAGAAAAGTTAAGCCTGTGCTTATTCCCCCCCCCCCAAGGTGAGTGGAATTTAAAGCTGGTTAGCTTTGTGCCCAGTGTATATGAAATTGCTTAGGGCTTTCAAACAATTAAGTAATGTTTAGTTGATTAGAAGGTGACTGCTAAAGCAATCCAGTAAAATAATGTATCTGCATTACCCTTCTGGAAGTGGGAGCAACAAACCACTATCCTTGGCTAAGCATTACATCCAAGCCAGTGACCGTAGTTTATCTGCAAACCTTGGTTGGCAAGCCAACAACAAACCTTGGCTTCATGTTCTAGTTTGCTTGGAGTGAAATAAATCACATTCCCTGGTTTGGATATAGAACGCTAAGCCAAGGATTTTGGTTTGCAAAGAAGTACCCAAAGCCATTTGCACACTCCTGGGTAACCATTAATTATGGCTTACCATGACGCGCAAATATTTCAAAAAATGCATAAATTTTGCGTTGCATCATTTCTTTTAAAAAATAAATAAGTAAAGTGAACCAGAAATCCCTGATTATTGGTGGCTGAGAAATGCCAGAAGTCAGACCTGTCAGGTGATCAAAGAGTTAAAAAGCAAAATGACTGCTTGGTGTATGTGGAAGGAAATGGCTGTAAAATGACTTCAAGATGCTTCCTTCATTCTAACTTATTGTGGAAGCTTGAAGCTCCTGTGCACACACACAAAGCTCTCCTGTTCAGAAGAGATTTCCAATCGCATCTATTAAGGAGACACTATTCTGTGATGTGTGTCAGCCTGGGGCAAACCACCTTCATTATTAAATGGAGGGATCTTCTTCTTATTTTATTTTTGATTTTCACTTTTATACATGTCAATAATTTTACAAGGCATCTTAACATGGAGAAATAATTAGTACTGTTGAGCAAAAAATCAACAAGCCATTAATTGGGAAGCAGCTCTTAGAGCTGTTCTTCAAGCTTTTGTGAAAATTCTGTGCTCAGGCGTTTTTGCATTATAGTTAAGCAAAGTAGCTTAATGTAAAATATAGCTTGCTGGCAACTGTTCCGAATTTTGTTTATATGCCAGTTTCAAACTTCTGTACAGCAGAAAACATTATTGCTTCTTCTTTTAGGTGAGAAGCCATTTGAATGTAACGTTTGTGGCAAATGTTTTTCACAGGTAGGTGTTTGAATCTGCTTTTGTTGACATGCCGCCCACCAAGTCGACACTCACTCACTCACATTGCAATATGTGTAGTCCTGTAGGAACTGTGGAGAAGAATGTTTTCCATCTCTTTAATATTTTTTAAAAAATCAACGCTTTTCTGTTCCCCACCCGCATCCTCCTTGAGCTTAATGCTGAGATGTTTTTGAGAGCATTAGTCATCCAAGATATTCAGGTCTGAAAAACATTAGGTCCATGAAATCCAGCTCCAGCTAATTTCTCAGTCCTAAATATGATCCTTTTATTATTTTTGTGTTTCAAACCTCAAAGCTCTGAGCAGAATTCAGATTGGGTCATACGATTGGACTTGGGGCTCTGAGAGCTGGTACAATGATGCCACTGTCCCCTTGCTCTAGAGTTGACCCTTCCCCTATAGCAAAGGAGGTACACAAGTCCCAGCAAGGGGCTTTTCATGCAGGTAAGAGAATGAAAAACCTCTTCTCGCCCATAACTTCAAATAAAAGCACAATAATGCTCTGGTGTAAGGGAGGAGCCAGGGAGTTTTCCCCTCTGGTGTACACACAATACATGTTGGTACCTCTTTCGGCTCGAGAAAATTGCCAGCCTCTAGTCTTTGGATTAGGGACGCGGGTGGCGCTGTGCTGTAAGCCACTGAGCCTCTTGGGCTTGGCAATCAGAAGGTTGGTGGCTCGAATCCCCGTGATGGGGTGAGCTCCCATTGTTCGGTCCCTGCTCCTGCCAACCTAGCAGTTCAAAAGCACTTCAAAGTGCAAGTAGATAAATAGGTATCACTCTGACGGGAAGGTAAACAGCGTTTCCAAGCGCTGCTCTGGTTTGCCAGAAGCGGCTTAATCATGCTGGCCACATGAAAAACTGTCTGTGGACAAACATCAGCTCCCTTAGCCAGTAAAGCGAGATAAGTGCCACAACCCCAGAGTTGTTCTCAACAAACCCCAAAGTTATTGAGCTATTGACAAACCCCAAAGTTATTGAGCTGCTTTTTTTTTTTACAAAAATGCAAAAAAAAAAAAAATACCAACCACAATTTTTAGATTCATTTGCCTAAGATCCAGGACAAAGCATCACCTTTCGGAAATTCCCCCGGACATCAATTCTGCCTTTGAAATCCCATTAATGTCTGTGTTAAAATTTACAGTATACTTAACTTGAGCTACAACTGCCTACATGTCAACTCAGAAGTAAGTCTTTGTGATTAACGGGGATTGCTCCCAGATAAAAATGGGGACAGGATGGCAGGCCTTGGCTTAGGGTTGACACTGAGGAGGGAGGGAAGAGTTCTTGTGCCTTTAACACCTGTATGGAATATTCAGCGGGTTCAGCAATTTCTTGTTTGGAAACAGAATTATGGGCAAAGCTTCCGCATGCCTGTTCTTGTTCTGTTTTTGTGTTATGCCCCCTTGGCAGTCACGTTGTGAGTGGGGAGGCCCTAGCATTCTCTCAAAATTCAACATGCGCCCGCTGGACCAAACGTTTGGCGATCCCCAGTGTAGTCTAAATAGCAGCACTGATCCTACTAGCAGAAGACGTTGTTTTTGAAGTGTCATAGTTCAGTAAAGTGTGATCCTCATTTCCAGTCGTAAACTTTTACCAATATCACCTATTTGGTTAGTTCAGCTGCTAAAAGTGTTTCTTCTCTTTGTAGGCAGGTAATCTTCAAACGCATTTACGGCGGCACTCAGGTGAAAAACCTTACATCTGTGAAATATGTGGGAAAAGGTTTGCCTTCATTTTTGTATTTTAAAATGTGTATTTATTTTTTGCGTTACAAAATTGTGCACGATAAATCATAAAACGTGACCGAAAACAGGTCTTTAGAGGGGGGTAAAATCCTAAACATATTATCTTACAGGACAGTGCATAATAATGAGGTAGTTACAGTAAACCATTTCAATGAATTCTTCAATAAATCAACTTGGAAAATAAGGAATAATAGGAATGAGCTCATGAGTATTGCCACACTGAGCTGTTGATTTATGTTAAGAAGTTCTAAACCATATTGCAATATATATTGCAGGTATTTCTCATCCGTGTGTTGTTTTATTTGTATATCTAATAAAATTATGCCATATAGTGTAAAAATCATCTTTTTTTCCTCTCCCCTTACAAAAGATTTTTGTAAAAACTTTTCCATTACAACTGTTTGCCAGAGTATATTCCATGCCAATGATAAATATTCATTAACTGTAAGGTTTTCCAAGTTCTGGCTACTACCATTCTAGCTGCTGTTAATAGATGTGCTATTGAGTCTTTACTTCTTAATTGGTCCATATTATTCATATATATATATATTATAACATATATAATAGTCTTAGAGTTATTATTTTTTATTATTGTTTATTAAACTTGTATACCGTCCTAGACCCACAGATCTAAGGGCAGTCCAGTGGGATTGCCTGAGCTGTAACCTGAGAGATCTCTTTTAAAACTTCCATTCAAAATTGTTCTATTTGTGGACATGTGGTAAAAAGTTTTTATAACTGTGGAGCTCATAAATTACTACTACGATACAGTACAGGGATGCATTTGGGTGTCCTGTTCCCAGCCTGCCAAACTGTGCAACACTTGTCTGCCTTTAATGGCGGCTTCCTCGTTGTCTTAAACCTTTTCAAATGGATGTGGTGGTTTCAAACCACAATTACAAAACAGGGTTGAATTGTGGTTGTTGATCCTGGTTTGGGAGGGAATTGCTCAGAATGCAGTTTTCTAGTCACAGTAATGGGTTTGAGGACATCAGGAGGTCTTTTGTTGAGGTCGGAGTTGAGGAAAAGAAGTTCTCGAGCTCATTGGTGGTTTTGATTCCTCCAAACACTTTGGGAATGTGATGTCTGAATACGGCCACTGTTACATTACTGCAGTAACTGCTCTAGAATTTTTTGAACCTAAATACATACATGGAGGTTGGGGTTCTGCATCTCCTTTTCTTCTTTTTCATTTTTAACAATACAGTCATACCTCAGGTTGAATGTGCTTCGGGATGAGTGCGTTCGAGTTGCGCTCCATGGCAACCTGGAAGTAACGGAGCGCGTTACTTCCGGGTTTCGCCGCTTGCACATGCGCAGACGCTCAAAATGATGTCACGCGCATGCGCAGAAGCAGCGAAAAGCGACGCACACGTGCACAGACGTGCCATCGCTAGTTACGTTTGCTTCTAGATGTGAACGGGGCTCCGGAACGGATCCCGTTCGCATCTAGAGGTACCACTGTACCGTTAAAAACCTACAGTATTGTTATTGCTTCATTCCGTTTAGCAAGACTGTATGTCAACTTCTGAGTTAGTTGAAATGTTATGCAGCCTAAATAATTGGCTAGGGAAATAGCAGTCCACAGTAGCACTGTTTTAATATTTATATCTGCAGGAGATTTCTGGCAGCATCTGACATGAGATGGTGCTTTATATTTCACAACTGCATCTGTCCAGCACTTTTAGCTTTGATTATAATCAAGGGCTGAGCGTAGCAGCTTCCGCTGTGACACATAGCTCCAATTCGGTAAACTTCCAGCGAGACAAACCACTGGTGTGCTCACAGCACTGCAGGAATGTGATTGAGCCATCATCTCCTGGTGGGAATTGCAGGCGTGGCCCTTTCCATTTGTGGCATCATGAGGGCCAGAAAAGGACAGACCACGTGGAGGTGCTCAATCATTGCTGCGCTGCAATTCCTCCTAGGAAGCCTGACATACTTGTGCAGATGATTGTGTCAACACTTTCACTTTTAGAATAAGAAGCACAGCTGTGAAAGGGCATACAGTGGTACCTCGGGTTAAGTACTTAATTCATTCTGGAGGTCCATTCTTAGCCTGAAACTGTTCTTAACCTAAGGTACCACTTTAGCTAATGGAGCCTCCCGCTGCTGCCACGCAATTTCTGTTCTCATCCTGAAGCCAAGTTCTTAACCCAAGGTACTATTTCTGGGTTAGCGGAGTCTGTAACCTGAAGCATATGTAACCTGAGGTACCACTGTATAAGGTTCATAACCAAACTGAAGCGACCTTTTAAATTCCTGTTCCAGGTTTGCTGCATCCGGAGATGTCCAACGCCACATCATTATTCACACTGGAGAAAAGCCACACTTGTGCGATATTTGTGGTCGAGGTGAGTTGGAGCATATCCTCGATATGCAATCGTTGGGGATGGGTCACAGCTCAACAGTGGTACATCTGCTTTGCATGCAGATGGTGCCTGATTCAGTTACTGGCTTTTCCAGGTGGGTGCTGGGAAATTTTCCTCCCTGGGGCCTGGAGAGCCACCTCTAACCTGTGTAGATAAGGCATGAGCTAGATGGAAGAATGGTCTGTCTCAATGCAAGGCAGCTTCCAGTCTTCCTAGTCTGTGGATAGACCTCATTCACAAGCCCTCTAGAGGCAACCACTGATCAACGTACGTCAGAATGATGCGACATCGCACATGCAGCGCCAAACCTAGAAATGTCATTAAACATGTCACTAAAAGGGCAGAACGGGGCAGGGTGCACAGAGGCCCAGATGACAAAATTGTTGTCAGCTATATACCATGTGGCATAGGTTCCCCTACTTGGTGTGTCTCTCCTCAGCCCAAGCAAACCCCACCCATAACTTGAATTATGGTCCTGCTAGCCTGCCGCAGTTGGCAATCTTGACTAGTAGGAGCAGACCTGTCAGTCCAAGGGGCTGGTGACATCCCATATGTCCGAGAGCTGCATCGGCGTAATGGAGCCATTTTATGGCTTGCACCCTGTGAGCAACCGTCTCTGTCGTTCTAGGATTTAGTAACTTCAGCAATTTAAAGGAACACAAGAAGAACCATAGAGTCGAGAAGGTGTTCACCTGCGATGAGTGTGGGAAATCATTTAACATGCCCAGAAAGTTAGTAAAGCACAGGATCAGGCACACTGGAGAGAAACCGTACAGCTGCTCTGCATGTGGTAAGTCTGTGCTTCCATTTATATACAGGAGTATCATTTATTTGTGTAGCCAAAAAATAAAATGCATAAAACAGAGTAAAATACATTACACAGTTAAAATAATCATTAAACCAAGCATTCTGCCCAATAAGAGTTTGCTCCCCTGAAAAATTTAATTTATCACCCCCACAAATTGCCACTTTAAAGATAAAACAAGCCACCTTTTCCAAAGTGTAGTGGGACATGCTCAGTTTGGAAAAAACAAACAAAATAAATGGTTGCAAGTGCTTCTTTCTTGCTCTTGTGGGTTTTCTGAGCACGGAAATAACGATGACTGAATTCAGCAGTTCCCCTCCCCTGATTCATAACTTTGCTTTGGCAATGTTTTGTTCCCGTGGAATTTCCCACCTATGATAGCCTCTTCGCTTTGGCTTAAACAATAAAAATGATTCCATCCGCAATAGGGCTGCATGCAAGCTTAGCTGCCATCTGGCGCAAGGGCTTCTGCATTAGCAGACAGGTGAGTTTTAGTGTTGTACAACAGAGGACTCCAACCAAACTGTGATTATTGGAAACTCATTGTGCAACAGTGAGTTGTGCACAAAGCTACCAGTAGCTTGCTTACGCATTCTTTTGTGCACCAGCATTTCACACAGAACATTTCACCAGCGGAATAAATTTACCGCATTCTCTATACAGCAGCTATTGCCATTTAACCAATACAGTAGCTATTGGTTAGAGTGATTGCTCAGAAAGATGAATCTCCCTAGCAGACATGCATCTACAGGCCATTGAACTCTGGAATGATCCTAGAAGTATAGTCAGCTTGCCTGAAGCACAAATATCAAGGAAAAGGATAGGCTACATGTCTGCAGTTGCAACAGTGACGGTAGGGTCAGCTAGAACCCACAGACCAGTATTGTAGGTGTTACGCACTTTCAAGTGGGAAGTATTATTGATCCTGGTGAACTCTTCACATCTGTATGTGATGAGGAAGGAAGGTTTTCGGTACTGTATTTTTCGCTCTATAGGATGCACACGACCATAGGACGCACCGTGTTCTAGAGGAGAACAAGAGGGAAAAAATCTCCCCCTCTCTGCGCAGCGTCCCTTCAGCGAAGCAGCAGGAGAAACGGAGCCCCTTCTATTTCTCCTCCCGCTTAGCTGAAGGGGCACCTACCCTTCAGCGAAAGGAACCCGAAGCCTCTGGAGCGCAGCGGGAACTCCTGATGCGCTCTGGAGGCTTCAAGCGGCTATCCTTGAAGCCTGAAGAGCGAGAGGGGTTGGTGCGCACCGACCCCTCTCGCTCTCCAGGCTTCAGCGAAAGCAACGCGAAGCCTCCAGAGCGCAGCGGGAACGCTCCCACTGCACTTCGGAGGCTTCGTGTTGCTATCACTGAAGCCAAGGAGCCTGCATTCGCTCCATAGGAAGCACACACATTTCCCCTTAATTTTTGGAGGGGAAAATGTGTCTTATATAGTGAAAAATACGGTATGTATTTTGTATTCTTATTTTATATTTTTCAGTTGTGAACCACCCTGGGGTCTTCAGATGAAGGGTGGTATATACATTTTAATAATAATAATAATTCCTGAGTGACTTTAACTTAGTGCTGTGTTGAATACATCCCACAGTTATCTAATAGTAATATCTGTTATTGAAAGATACATGATACATTATTTCAACTAAGGAATATTATTTCATGGGCAAAATAATTAAATGCTCCACCACATGTAAAATTGATGGACAGTGCAGCCTTAATAAAAAAAGCAGGTTCCTATAACCTATTGCGTATGCCATCACTTGGACACATTTAACAGCACATGGGACCCAGGTAACAGCAAACTCCAATAAATACAAACTGTGTATTTTAGACACGATAATTTTAGACACGATAATTATTCATTTGTAACACATGCACAAGACAACAGATACCTGTTGGGAGATACCATTTCCAAATAACCTTTCTTGTTTTACAGGAAAATGCTTTGTGGGGTCTGGCGACTTACGGAGACACATCCGGACTCACACAGGGGAAAAGCCGTATAACTGTGAGACCTGCAATAAAGGCTTCAGTCGCTCTGCCGTCCTGCGTCGGCACAAAAAAATCCATTGCAAAGTTGGTAACAGTGATCCAAATACACTGGATGGCTTTTCCCAGACAGTAGAAATATCTGAACTTGAGAAGCCCCAGAACTCAGACTCATTTGCCCAAGAAATATCTGTAACTTTATTGCCAGTGTCCGTGAAGTTTCCCATCCACCCAAACGGAAATTCGACCACTGAATTTGACAGCCCTGGGGCAACATTCCGCAAGGCGCGACCCACCGCGCAACAGAATGAGTGTGCGAACCAACAGAAATTGAGCTTGGATCCTGTTAAACTCTGCAAATCTCAGCAAAGACCGAATCGGACATGCTATTATAAGGGCGTGGATCTACCCCCTGAGGAGGAACCTCTGCAGTCTGAAGGCAATTCCATGACTCAGACTTCCATGACTACACTGGGCAGCGGTTGCAGCAGTGAGCTGAGTAGTCGCGCGTCTTCTGCTGAATACAGAAACAGCGAAGGACCATTTTTCTCCAGTGTGACCCTCTGGGGTTTGGCTATGAAGACGCTACAGAATGAAAGTGAGCTGGGCCAGTGACAAGTTCGCCTTATGGTTTGTCGTCTTAATAAATGAATAAAAACAAACATTTGTAAAGTGCTTCCTGTACAATGCTTTATAATCCTCACAACAGCCATATAATATAGGGTCAATCCCATTATCCTTCTTGGAGTTCCTTCATGGAGTTGACCTGGGACAGCTCAGTCCGTAGAGCAGGGGTCAGCAAACTTTTTCAGCAGGGGGCTGGTCCACTGTCCCTCAGACCTTGCGGGGGGCTGGACTATATGGGGGGAGGGGAAATGATGCAAGTGCACCACGAGTCCCGGTGGCTGCTTACCTGTGTCTTGCGAGCAGCAGGGGCTGGCGGCGGTGGCAGTGAGATGATGAGCGGCATGTGAAAGGGCTCCGGAGAGGGGCTGCTTAAAATGGCGCCCGCTCGAGCGCTGCTGCTGCTGCTGGCACTTTTAACGGAAAAAATTGAGGGCTCCCTCGGACAAAAACAAAGACACCAACCAGGATAACTTGGAGCAAAACAGCAGCCTGTAGGGTTGGCCTTTATTGATCTGTTGCAACAGGGTGCTCCCCTCACCTTCAGGAGAGAGGAGGGACCCAGAAAAATGGTGTACAAGGCCTTATAAAGACTTTTGAAATTGCCACCCTGTAGATCAAGACCCCCCTTCATGGATCACTGCCTTGCCGTGGTGAAGGGGCTTGAATAACTCAAAAGAAGCTATGAGCTATGCCGTGCAGGGCCACCCAAGATGGACAGGTTATAGTGAAGAGTTTTGACCAAACGTGATTCACCTGGAGCAGGAACCGGCAAGCCACTCCAGTATCCCTGCCAAGAAAGCTCCATGGACAAAGGCAACAGGCATATGAAAGTTATGATGCTGGAAGATGAGCCCCTCAGGTCGGAAGGTGTCCAACATGCTACTGAGGAAGAGCGGAGGACAAGTACAAGTAGATTCAGAGCTGATAAAGCGGCTGGGCCAAAGCCGAAAGGACGCTCAGTTGCGGATATGCCTAGAAGTGAAAGGAAAGTCCAATGCTGTAAAGAAAAATATTGCATAGGAACCTGGAATGTAAGAACCATGAACCTTGGTAAATTGGATGTGGTCAAAAATGAGATGGCAAGAATAAATATTGACATCCTGGGCATCAGTGAACTAAAATGGACGGGAATGGGTGAATTCAGTTTGAATGACCATCATACCTACTACTGTGGTCAAGAATCCCGTAAAAGAAATGGAGTGGCCCTCATAGTCAACAAAAGAGTGGCGAAAGCTGTACTGGGATGCAATCTCAAAAATGATAGAATGATAAGAAGGAACAAAAAGGGTTTTCTTGTGGCTGATTAGCTGCTCTCCCTGTGCAAAGGTCAGAGGGGGCAGGGTTTCTGTTGAGGCAGGTGATTAGCTGTGGGAGGAGCTTATCAGAGCTTGTAGGGCAGCGGCGCGCACAGTTTAATCCATCTTTTAGATTTAGGGGAGGTAGTCTTGAGCGTTTGTTGGGGGAGACCTAGGTTTTTTTGGGGGGATTTATTTGTCCTGTCTTCACGCTTTTTATGATGGAGGACCGCTGTAGTCACCCCCAACGACACGTTCTCAAGTTGGAGGGTGAGGAAACAGCTGCAGTCCCCTGCGGTTTCCTGCGCAATGTTTGCCATCTTGCCAAAGGTTGCAGGCAGCTTTACCTGCAGCAATTGCATGTTGATTGCCCTCTTATTTTTTTTTTAAATATTTTTATTGATTTTACAGAATACAGAATTATAAAAGAAAAACAGATAGAAGAAAAAAGAATATAAAGGTTTCAAATTTCCATAGACCTTTTGTCAAAACTACTGGACTTCCCCACATCCTCCAGACCCTGCATTATTTAAAATACAAACTTCAGCAATTTGTCATCTTGTTTCATAACTTATTGTATCTTTCAGTTTATCATGTTATCAAATTCAAAATGTTGTACACCAATTCTTATATATTTTAGTCAAAACACAATAAAATTATTTCCTGATTCCACCTCAAACTTCTTATACCTTGGTTTTCATTTCACCTGATTGCTATTGCTGGGGTTAAAATTTCCTATAAAGCGCATTTTCTTAACATTCATACAACTTATAATGTTTTTGTAGATACTCCTTAAATTTTTTCCAGTCCTCTTCCATTGCTTCTTCTCCCAAGTCTCGGATTCTGCCAGTCATTTCAGCCAGTTCCATGTAGTCCATCAACTGCGTCTGCCATTCCTCCAGAGTGGGTAAATCTTGTGTCTTCCAATACTTTGCAATGAGAATTCTTGCTGCTGTAGTAGCATACATAAAAAAGGTTCTATCCTTCTTTAACACATTCTGGTCTACCATGCCCAGAAGAAAGGCCTCCGGTTTCTTTGGTAAGGTATATCTAAATACCTTTTTTAGCTCATTGTAAATCAACTCCCAGAAGGCCTTCACTTTCGGACATGTCCACCAGAGGTGAAAGAATGTCCCTTCCGCCTCCTTACACTTCCAACATTTATTATCAGACAGATGATATATCTTAGCAAGCTTGACTGGGGTCATGTACCACCGGTATATCATTTTCATAATATTTTCCTTCAAGGCACTACATGCCGTGAATTTCATTCCGGTGTTCCATAACTTTTCCCAGTCTTCAAACATAATGTTGTGCCCAATGTCCTGTGCCCACTTTATCATGGCGGATTTGACTATCTCATCCTGTGTGTTCCATTTAAGCAGCAAGTTATACATTCTCGAAAGCAATTTATTTTTTGGTTCTAACAATTCTATCTCTAATTTCGATTTTTCCACCTGGAATCCCACCTTTTTGTCCACTTTAAAAACTTCCTGAATTTGGGCATAATGCAACCAATCTCGCACCTTGTATTTTAGTTTTTCCAAGCTCTGCAACCTCCAATTGTCTCCAATTTTTTCAATTATCTCCCAATATTTTGGCCAATAGGCCTCCATGTTAAGTCTCTTACGTGCCTTGGCCTCCACCGGTGAAAGCCACCTCGGGGTCTTACTCTCCAATAAGTCTTTGTATTTCATCCAGACCATAAAAATTGCTCTTCTGACAATATGGTTTTTAAACCGTTTGTGAACTTTAACCTTGTCATACCACAAATATGCATGCCACCCAAACGCGTTATCAAACCCTTCCAGATCTAGGACATCAGTGTTCTCCAGCGAAAACCAATCTTTCATCCAGCAGAAGGCTGCAGATTCATAATATAACCTCAAGTCTGGCAGGGCAAATCCCCCTCTTTCTTTCGCATCAGTTAATATTTTAAACTTTATTCGGGGCTTTTTGCCCTGCCAAACAAACTTAGAAATATCCTTCTGCCACTTTCCAAAACATTCCACCTTGTCCACGATCTGTAGGGCCTGAAACAAAAATAACATTTTCGGCAATACATTCATCTTTATAGCTGCTATTCGGCCTAACAAGGAAAGTTTCAATCTTGACCAAATTTCCATATCTCTTTTAATTTCGGACCAACATTTCTCGAAATTATCTTTAAATAAATTCAAATTTTTGGAGGTCAGATATACCCCTAGGTATTTCACTTTTTTAACCACATTTAATTCTGTCTCTTTCTGGAACTCATCTATTTCTGTGGGTGTCAAATTTTTTGCTAAAACCTTAGTCTTTTGCTTGTTCAGCTTAAATCCCGCCACTCGACCAAAATCAGAAATTATTTCTAAAACTCTTTTAGAACTAGAGACTGGCTCCTGTAATGTTAATACCAAGTCATCTGCAAATGCTTTCAGTTTATATTGTTTCACTCCGACCTCGATTCCTTGTACCAACCGGTCCTTTCTAATCATGTTCAATAGCACCTCCAGGACTGAGATGAACAGTAGAGGTGATAGGGGGCACCCCTGTCGTGTCCCTTTTTCTATTTTAAATTCCTCTGTCACCACATTGTTTACTATCAATTTAGCTTTTTGTTCTGAATAAATTGCTTCTATTCCATTTTCAAACCCCCGTCCCACTCCCATCCCTTCCAAATTTTTCTTCATAAACATCCAAGAAATGTTGTCAAAGGCTTTCTCCGCATCAATAAAGATTAACACCGCTCTAGTGTTGAGATTTGTTTGTAAAAGTTCCAAAATGTCAATGATGTTTCTTGTGTTGTCAAACAAATGCCTACCAGGGAGAAAGCCTGCCTGGTCCTTATGGATCACTTCATTAAGGACTTTTTTAAATCTACTTGCCAAAATGTCCGCAAAGATTTTGTAATCCACATTTAGGAGTGAGATGGGACGGTAGTTCTTAAGTTGGGTCTTTTCAGTTTCTAGTTTAGGTATCAATGTGATGAAGGCTTCTTTCCACGTTTCCGGTGCCTTCCTCCCCTCCATTATCTGATTACAGACCTCCATCAAGGGTTGTATCAAATAGTCCTTCAAAGCCTTGTAATATTTGGAGGTAAGTCCATCAGGGCCTGGAGATTTGCCTAGTTGGAGATTCTGTATGGCACTTTCGATTTCCTGTGTGAAATTTTACTATTCAGGATTGTTCTCATTTCCTGGGGTATTTTTTGTAATCCATTGGTTTTAACGAATTGATCCACCTCAAACTCTTTCTGCGGCCCTTGTGCATAAAGTTCTTTGAAGTATCTCTGGAAGCACTTTCTAATTTCCTCGGGTTTCTGAACAATTCTCCCTTCAATCTCTAGATTTGTAACTGTATTTAATTTTTGTCTTTTTTTCAACTGCCATGCTAGCAGTTTCCCACACTTATTAGCTGATTCAAAAGATCTTTGTTTCATTTGTTTAATTTTCCATTCCACTTCTTGATTTATCAGTTTCAAATATTGTGCTTGGAAAAATTTCACTTCTCTCAGCACCTCCTTCGACTTAGGCCTAGATCTTAATTTTTTCTCTCCTTCTCTTATTTTCTCCAATACCTTCTCCTTCCTTTCATTCCAGAGTCTTTTCTTTATCGTATTTTGTTGTATTAGGAACCCTCTCATAACTGCTTTACTTGCGTCCCAGATTGTTCTTTTTTCTACCGTAGTGTTTAAATTTATCTCAAAATAGTCCTTTAAAGTTTTTTGGGCCTTCTTAACAATCTCCTGATCTCTTAATAAAGTGTCATTCATTTTCCATCTGAAGGATCCGGTTGTGTTTAATCTCAATTCCACTTTCAAAGCATTGTGGTCGGAGCAGGTTCTTGGGCAGATTTCCACTTTTCTAGTCTTGGGTGCCAGTCCTTTAGATATCCATATTTGGTCGATTCGTGTCCATGACAGATGAGCTTCAGAAAAGAAAGTTCCTTCTTTTCCTAGGGGGTTCTTAACCCTCCATATGTCAATCAAGTCCATATTGTCAGTCATTTCAAAAAAGGTTTTAGGTAGTCTGCCATCTTTCGTTATGTTTACACTTTGCGACTTATCCATATGTACAGACACAACTCCATTCATATCTCCCAACATAATGATGTTGTTGTAGTCTAGATAGTCCAGTAAAGTCTCATGCAACTTCTTAAAAAATTCCGATTTTCCATCGTTTGGTGCGTAGATTCCTAATATCAAAAATTTTTCTCCTTGTGTTTGAATTTCAATCGCCAGAATTCTACCTTGTTCATCTTTAAATAAAAATTTTGGTGACAGGCTCTCCTTTGCATATATCACCACTCCTCTTTTCTTAACTTTATCCGAGGAAATAAATTCCTGGCCTAACCTTTTATTAATTAACACTTTCCTATGGAGCCTTGTCACATGGGTTTCTTGCAGGCAAATAATGTCCAATTGTTCTTTTTTCAAAATATGAAACACTTTTCTTCTTTTTTCCGGAGAGTTTCCGCCATTTATATTCCAACTAAGTAGTTGCAGAGACATCCTGGATCAATTCGTAAGTCTTACAATGGGGTATCTTGATTTTCCTCCGATCCCGGTGGTGGTAGTACTGGTCCGGCTCCAGGTGTAGGTTCCGGTGGGGGCGGTGGCCAAGAAGCTGCTGCTCCTTTTTGGAGGTCTTCCCTGTGGTCGTGTAGGAACTTCTGCTGATCCTCTGATGTTTTGATTCTTACTTTCCTTCCTTTGTATGTAAATGATAATCCTTGTGGAAACTCCCACCTGTAAGGGATTGCGTTGTATCTCAACAATTTTGTCAGTTCTAAATATGAGGCTCTAAGATCCAAAAGCGGTTTGGGTATATCTCTGTAAATTTCAGCCTTTTTACCTTGTATCTCCAAAGATTTTTTAAAATGTAAGCCTAGTATCTTGTCTCTTTCTTCCTTTGATCTCAAAATGACCAAACAGTCTCTGGCCTTGTCTTTCTTTACTGATCTACCCAGTCTGAAAGCCATCACGATTTTAAAGTCTTTGTCTTCTTCTATTCCCCAGAATTTGGAAAATAAAAGTGTCAAAAATCCCTCCAAATAACCTTCCTCCAATTCTGGGATGGCCCTCAGCCTGAGGTTATTTTCCTTACTTTTCAGTTCCACCATTGACAGATAGGCTTGCTGTTCCCCTACCCGTCTTTGCAGAGGCCTAACTTCTCCCTTAATCTCATCAACCTTTTTGTTCGCTTGCTCTGCTTTTTGATAGGCTTCCTCAGCTAGTTTGTGATTTTCAGCTGTTGCTCCTTGCAAATTCTCAATTGCTTGAGTGTGCTGAGAAACCTTTTCAGTCAATTTACTAATAGAGGATGTTGCTTGGTCAATTTTTGTTGATTGTCTACTTTTTGGTTCAAAATTGCTAATTGCTCCAAAATTTGTTTCAAAGCTGCTTCAGACCCTCCTGCTGCCATATCTTCTGCAGCAGGCTGTTCGACTTCCACCTCCTGTGCTGTCAGCACAGTTGGAACAGATGATCTACGTTGATGGGTTAAGGTTGTTTGAGTTAGTTGGGCAGATTTCTTTTCTTTTTCTTTAGCTTTAGCTGCTCTTGTTTTCCCTGTGCCGCTCATTCCCCAGCAGCCTCTGTTCAAGGTCAAATTGTCTTTTATTCCATGAGAAAGACAAATCCAGAGTGTAAACAATTAACCTCAGAAAGTCCAAACAAAATGTAGTTCCCAGGCCTCTATGTCTCCACAATCCACTGGGGGGGTGACTCACAGTTTCAAGGAAGGGAAGAGTTTTTCCGCCATTAAAGTTCCTATATTCCCTGTGTTGAATCCTTATAGTTCCGAGACAAAAGGGAAGTTCCCAAAGCTTTCTATTTCTTAAAGAAAAGCCACACGGTAGCAAGGAAGGTGGCAGCAACAATGTTTAAGTATTGAGACCTCAATACATGTAACAATTTAAACTCTTGCAACAGTAATCCGCAGTTTGACAGCTCTCTTAAGCGCTGGCAGCCCGACGGCTTGGTTGTCCCTTTTAAATCCAAAAACAAAAGTAAAGCAAGAAAAAAGTTCCAAGAACAAATCCCACAGTTTTGAAAGTAGCTTCTCCTTTATCCTTTAAATAAGTCTATAAATGCACAATAGTTCCACTTTTACGATCCCCTTTAATCTCCTCCGCATTCCTCAGAGTCTTTACTTTGATCTGTTTAGCAAGATCGGGAGGCGGACTTCCTGTTACTTGCCTCCCGTTTTCGGCCAAATTTCCAATTTTTAAATTTTAGATTCAGATTTTGGTACCCCTTACTCACGGGTATGTTACTGCCAATCCGATGTTTTCAAGAAGAAAGGTCGGCGCTCATCGGCAGCAGCTGCGCGGCTTTGCATCCACGGAAAGAGCGATGAACTCACAGTGCCGCTCCCCCTTTCACGTTCCGGAGCCCCTTACGGGGTCCCTTCTGCGCTTCTGGGGGGGCTTTGGGCACCCGCCGAGTCCCACGGCCACAGGCTCGCTCTGCCTGCGGTTTTTCTTGATGGGTCTCCGCTTTGCCGCAGCGGACGACCCTTTTCCGCGGAGCCCCTCTTCACAGCGCGAAGAGGACCGCCATTGCCGTTTCGCGTCGCCTCCGGAAGTCCCATGTTGATTGCCCTCTTAGAAGACAAAGTCCAGCAACTGAAGGAACATGTAGCTACGCTCCAAAGAATTAGAGAGCTGGAGCTCTTCTTGGAAGCAACAGAGCACACCGTCTCCACCAAGGAGGAGACAGGGGACTCCCCTGAGAAGGAGGCTAGTTCACCAACACAGGAGCCAGATATATGGAGAAATGTGACTCAAAGAAGTAGGAGGCCCAGGGTTCGCTCTGATTGTTTAGAAATACACAATCTCTTTGAGGTCCTCTCCCCTAGCATGGAAGACGAAGAGCAGACTCCATTTGAGGATCTCTCCCTCATTACAGTCGATCAGGTATATGAAGACAAGCAGCAAAGTCAGTCCTCAGGGAGTGTGCAGGCGACCTTGGAACGGACAGCTCACGGAAGAACCCCGACCAGACCTAAGAGGAGGCATGTAGTGGTGATAGCGATTCCCTACTGAGGGGAACAGAAGCAGTGATCTGTGGGCCTGACAAGATGTCTCGGGAAGTGTGCTGTCTCCCCGGGGCTAAGCTCCAAGATGTAACTGAATGACTGCAAGGAATCATAAAACCCACTGACAAATACCCCTTCCTCTTGGTTCATGTGGGAACCAATGACACTGCAAGCAATAGCCTCCAGAAGATCAAAAGAGATTACGAGGCTCTGGGCAGGAAATTGAAGCAATTAAATGCACAAATTGTCATCTCATCTGTCCTCCCAGTTGAACGACGTGGCCCAGGGAGAGAGGGGAAAATAGTGGAAGTGAACAACTGGCTTCGCAAATGGTGTAAACAGGAACGGTTTGGATTCTTAGATCACGGAGTGCAGTTTCTTGAAGATGGACTTCTGGCAAGCGATGGGCTGCACCTCACAACGGTTGGGAGGAATGTTTTTGCCAAAAATCTCAGAAACCTCATCAGGAGGGCTTTAAACTGACTAATGTGGGAGAGGGAGACAGTGCTCCTGAAGGTAGGAGTCTATCAATTGATGAAGATGATCATCCAAATGTCATAGACCGAATGGAGCAAACAGCATGCAGACCTAGTGGTGGGAGGAAAAAATCCTTAAATAAGAGACACGGGGGAATGATTAATGGACTTCAATGTCTGTAGACTAATGCGCAAAGCATGGGAAATAAACAAGATGAGCTTGAGCTCTTGGTACAACAAACTAAATATGACATAATAGGCATCACTGAAACCTGGTGGGATAAGTCCCACGATTGGAATGTAAAAATGGAGGGATACAATCTATTTCAGAGAAACAGACCAGACAAGAAAGCAGGAGGAGTGGCGCTATATGTCAGGGATGTGTATACCTGTGAAGAGATCCAAGATTTAGAACCTCAAAGCCAAAGTGAGAGCATTTGGGTCAAAATTAAGGGAGAGAAGAATAACAGGGACCTCATTGTGGGAGTTTACTATAGATCCCCTAGCCAAACGGAGGACATAGATGACGCCTTCCTGGAACAGATGGCCAAGCATGCAAAAGGAAGGGAGATAGTAGTAATGGGGGACTTCAATTACCCGGATATTTGTTGGATGTCAAACTCAGCCAAGAGCATAAGGTCAAACAGATTCCTCACTGGCCTTGCAGACAACTTCATTGTCCAGAAAGTGGGAGAAGCAACAAGAGGAACAGCCATTTTAGATCTGGTCCTAACCAATGTTGATGACCTGGTTAGTGGGGTAGAAGTGGAAGGATCATTAGGCGTGAGTGATCATGCTCTTCTGAAGTTTACTATACAGCGGAAAGGAGCAGCCAAGCATACTAGGACTCAATTTCTGGACTTTAAGAAAGCCGACTTCATAAAACTTAGGGAAGTGCTGGGTGAGATCCCATGGACAGTAATACTAAAAGGAAAGGGAGTTCATGATGGCTGGGAGTTTTTTAAGAGGGAGATAGTAAAAGCACAACTTCAGGCAATACCAATGAGACGGAAACATGGAAGGTGCCTAAAGAAGCCAGGTTGGCTATCTAAAGAACTTTTAACTGAGTTAAGATTAAAAAAGGATGTGTACAAAAAATGGAAAAGGGGGGAAACCACCAAAGAGGAATTCAAACAAATAGCCAGCACGTGTAGACACAGTCAGAAAAGCTAAAGCACAGAATGAACTCAGGCTTGCTAGAGTGGTTAAAAGCAACAAAAAAGGCTTTTATGGGTATGTTCGTAGCAAAAGGAAGAACAAAGAAACAGTGGGGTCACTCAGAGGAGAAGATGGTGAAATGCAAACAGGGGACACAGAAAGGGCTGAACTCCTCAATGCCTTCTTTGCCTCAGTCTTCTCCGATAAAGAAAACAATGCCCGACTTGAAGAATTTGGAGAAAATGTTTCAGCAGAGGAAACACAGCCCAGAATAACTAAGGAGATAGTACAAGAATACTTGGCTAGTCTAGATGTATTCAAGTCTCCAGGGCCAGATGAACTGCATCCCAGAGTATTAAAAGAACTGGCAGATGTGATCTCAGAACCACTGGCAGTCATCTTTGAGAATTCCTGGAGAACAGGCGAAGTCCCGGCAGACTGGAGGAGGGCCCGGTCTTATTCAACATCTTTATCAATGACTTGGATGATGGACTCAAGGGCATCCTGATCAAATTTGCAGATGACACCAAACTGGGAGGGGTGGCTAACACCCCAGAGGACAGGATCACACTTCAAAACGACCTTGACAGATTAGAGAACTGGGCCAAAACAAACAAGATGAATTTTAACAGGGAGAAATGTAAAGTATTACACTTGGGCAAAAAAAATGAGAGGCACAAATACAAGATGGGTGACACCTGGCTTGAGAGCAGTACATGTGAAAAGGATCTAGGAGTCTTGGTTGACCACAAACTTGACATGAGCCAACAGTGTGACGCGGCAGCTAAAAAAGCCAATGCAATTCTGGGCTGCATCAATAGGAGTATAGCATCTAGATCAAGGGAAGTAATAGTGCCACTGTATTCTGCTCTGGTCAGACCTCACCTGGAGTACTGTGTCCAGTTCTGGGCACCACAGTTCAAGAAGGACACTGACAACCAAAATGGTCAAAGGCCTGGAAACGATGCCTTATGAGGAACGGCTAAGGGAGCTGGGCATGTTTAGCCTGGAGAAGAGGAGGTTAAGGGGTGATATGATAGCCATGTTCAAATATATCAAAGGATGTCACATAGAGGAGGGAGAAAGGTTGTTTTCTGCTGCTCCAGAGAAGCGGACACGGAGCAATGAATCCAAACTACAAGAAAGAAGATTCCACCTAAACATTAGGAAGAACTTCCTGACAGTAAGAGCTGTTCGGCAGTGGAATTTGCTGCCAAGGAGTGTGGTGAAGTCTCCTTCTTTGGAGGTCTTTAAGCAGAGGCTTGACAACCATATGTCAGGAGTGCTCTGATGGTGTTTCCTGCTTGGCAGGGGGTTGGACTCGATGGCCCTTGTGGTCTCTTCCAACTCTATGATTCTATGATTCTATGATCTCGATATGAATCCAAGGCAGACCTTTTAACATCACAGTAATCCAAGTTTATGCACCAACCACTGGTGCTGAAGAAACTGAAATTGACCAATTCTATGAAGACTTACAACACCTTCCAGAAATGACACCAAAGAAGGATGTTCTTCTCATTATAGGGGATTGGAATGCTAAAGTAAGAGATAAAAGGAACAACTGGCAAGTTTGGCCTTGGAGTTCAAAACGAAGCAGGGCAAAGACTAATAGAGTTCTGCCAAGAGAACAAGCTGGTCATCACAAACACTCTTTTCCGTCAACACAAGAGACGACTCTACACATGGACATCACCAGATGGGCAGCATCGAAATCAGATTGATTATATTCTCTGCAGCCAAAGATGGAGAAACTCTATACAGTCAGCAAAACCAAGACCTGGAGCTGACTGTAGCTCAGATCATCAGCTTCTTATAGCAAAATTCAAGCTTAAACTGAAGAAAGTAGGAAAAACCACTGGGCCGGTAAGATACAATCTAAGTCAAATCCCTTATGAATACACAGTGGAAGTGAGAAACAGGTTTAAGGATTTAGATTTGCTGGACAGAGTGCCTGAAGAACTATGGGTGGAGGCTCGTAACATTATACAGGAGGCAGCAACGAAAACCATCCCAAAGAAAAGGAAATGCAAGAAAGCAAAGTGGCTGTCCAACGAGGCCTTACAAATAGCGGGGGAGAGAAGGCAAGCAAAATGCGAGGGAGATGGTGAAAGATACAGGAAATTGAATGCAGATTTCCAAAGAATAGCAAGGAGAGACAAGAAGGCCTTCTTAAATGAGCAATGCAAAGAAATAGAGGAAAACAATAGAATGGGAAAAACCAGAGATTTGTTCAAGAAAATTGGAGATATGAAAGGAACATTTCGTACAAAGATTACCATAATAAAAGACAAAAGTGGAAAGGACCTAACAGAAGCAGAAGACATCAAGAAGAGGTGGAATTAAAGACAGAGGAATTATACCAGAAAGATATGGATGTCTCGTACACCCCAGGTAGTGTGGTTGCTGACCTTGAGCCAGACATCCTGGAGAGTGAAGTCAAATGGGCCTTAGAAAGTGCTGCAAATAACAAGGCCAGTGGAAGTGATGATATTCCAGCTGAACTATAATTAAAATTTTAAACGATGATGCTGTTAAGGTGCTACACTCAATATGCCAGCAAATTTGGAAAACTCAGCAGTAGCCAGAGGATTGGAGAAGATCAGTCTACATCCCAGTCCCAAAGAACGGCAGTGGCAAAGAATGCTCCAACTACCGCACAATTGCACTCATTTCACACGCTAGCAAGGTTATGCTTAAAATGCTACAAGGCAGGCTTAAGTAGTATGTGCACCGAGAACTCCCAGAAGTGCAAACTGGATTTCGAAGGGGCATGGGAATCAGAGACCAGATTGCAAACATGCGCTGGATTATGGAGAAAGCTAGAGAGTTCCAGAAAGACATCTACTTCTGCTTGACTATGCAAAAGCCTTTGACTATGTTGACCACAGCAAACTATGGCAAATTCTTAAAGAAATGGGAGTGCCTTATCACCTCATCTGTCTGCTGAGAAATCTCTATGTGGGACAAGAAGCTACAGTTAGAACTGGATATGGAACAACTGATTGGTTCGAAATTGGGAAAGGAGTACGGCAAGGCTGTATATTGTCTCCCTGCTTATTTAACTTATATGCAGAATTCATCATGCGAAAGGCTGGTCTGGAGGAATCCCAAGCCGGAATTAAGATCGCCGGAAGAAATATCAACAACCTCAGATATGCAGATGACACAACCTTGATGGCAGAAAGTGAGGAGGAATTAAAGAACCTTTTATTGAGGGTGAAAGAGGAGAGCGCAAAATATGGTCTGAAGCTCAGCATCAAAAAAATGAAGATCATGGCCACTGGGCCCATCACCTCCTGGCAAATAGAAGGGGAAGAAATGGAGGCAGTGAGAAATTTTACTAAACGACTAAACAACAACAACAACAAGATCAAGACCACCCCTAGAAACATCATACATACATCACAGAAGGGGTGTAACCCAAGACCACCCCTCAGATACATCACACCTACATCACAGAAAGGAGGGGTTGAGGGAGGAGTTGTGGTGGTAACCTGAGTGTCCTGTCACCTGGCTGGTTCCCCCTTTCCCCCTCCCCACGAGTACTTTCCAGGTGACAGAGGGGAGTTTGCAGTTTCCTGCCCCCAGAGGGAAGAGCTTGAGAGCAGTACATGTGAAAAGGATCTAGGAGTCTTGGTTGACCACAGTCCGTGCTTTGTTCCAGTCCGTGCTGAATCCACTCCCATATGCAAGTTCTTTGTGATCTTGATGGTCTTCTGTCTAGGACCATCAGGGTTGGCATAGCAACTGGGCAGGGCTCCTGTGTATGTGCTGGTATGCTCAAGGGATTATGGCTGCCCTTTATCAAACCTTCCCCATTTTGTAGTCCTTCCTTCATGGAGTAAAATAAAAGTTGAACAGTGCAAATCCAATGTATGGTTGATTTTCTATGAATTTATAACAGAAGCGTAGCGTATGGAGTGTGTGAGTGTGAGTGTAGGTGTGAAGTTTGTACAAACTGAATGATTGGGGGGGTTTCCTGCGACAGCACCAACAAAGCCCAGCCCCCTTCCTCCTCTAGGCAGGGCGGGGAGAAGCCAGGAGGAGGGAGGGAGTGTTGGAATTCTAGCCCGGTCAGAGGTATGTGCCTATCTGTTCAGGCACCGGCTGAATTCCTTTGACCTCCCTCCGGCGACTCCCGGCAGGAAAAACATATGGGGTCCGTTCCGGCGATTTTCCTCAGGCTGTGAGAAAAACACACCAACTGCTTCTCCTCCTCCCTGCTCCCTGCATATCCCCAGGGAGGGGAATCAGACACAGACAGAAATGTAACTACATGCTTTTATTCCTGTCTTTAGCAGCCATACAGTAAAAGATGTCTGCTCTCTTCAACAAACAGAGAGAAAACTCCAAACTCCACCCATGTACATCCTGTACAGGTCATATGACACACACTGAGCTCACATCCTGTGCTCAATAAGGAGAATGGACTGCCCCTTCGTTTTCATGGCAACAGTCACATACTTCCTGTTTGGCTTTCCAGCCACAAGCAGCAGACTGAGCTGCTAGAGCCTTTGCTTGCTGCAGCATTGCTGCTTTAGAATAACATACTCCCCCTAAAGTATCAATGCGTGCTGCGAGCAAAGCGTCATCCAGAGAAGAAAACAAACAGTTGTTATACTTATAACATTCCCCTGTTGTTTCAGTTCCACCCTTGGAACTACCCGCCACTGGTTTTACCAATGTACCTCTCTGGTTGTGTGACTTCCAAGGAATGAGTGCTTCTGCATTACCTTGGTTAGCAACTCTCTGTTGTGCCTTTGTCTCTGACTCAGACACAGCTTCAATTTGACCTTGGTCGTTTACAACAGCAACAGCTAAGTTAGCAAACTCTTGTGAATACCTCTTGGGTGGTACACCCTTCGTTGCTCTCTCAGACCTACGTAAGAGGTGCTGCTCTTCTTTGCTTTCTGGTTCAACCTTTGGACTCTTTGGAGAACCAGTACCAATTGTAAACAGTGGTTCCTCCTCCTCTTCTGAGGGTCTAGTCATTATGTGAAATTTCCTCTCAATGACTGTGACAACTGAGCTGTCTGAGCTATCGCTGTCATCATCAGTACTACTGAACTCAATAAAATCAACATCATCATCAGAATCATCATCACTTCCTGTGGGAAATGTGTGAACAATCACTCTCTCCTGTTCAGGAGCACTCTCTAGAAATTTTGTGAGAATCACCTTACCAGATTCAGACAAAATTACTCTGTAGAGACCCTTTTCATAACCCACAAAAATGCCTCTGGCATTCTTTACTCCACCCGGAGCTTCTGTCCTCACATGAGACCCAAACACCTTGAAATGGGCAACAGAAGGTTTTCTATGGAACAGTTTCTCAAAAGGAGAACTTCCCAAGTCTTTTGAAAACTTTCTCAACCACGTATAACAAAATGACATCAGCGACTCAGCCCAGTACTCACGTGGCAGATGTGAACTAAGCAATTGCGCATGCATTCCCTTTTGCAATTCTTTGTTCACCCTAACACAGACACATCTGTTCCAAGCTTCTTCGGAACTAGCAACTTTGTGTCTTATCCCTTTCTTCTTCAGGAACCTCTGGAACTCCTGTAAAAGAAAAATTGGCTTCTCATCTGTGCAAAGACAATCTATGTCAGCATCATGCATATTTTTAACCTTGTCACAAAACTCTTTAAACCTCTCTAAGGCTTCTTTCGGTCTCTCCAAAAGATAAATCCAGACAAAACCTGTGAAAGAATCAACACATATTAGGTAATATTTTGCATTGCCCCTTGATGGTGGTAGAGGACCAATCACATCAGCATACACCCGCTGAAATGCCCTTTTGCCCCTCGAGGTCACCTGCTTGGCGTTTTTCTCAGCTACACCTGCAAAAGAGATCAAGTTAGAATCACAAGAATTACACTTCATGTAATCACTTTGATCAAATGTCAACAAATACAGTCCATCTTTCTCTTTGGCAGAAAGATACAACTCTCCATCTTTGTAGATCTCGCAGTGTTGATCATCATAGGACAGTTTTAGTCCCTTCTTGGCAATCTGCGAAACGCTGAGCAGATTGTACTTCAACTCTGGAACCAAATAAACATTGTTTATAGTCAAGTTCAGACTTTTAAGATACACAGTTCCAATTCCGGTCGCTTCTAGCTCTTGACCGTTGGCTAGTTGTACAACGAAGCTTTGCTTCTTAAACGTAGAAAATAGTCCTCTGTGTCGTGACATATGCTGCGTACATCCAGTGTCTAGGACGAAGAAATTCCCCGCTTCTGGTGTGGCTTTTAGCGACATCAAAGCCTTTGCAGTCTTTGCCTTTGGCTTGGTGTGACCTTTGTCTGACGCCTCAGACTTTGTGGAGCTTCCCTTGGCTCCTCTGTTCTGACGTGGCTTCTTACAGTACCGCTGAAGATGCCCAGTCTGGTCACAATTGTAGCATCGGACAACGTTCAAAGCTACGGCGTTTCCTCCAGTAGCTACAGCAGTGGGGGCGTTAGATCTCCGTTCTTGGCTCCCCCTGTCCTTGACTTCCAGGGCGGCAAGTCTGTCATGTTCACAAAGAACCACAGCAAAGACCCTCTCCGACGTGAGATCCGCTGCTGGGAGAGACCCCAGCTGACTGGCAACCGTTTTGTAAGTCCGATTCAGGCTGTTGATCACCATGAAGCAAAACACTTCCTCATCCAGACGGAAATTGCGTTCCACCATCTGTTGACGCAGAAATTTCATTTCCGTCAGGTGCGCTTGAACATCTCCATCAGGCGCAAGCCTCAGGTTGGTCAGCTTCTCAAAATACAGCAACGCTGAAGAACCTGCATCTCTCTGATGTGTCCTTCGCAGCGTGTCCCAAACATCTCTCGCGTGTGGTAAATCTTGTATGTGTATCAGCTGCGAATCTGACACACACAGAATTATAGCAGTTCTGGCCTTCACATCCTGTGACTCCCAAGCACGCGTTGGTGCTGCTGGAATGGGGTTTTCAATCACCCCAAACAGTCTCTGATTCTGCAGCAGGGCCTTCATCTTAATTGACCAAGATGCATAATTGTCACTGGTCAGGAGGTCTGGAGAAGGCAGGCCTCCCCCCCTTCTTGGCATCCATTTTGAGTCCTTGCATTGACTCTCAAACACAAGCCTCTAAAATCCAATAGCTGGCTTGTTTACACTCTGTGCACCTGGCAGCTATAACACTGGCCGCTTTGGAAAGTCCCTTTCCAACAGTTCCTTTGGGCCTAAGTCAAAACAAAACCTTGTTTTTGCCTCTCCGAGGCAAAGCCTGACTTCCAGCCCTCTCGTGAAACTGGCCTTCGTTGCTAAGCAACAGCATTCCTTCCCTTGGACAGGATTAACCACAGGAATGTTTGGAATGCAGAACTCTTCTCTCTCGGAGCTGTTTTACGCATACACTGCTCCCCGTGAAGCAGAGAATAACTCAATCTGCGTTCACTCTTCTAAGCCCGAAATCTCATACCTTTGGGCTCCGTTGCTTTGGCTGTCAGCTTCCTCTGGTCAGCTTCTGGCTGCAGAGAATCAGCTTTCTCACCTCAGGCTTCCATGGAGGCCACTTTTTGATGCAGAGGTCGATGAAAACAGCAACCGGCGTCTGCTACCACTGTTGTAATTCTAGCCCGGTCAGAGGTATGTGCCTATCTGTTCAGGCACCGGCTGAATTCCTTTGACCTCCCTCCGGCGACTCCCGGCAGGAAAAACATATGGGGTCCGTTCCGGCGATTTTCCTCAGGCTGTGAGAAAAACACACCAACTGCTTCTCCTCCTCCCTGCTCCCTGCATATCCCCAGGGAGGGGAATCAGACACAGACAGAAATGTAACTACATGCTTTTATTCCTGTCTTTAGCAGCCATACAGTAAAAGATGTCTGCTCTCTTCAACAAACAGAGAGAAAACTCCAAACTCCACCCATGTACATCCTGTACAGGTCATATGACACACACTGAGCTCACATCCTGTGCTCAATAAGGAGAATGGACTGCCCCTTCGTTTTCATGGCAACAGTCACATACTTCCTGTTTGGCTTTCCAGCCACAAGCAGCAGACTGAGCTGCTAGAGCCTTTGCTTGCTGCAGCATTGCTGCTTTAGAATAACAGGGAGGAGGTGCTGCCACCGCTGTGTGAGGGAGAGGGAAAAAGAACGCGCACGCTGGTGATCCACAGAGCGATTCCTGGACCGTCCGTGGACCGGATCCAGAAGGCAATTGGGCCTGATCCGGCCTGCAGGCCTTAGTTTGCCTTCCCATGCCGTAGAGTATGAGACTCTTAATCTCAGGGTTGTGGGTTCGATCTCTGCGTTGGGCAAAAAGATCCCTTAATTGCAGGGGGTTGGACTACATGACCCTCAGGTTCCCTTCCAACTCTACAATTCTATAAACTATCTATAAACTAAAGAGTCTGAAGTTCAACAAGTGCTGCTGAAGTGTAATTGTACCTTCAGCAGAGACTGGCAGCCAGGGAGGTTCATTTTGGTCACTGAAAAATATTTATAATACCTGTCTGCCTGTCAGTGACTCAGTGACTACCAAACCTCCCATGTTTCCATGTGGCTGTGGGGATGTGATCATGCTGGGTTCCCACATGGGAATAAACTAGGAAGGGCTGCCTCTCAGGGGGTGAAGACGTCATATGGCAAGCTTTTAAATAGGAAACGTGGTTACGGGTTGTCTAAGTAAGCAGCCAAAATATTTCTTCAGCCATTTTCTTTTCTTTTATTTTCCAGGATACTATTGATTTTCTATTCTGCTTCTCAAGAAACATGAGGCAAAATAGATTTCCCTTCACTAAGCCAGAATTTTTTTATTTATTTTTTTAAATCACACCAGTATTGTTGATTATCACATTGTTACTGGCACAGCACTGATAGATCCATTTCATTAGCTAACCTGCTGATGAAACACAACTAGCCCATGTAGGTGTCCTTTGCCTGTTTAATTTCTACCAAGAGATGTGCTGGGTCTCGTGTGCCATAAAGACAGTGCCATCTTCTTCCCAAGCCCATTTCTGCCTCCAGTTGCCACACATGGGAACCTGCCATGGTTAGAACTTAAGCCTCGCCCAGCAGTGCTCTTCCCATCAAGTCCAACATTGTGTTCTCACTGTGGTGAGCCGGATGCTCACAAGAAGCCCACAGGCAAGATATCAATGTGTGTGAGGTCTCTACATGCCCGGGCCCACTCTTATTCAACATCTTTATAAATGCCTTGGATGAAGGAATTGAGGAGATGCTCATCCAATTTGCAGATGGCACCAAACAGCGATGGGTAGCTGGTGCTGCAGAAGACAGAATCGGGATCCAATATGACCATAACAGATTGGAGAAGTGGGCCCAAACTTAACAAAAAGAATTTCCCTAGAGGCAAATGAGGCACCCGCGGAGGTGGCGGGAGCCTGGCCCGGGGTCGGGAGGGTCGGCCCGCACAGCCCCTTCCGCCGGCCAGGCCGCTTCCCGCTTCCCTTTGTTTGGCTGCGGCGCTTGTGTTCTCCTGGGGGAGCCTTAGGGTCCCCTCCTTTTTAGCAGCGGGGGGGGGGATTTCCAGGGGACATTTTCGCAGTAATAAGCCCCCCGCCCCGCCCCGGGGTTTCTACAAGAAATAAACCCCAGGGAGAGGAAAAACCAGTGCAAGCAATGCTGCGGGTGGTGCGGGGGGGGGGGCAGAGGCGCACGCGCTCCGGGAGACCCCCGCCCGCCCGCCCGCCCGCCCGCCTCGCCACCTGCCCCGCCGGCCTCGCTCGCTCGCTCGCTCCGCGGCTGCCTCGCCCAAGCTTCCCTCTGCCCATCCCGCAGCCGGTAGAAGCCTCGCTCCGTCGGAGCCCCCCGCCTCCCTCCCTCCCTCTCTCTGCCGCAGCCCGAGCGCGCGGGGCGTGGGTCGCCCGGGGGCTCCTTGGTGCTTCTGGGGCTCGGGGGGGGGGGGGAGGCGGCGACGCGCGGGCTGCGTCACGCCGGAGGAGGAGGAAGGAGCCACTCGCCGCGCGCCCATTAACCCGGCGCCGCTCCCTCCGCTCCCCACCAGCCCTTCGCCAGCGACAGGCGAGAGACCCGACGTGCGGCTCCGCCATTGCTGCCGGAGCTCAAGCCGAGGAGGCCAGGCTTGGGGGAGCCACGAGCCCAGGAACATCCGCAAAGGCAGGAGGCGAGGTCAGGCGCAGAGCCGCGCTCCGGGGGCGAGGAGGGGGGGGGACGGGAGCGTGGCATGGCCCCCGGGGGGTGGGCAGCCGCGGGCCCCCCCTGGCAGTCCTTGTGTCTCGGAGGAGGAGGGCAGAGAGGACAAAGGGGCAGAGGAGGGGGGATGGAGAGGAAGGATGGAGGGAGGCAGGGAGCCCAGGAGGGGCGCCGTGATGGAGGCGGGCAGGCGGGGGCGGAGGGAGGGAGGGAGGAAGAGAAGAAAGGGAAGCCGGGGCTTGCGGGGGGGGCACCCAGGGGGGCGAAATGGGTCTCACCCCCAGACATGCCTCCTTCCCACCCGTGGAACTTGCAGTGCAGGCTCCGCGCAAGCGGCTCTCTCGCTGCGCACCGAATTGCGGGGAAGGAAGGGATCGAGTAGCGCACTCCCCCCCCCCCGCAGCCCTCCAGGGATGACATGTTAGGAAAGTGGGGTTGGTCGTGCCCCCCAGGTGGCAGGTGGTCTCGTATCGGGAGGGAGGCTGGCCATTTTTTGGCGCAGAGTGCTCTTGTGACCCGTCCTTTGCGCTTCCGCACGTGTGCATTTTCCAGGACTCCCTTTCGTCCAGGAAAAGAAAATGGTGAAGCTGGGAAATAATTTTAGCGAGAAGAGCACAAAGCAGCCCCTCTTGGAGGATGGATTTGACACCATCCCCTTGATCACACCCCTGGATGTCAATCAACTACAGTTCCCACCTCCTGATAAGGTACAGTCGGTTTTTGGTTTCCACCCCTGACAATCGCACCCAGATCTCAGCCAAACAACAAAAGAATATCTGTCACAGAGGCTTGCAAAGCAACACTGTGAAACCAGGTTTTTCAGTTTTGAGAAAGATGCCGGTACCAACACTTGTATAGTTTAAAGGTTTTCCTTGAGAATTAAATCTATTGCTACTTCCTGTGAACCTTTTAAATTACAGTATCATATGTCTGGTACATCTGTTTCAATCATATAATATCTCTGTGTCTTTTTACTCCATTTTACAGCATCTGAATCTCCAAATCCCCCATTGTTTAGCCAGTAACCTGCTGCCAACCTCATCCCTATGTGTTTGAATAAGACGTTCATTCTGAATAATGAGGTTGTCCTCTTCTTTCCAGGGTTTGCAGTGCAGCTTAAGAAATATTTTTGAACAAAAATACTCTCAGATCTTCTCCGTTAGATTTCCCTAGAGAACAACCCCACGAGGCTCTTCCTCACCTCTTGCCTGGACTGATAGGAAGGAGGTTTTCACAAGAAATGCTTGTGCCTCTAAAGGACATGCAAAACGTGGCTGTCATGCATGGGTTCAGTCACAGTACATTACCAACATCGTGAAGTGATACTTTTCTAGGGACAGAAAGGGATTCATAGCTTATGCTACAGATTTGACCTGGTTTCATGGTTATTGCCTCTTCCCAGAGAAAAACCATAGCAGTGAATCCTCAGCACCCACACAAAATTATAGTTATTAGGACTGTGGGCTGGGGGACCCAGACAATTACACTGGAATAACCTCAGATAAGTTTGGTGGCACTGGATTTGTGGAATTCCCTCCCCAGGTGTCTGGTGCTGAAGTAGTTATTATTTCTTTGGTGCCAGGCAAATACTTTCTTATTCCCCCAGGATTCTAAATTTCAGTTGTTTTAACTGCTGCTTTTGTCTTTTTATTGCTGTACAATAATTTTTACTATTGTATTCCATATTATTTATGATAGTTGTTTTTTAAAAAACCAAGTCCTATGTGAACTGTCCTGCAAACATGTTTGTAGGGCAATATTTACAAATTTAAATAAAAATATCCTTTAGAGACAACCCAGAGCAGGTACTGGCTCTTTTTAACTAGCTTGTAAAGATAAATTGCAAGTAATGCTTGGAAAAGGAATCTGTAGATATACTTAGGGGCCTGGAAGCCTTGAATAGCAGAGCTGAGAGCTGTGGTTGTTGCAACATAGAACACACAAAGGCTTTGTTGCAGCTGCTCTACATGCTTTTGTTCACATCCCTGGGTGTGGCTTCTTGCCCACCAGATACCCTCTTTGCACTCAGCCCAGCTCTTCAGTTGTTGCTCCTACATAATTTTGTTCTCCAATAAAGAATATGACAAGGTTGTATATGGGATAGGAGCATATCTTGACATGTCCCCTGGAAAATGTTGTTGAGTTGGGCTAGCTAGTAAAGGCTTTTGGCTACTCTTTTTGGCTTTTGACGGGTGTTCCCCTTCCTTCTTCACAAGAAACTGCCAAATAATGTAATCGGCAGTTGGGCATCAAGTACATCTGGAAATTGGGTTCCAGGCTGATTTTTCATAATCATATTGCTCTTGATCAGAGTAAACCTGTTGAAAATAATAAACTTGACTAAGTTAATTTCTCTAGGTCTGCTAGGAGTAAAAGTCGGTGACTACCACCCCTACTATACTTGTCCATATAATAAACAAGGACTCCTGATGCCAGCTCTCTCCAGCATAATTTCCATCCACTCTTCACCCTGGGAGCCACAAAAGAAGTGCTTAAACCATAGGCTTCACAATCCTTCCTTTCATTGCATAGACTAGTCCAGGGATCAGCAACCTTTTTCAGCCGTGGGCCGGTCCACCGTCCCTCAGACCATGTGGTGGGCCGGACTATATTTTTTGGGGGGAAATGAACAAATTCCTATGCCCCACAAATAACCCCGAGATGCATTTTAAATAAAAGGAAACATTCTACTCATGTAAAAACACACTGATTCCCGGACCTTCCATGGGCCGGATTGAGAAGGCAATTGGGCTGCATCCGGCCCCCAGGCCCTAGGTTGCCTACCCCTGGACTAGTCCCTACAGCTGAGTTGAAAATGGGCCTTCCAGCTCCAGGTACTGGTTGTTGGTTGTCCCACCCCACGCTACTTGAATATGCGATGCCTTCTGCCACTTAACAGGGTATCCTGAACCAAGGCCATTGTTAAAAATTCCCTCTCCACCACGTGGCCCATAGGGCAGCGGTATTTGTCAGCCAGTACCTCTGCCCAATAAGATGTCCCCCCCCCCCCCCGCTGAAAGCCGATGGGTAGCTGCACACTGAGAAGGCTACAGTTTCAGCAGAAATTGTGTGACTTGCTTTGGTCTCACGATACCACGAGGGATGCCCCTGTGTCCTGTCCCTCAACCCCCACTGCTCTGTCTCTCCCTTTTCCCAAAACAGCCATTTTGCTGCTTGCAGCTACCCCAAGAATCATTTTGGTTAAAAGCAGCTGTGGACATGGATGTTGCCTCCTCTGCCTTATGGTAGCCAAGTAGCGATGCCGGGAGCATGTGCATCCCAAGCGTATGTGCAGGCAGACATAGATAGCTCGAGTGGGGAACCCCCTGTAGAAGCCTGTTGATAATGATCGGTCAAACTGCACATGGCACCCAGTTGTCTATTAGCACTGGCAGGAGCAAGAGGTTTCTTCCTAAGGCTAATGGTGGATTTTTGGTTAGAGGTGTGATGGGGGAAGAATGAACACTTCCCTTCCTTGGGCATTGTGGTCCTTATGAAAATGGCCGCTTCAGCTTGCTACTATTTAAAAACAAAACCTGGAATACTGGCTCACAACACATTCACCTTTGAAGTTGGCTTAGTTCTCAGGCGTGCAATTTCTGCTCATTCCAAAGCTTGAGGAAATCCCATCTTGGCTGGCTCCCTGAGATATCACAAGGCCACGCCCCTCTCTGGGCCAGGATTTCATATGGTTTTGCTTAGGTGGTTTTTAAATAAGCAACTAGTGCAAAAAAGGACATTCCGTTTAATGAATGTACATTGTGTGTGTGTGTGTTTGAAAAATAGAATAAAGGCAGTTTGTCACCTTGAGGTATGGAAGGGGTGGAGAAAGACAATAGGCTAGGACAATAGACTTTCATCATTCAACTGGCAATTGTGTCAACTGCATTCTGAATGCAGGAAGAAGCTGGGCTCATTCTTCTCCTGGGATACTGTGTATTGCGACTCCCTTTTTGCATCTACTTGTACCTAATTCCTTCTAGATGGTGGATGCTGAATCTGTGGTCCTCCAGATAACCCTTTAATTCCCTTCAACCATTTAACTGTTTCCACAGTTAAGGGCTTAACCAGACGCTGAAAGTGAGTATGCCTGGCACAACAAGTTGATTAGTATTTTTCCCTAGCAAACCTGTTTCCTCCAAAAATCAGACTTTTTGTGATGAGGAAAATGTGGGTTCACAGTTGCTTCAGGCAACATCATGCGGCCTCCCTGCAAACAGATCACATTGATTGCTCAGTAAATCCGTTGGAGTCGTTTTACTTCTCTGGAAACATTGCACAAATAATCAGGTAGCCAACAGTCCTGAGCTAGATGTACTAGTGATCTGAATCCGCTTAAGGCATCTTCTTCACTTCCTGAAAGTGAGCAGTGCCCAATGGCTAAAAAGCCATTTCTGCCCAAAACCAGGTCAGAATTGAAATCAGAAAACCTGTGTTATCCAGGAATGCCAGTAGATGAACAGCCACCACCTTGCCTGCAAAAGGCACTGAATAGCTTGAGCATCTTGACTAAGAAAGGAAGGTTTGCCACTGGTTGCTGTTTTAAAAAATTAGCAGGACTTGGCAAGGATTTCTTCAAGAGGGGTCTTGCAGCTGCCTCATTTTTGAAGATGTACCTCGTGCAATTCCATTAACACACTCTTGCAGAGGTAGGAACATGGCTTCAGCATGATTTCTTGGTCCGATTTCAGACTGGTGAAAAGAAGGGGGAAATGGCAGGAGGGGTGGCAGAAAGAGAGAGAGAAAGGGGGGGGGTGAGAAGGAGAGACAGGAGAGGGAAAGAAACAGCATCAAGGGAGGGAGGGAGAAATGGCAGGTAGCCACTCCCACCTTTGCTTCCAGCCGCTAGAGCATAGTCCTTAACAGAAGAAAAGCTTGCTCACCTCTGCATTATATAGTGTTGTTTGCTAGTGATGTGATTTTAAAAAGGAGACTTTTCAAGGTTTAATTTTATGGGGAAATTCTACCTAGGAAAAGAGCATGGTGTAGCAACAGGTTTCCTCATTCATGAGGCATTTTGAAGTTTTACTATTGAAATTAGTGGACTTACACAGTTGAGTAAAACTTAGTTGAATGCCACCATGGGTTAGGGGGTTAGGGGGCGCAAATTACTGGCCTTGCCCCGGGTGCTGATAGCCCACGCTACGCCACTGCCCTCCAGCGCACATTTTGAGGCACGCAGGGGGCTGCAGAGGGGAGGGAAAAAGGCAAAGGCCTGCCGGGGATGTTTTGCTCACCAAAGAATGGCACGGTGTACAACCCATTATTTCAAGGAACCTTTAAGAAAAGGCTTAAGGAAAGGTGGGTCAGTGCTATTGAGCTGCCCAATTTATAGCTTAACCTCTTAGTCACGATGCACAGGAGCTCTTCATAGGGCCCGAATCTGTCCAGCTTTCTGATTCTAGAAAACAGCAACATTTTAAAAGGTATTCTGCAAGGATTTAAGTCAGGGCTCGCCAACCTTTTGGGGCACATTTGCACATCTGGAGAAGCTGTCATGGGCAGCACACACACAACCCCTCATGTCTCACAGACTATTATATTGGCTACAACAGAATGCTTCTTTCAAGCATGATTTTTTTTGGAGGGGGATGCTGGGGAGGGAAACCTGTGGGTGCCATGGAATGCCACTGTGGGCACATGTGCCATGTTGGCCACCCCCAATTTAAGCCACCCAGTGTTTAAGGAAGATTTATAACCTTAAGCACATTGAGGTGAACGTGAACACCACTGGAATTGCAGATGTCTGCTCAGAAGTAAGCCCCGTTGGTGCAAGACCCATTGAAAACAGAGTAAGGATGTTTAGAGTTGCAGCCTAAGGATGTTTATACACAAGCTTCCTTTTGCACGGAAATATACCTAACTTAGAGACTTGAATGATGGTCTAATATGACACCAAGGTAAAGGGCAAGACTTGGTGTCAAATTAATGAGAAAAAAGCAGCATCACAGGAAATGAGGTGGTTGTTACACATCTGCTTCCAGAAATAATCTGCGTTCATAATTTCCCAATACAGTGGCAGAAGAAGGCGCATGTTACGCAGCTGCTTAAAAAGTGGTGGGGAGATCCTTGAGACATCAAAAACATTAAGGGTGACCTTTTCCCATGAAGATCTTCATTCAGCAAATGAGGCCTTGCCATGATACTTTGCAACCTGGCTTTTAGGAAGTACAGTAGCCCAAACCTGGCTTTTAAAGGAAGCCTTTGAATTAATTTAAATTGCAGCTATTGTGATTTGCTTTTTGTTGGCTCTTGTTTTTAGTAAGTTACTCTTTTTAATACCTTGAGGGTCGTTGAGAGAAAGCTGGCACATAAATATACCACCCATGGATATGTTTCCTGCACAAGCAAACCCCACTTGAAACAAACAGGAACTGTTTCACAGGAGAACTTTCTGGTAGATTATGCTCATAATGTTCATGTCACTGAGGACGGAATTGCATGTAATGAGTTGAATCACGATTTGAACAGCTTTCCCCCGATGCCTCTGACGTGTGAGCAGAACTGGATTCATCAGGTTTGTTTTGTGCCACTTGCTTTTGCTGCAAACTATATTTAATGAGCAAGTCATGCACAAAGGGAGAGACGGCTGCATTGTTATATGTTTGAGAGTTTGGCTGCACCAATCAAGCTGGTAATTGGTCTCCTGTTGATGTTCCTTGCAAAGGTGGTGGTCAAGACAAAAACAGAATATGAACCTGACCGCAAGAAAGGAAAATTCCGTACTCCTAAAATAGCTGAGTTCACAGTCAGTATCACTGAAGGTGTCTCAGAACGGTTTAAGGTAAGTCATATCATAACTTTATTTCTGGCATAAAGAAACAGATGCTTGACTTATTCGCTTATATTTAGAACCTATCACCTCGCTCACTTGGGCCTTGCAGGTGGCTAAACAAAAAACAACAACCTACAACTATTGTTGCATAAATGGGAGAAGTTTGAAGTGAGGAATTAAAATCTTTAGTTCTTTGGTGGAAGAATCATAGTGAAACCTTTGCCAGAATATTGTCTTTTTGGTGCCTCTTGAAGACATTCCTCTTTCAGCAAGCCTTCTAGGTGGAGACTTTTACCCCATCTGGTATCCGATGAATTTGAATAGATTTATAGAAGTGTTGCTGTTTTTGAAAGAAAAATGTTGATTGTGTTTATATATGCTAGAGTTTTAGCTGTTTTATATATGCAGTTGTTCTGTGTATGTTTTTATTTCATTGTAAATTGTGCTTGGGAAGCTTCATGAGAAGTGATTCATAAATGAAATTAAATATTTATTATTATTATTATTATTATTATTATTATTATTAATTAGACTGAGATTGCTCTAAGAAAGCCCCACAGACCTATATGCAAATCTTAGGGCTCAGACCAACAGGATAGTCTCTTGCATGTGCCTCATTTAAATTAATGGGAACTGTGTGTTTAAATATGGCATGTGCAGGATAATTCCCTATTGGATTATGCCTGTTTATCTAGAGGCTGTTATTTATTTAGCATAAAGGAATAGCTCCCTGAACCTTTGCTCCTTCTTTCCCATGTTAACTTTAATTTCCTTAAATGCCCCTCCCCCTTATTCCTTTGTTCTTAGGGTCTGCACTGGTCAGTAGACTGTCTCAGAAATTTGATGTTTGAACTCATGAATTTGCTGGTTTTTATCATCCATTTGACGGTGCATGAAAAATGTTGTTCTCTAATTCTGTAAACTTGCAAGTACCACAGGCCACCAAATCAGTAGCGAAGGATAAATCCTGTCCAGGTTGAAAATTGTTGGAGGGCTGATTGAAAGGCGGGCCAAAAATCAATTTGCTTTTTCTTTTAAAGATTGGATGTTCTTGGTTAGCAGAGAAACAAAAGATTAGCTTTTGTTGGAAGGTGAGGCTGGATTAGGGCTGTTTCTGAATGTTGCTATCCTTGGCATGCATCTTGAGGCAGCCCTTACTTATTCTGTACCAGTGGCGTGAAATCCCTCCTACTGGATGTAATGGATGAGAAGACTTGGCCTTGCTGGTGCCTACAATTTCTGTACTACATTTTTTTGGGACTTTGCATAACAGAGGAGCATAAACCAACATGGGACAGAACATCAAAAACCCATTACAAGTTCCTGGAACAGTGTGGCTGTATTGGGAAGAAGGCGTAGCTTTGCTAACCCAACTGTCACCAGATTAGACAATAAATATGATTTAAAAGTACAGTGGTACCTCGGGTTACATACGCTTCAGGTTACAGACTCTGCTAACCCAGAAATAGTACCTCGGGTTAAGAACTCTGCTTCAGGATGAGAACAGAAATTGTTCTCCGGTGGCGCAGCAGCAGCAGGAGGCCCTTATTAGCTAAAGTGGTGCTTCAGGTTAAGAACAGTTTCAGGTTAAGAACGGACCTCCGGAACGAATTAAGTTCTTAACCCAAAGTACCACTGTACTGAGTCATTGGCAAGTGTTTGGAATTTAGAGGAACAAAAAAAGAGAGAGAAATTAACCTTCTCATAGTTCAGATTACCTAAGACAAAGAGAGCAGATAGACAGGTGAGCTTCTTGGTAGGAAGGAAGCCAAGCAAAATTGCAACACTAAAAGGATAGACATAATGGATAGCATTGTGCTGTGACACAATTCATATCTGATCCCCAGTCAATGCCTATAACATTTGTGCAACTCCATTCAGAAAGCAAAAGGCCCGAGGAAGGCATAGTTACAAACAGCTAAGATTGGTGGTGAAAACAACCATGTACAGCTATAGAATCACAGAACTGCAGAGCTGGAAGGATCATCTAGTCCAGGCATGTCCAACAGGTAGATCATGATCTACCGGTAGATCACTGAATGTCTGTGGTAGATCACTGGTAGATCATTGACTCCCCCCAAAGAAGCTGAACAACTGCGGCTCCCCTCCTCCCTAAAAAAACTCAACAACTTTGACCTGAACCCCCCAAAAGGGGGTAGATCACTGCCAGTTTTTAACTATGTGAGTAGATCG
Source organism: Podarcis gaigeae (assembly GCF_964106915.1). Taxonomy (NCBI): domain Eukaryota; kingdom Metazoa; phylum Chordata; class Lepidosauria; order Squamata; family Lacertidae; genus Podarcis; species Podarcis gaigeae. The sequence goes on along the minus strand of NC_139685.1, from coordinate 3,136,147 downwards.
CAGTATCTTGGGAGCTGGCCCCCCCTGATCTGGTCCAACCCCCTGCTCTGCCAGAATATGCAGCTATCCCGTATGGGGATTGAACCTCCGACTTCGGTGTTATCAGCACCATGTTCTAACCAACTGAGCTCCAGATACTGGCCAAAGGTTTGAGGCAAGGTTATTTCTTGAGAGTTTCTTCCCAAACAAACAGCTGAAGCTGGTGGTAATGATGACATGCTGCACTGTGGGAGTTTTCAGCTGGTAGAAAACTTTAGTTTTATTATTATCCGTTTGTCAGCTTATCATTGGACTAGAAAATAAACTAAGCTGCAAGGAGGAGATTGGAATCTTTCGCTTCCATTTTGATTGACTTCAGCTTGCTGTGTCATCCCAACTCAAATACAGTAGTTACGTAATCTTAACAATAATTTATTGAAGTGTCAGTAAACCATAATTAAGACTGATCGTTTTTTTGTCTGGGTTCAGACCTGTAGTTGGTCAAAAATGAATGTGCCAATGACTGTGCATGACATTTAGGCTTGTTTAACATCAGTGGATCTGTAGAGTGCCATACATATCACTAATGTGTCCTGGTCCTTCCACTAGTGACTAGTGGAAACAATGGGACTCCGACCGACTTCTGCCTTGCACTCAGTTTCTGAGACAAGTGACTTGGCTTTTGACCTTGTTTTCTATGACTGGCCATAGCAGCCATTTTGTAAATTAGGGTGCTCCCTCCCCCAATGTCCCTATACCCACGACTCTCTGTCAACACTCCAAATGTGTCCACTAGTCCAAAAAAGCTGGGGACTCATCTCCTATAAGAACAGCTTAAGATTAGCCTACCTGCATTTGTGCCAAACTAGATGAAACTCTGCAAGATGGGTGATCTCTAAGCAGGTTGTTGTTGTTGTTGTTAAACTAAAATGCAGTTTTTGGGGTAAGAAGGAATCTGACTGGAACAGCAGAAATGATTAAGGGGTGCTTAACACTTTCCCTTCAGGTGAGTCTTCCAACCCAAAATGGCTTGGTCAGCTACTTTTTGACCCAAAGGGAGATAAATATAGGCATCTCACACACAGTATTTCTCAGTAATTCAGAGCAGTTTGGGGAAGTGTTGTTTTTATTATGTATTTTGTGATTTTATGTTGTAACCGCCCTAAGACCTACAGGTATACAGCGGTATGCAAATTTAATAAATAATAATAAATAATAACAATTCTGGGAGGAGACTAGTGAGCTGAAAGGTGATGTAGCCATCTGTCATGGATGCTTTAGTTGAGATTCCTGCATTGCAGGGGTTGGACTAGATGACTCTGGGGGGTCCCTTCCAACTCTACAATTCTATGATTACATGCCTCTATAAAAAAGCAAGGCCAAGCCATGGTTTGCCTCTTGCATGCTTGGAAGCTCAAATGACAGTTTACTGTGACACCTCAATTTAACCAATGTCCTGGGTCCAAATAAGAATTGAGTTCTAGTAGTTTCTAAATCATTTTGTGTGTGAACGTGTACAAAATACAGCATAGTGTTTTGTAGATTAAGACTTCAAAGTTACATTGTGAAATATAATCTACCAACAACTTTTATTAAAAGCAAATCAGGATGTTTTTGCGTGTAAAAGCTGAAGACAGCTATTTCATGCAGGTAGAAGAAAATAAACAAAAAGCAACTCCCGAGTCATATATACTCGGAGGATTATTAAATGTTTGCATTGTTATGTACTAGTGGATGGAACATGAAAAACCCATTGTCACTTAGATATTACTTTATGGTTATCACACTGGGATTACCTTCATGGTATTAGATTGTTGGGTTTGGCTGCTAAGTAACGGATGCATTGGAGAGAGTTTGCTGTAGGATTTTGCTCCCCTAGAGAATTGCAGGATTTATCTTGATGCTGAAAAGGAAAAGGGAGGAGAGGAAATCCGTACTTTATCCAATTATATGTATCCTTTTTCATTCTAAAGCTTAGAAATCACAACAATCTGTAAGTTTCAGTTACACTGCTTGTAGCATTTTAAGGTGGCCAATTCTCACTCATGATTGCTTCCTGTGGCGGGGGGGGGGGGGGGGGAGGGACACAGACTCCCTGAGCATTTTTATCTCCTCTCTCCTACCCTTGCAAGTTGTTCTGGGGGTTTTCCTGACCCCCACAATGCAATCTGAGCTTCAGTTTATTGTTCTCCATCCAGTCCATTAGTGTCTGGTTTAGGACTCCCACCACACAGAACACAGTGACGTGTGCATCATTGTATGAAGATCTTTGCATGAGGGTCCCAGTGGCAGAAAGCATCCAGAGAGGTATCTGTTAGCAAGGCCTTCAAGAGACAAGCAAGCAGTCCACAACCTGGTTCATAGGCTACTGCAGCGAAGTGCCCATTGCTTTCTGAGGTTCCAAGCCACTCCAGAGCCAAGAGGACTGGGCAAATGGTGTGGCTTCATCTCAGAACTCCACTGCCCTCCTCTGTGTAGCAGGAAGGAAGCACGTTGCCCTGCCCATGAGTTCCTGGAGGAATGAATTTCATGGGAAAGGCTCCCATGTCTTTTGGGAGTTCTTCAAAAATTAAAATACATTACTTTTACCTTAATTAAAAGACATCACTCTTTTCTAGTCAAGCATCTCTGGGAATTTAATCTGTCTGTACGGTTCTGGATGTTCTGTCCAATTTGAATGGTTGGAATATTGTTGCTCTTGCTGTTTCCTATGGTAATGGCAGTTCGAAGAGTGGGCTAGGAACCCTCAGTACAGTAACACAGTACATTTCTGGCATCTCTGACTAGCCAAGTGCAAATCCCCATCCTCCCAATGCAAGAATTCAGATGGCCAAAAGAAGGAGGGGATCTTTTTGGCATTGTGGCTGCATGAACTTCTGGTGGACAAACTGCTCATCACTTCACTTCTCCCACTTTTCAGTGGAGACAGGGCTAAGTATGAATCTAAAAGGACACTCCGTATGTTCATGACATTTTCTTATGAAAGAGTGATCAAAAACAGAGTAGAGCCCTTATCACCAGAAGCAAAGATAAGTCACAGCTTGGATAATCCTCTCCAGGGTAAATCAAGGCAAATGGAACACAGGTGACTTGTCAATAAAATGAGCAATTTCAGCTCTATTAGCATGTCAGTCACTGTGTGGTTTATAGACTTAGGTCCATAAGGGATTCTGTTTCTGTGTTGTTGGAGAGCAGATGAAATGTGGAAGACACCAGTTCTATTAAATACAGTGGTACCTCAGTTTACAAACTTAATCCGTTCCAGAAGTCCGTTCTTAAACCAAAACCGTTCTTAAACCAAGGTGTGCTTTCCCTAATGAGGCCTCCTGCTGCCAGTGCCCTTCCACCGTTCGGCTTCCATTCTTAGACCGAGGTAAAGTTCGTACTTCTGGTTTTGCAGCGTTCGTAAACCAAATAGTTCATAAAGAGGGCTGTTCTTAAACCGAGGTACCACTGTAGGCAGTAAAGAACCTGTCCCACCAGGCACTGCCTGCCTATCAGGAGCAAACTCTCTGCTGAAGGATAGAGCTTTCCATCTTTAGAAGAACAGGGAAGAAGTACCTGAACTCAAGTTGGTTTTTCATTGGGGTTGAATGAAGCCAGAAACATAAAGACCAGCCTTTGAACAGGTACTGGCATTCAGAGTTTGGTGTGAAACATTTTACCAGAACAGTTGCAGTGAGCAAGGCTAAAAATAGGCTTAAGAAGCAGACTGTATAGCCATAATACATATCATTTGACTCTTGGTTAGCAAAGAGGAAAGACGCTCTCTTGTGCTGCTAGAATTGACTTAATAAAACCTGTCTTGAAGTAGATGCTGTGCTTTTCCTAAGTTCAGTTGGCACACCAAGCCCGTGCTCCAGTTTATGAGGTGGAACTAGAGGCACAAGCCTGTAGGGATGGGGAACTGTGGCCCTTCAGATGTTGCTGGGACCCACGACTGCCATCAGCCGTAGCAAGAATGGTCAATGGTCAGGGATGAGCAGAGTTGTAGTTCAAGGATCTGGAGGCCCCAGCTTTTCCATCTCTGATCTAAAGAAATGTGTAGTGTTGGTGCACAGAGACAATTTTGACAGAATCTTCACGCTTTCTTTTGTGGGGGAAGAATCACAGGAATTGTGCAACAGCATGAATGGACTCGTATATCACGGTAATTTAGGTGCACAGTATATACCTGCTCCGTCACGGAATGAATTGGAGCTCTGGTAGGTTTCAGAACTTTCCATCATTTTCTGGAGTGGTTTTTTTTTGGGGGGGGGGGTGAACAGTGTGCATTAAACAGAAAACTGTCTTGCTAAGTATGTTGTTAATATATTGTCTGTTTGCAGGTAACTGTTTTGGTCCTTTTCGCCCTTGCATTCCTGACGTGTGTTGTATTTCTGGTAGTCTACAAGGTTTACAAATATGACCATACCTGTCCAGAAGGCTTCATTTTCAAGGTAATAGAAAGTTTTCTAAAACCAGCAACAACAGAACACAGTGATTCCAATGTATTGATCATCTGTATTGTTTTAGGGGCATAACTAATAATGAAAACTAAAGGAATGGTTCAAATAGGTTGGGGTTAATTCAGGTTAAAAACTAAAGGCGACCTGAGGGACTTGCAAAATTATGAAAGGCAGGGAGAACATGTTATTTCTGTCCCTCTCAATTCTAGGCTATTTTGCACTAATATTCTACATAATTTAAAACAGTAACAGAAGCCCTGTGCACTTGTGGAAGGTGTTTTGGTAATATCCCAATCAATGTTCAGAGAACTGAAAATGAATACAGAATATGTGTCAGCCAATGAAATAATGTTAGTTGATTACTTTTGCCTATTCAGACAATAGATTTCAGTTTAAATAAATGCAGGGTTTTTGACTCCTGACTCCACTTTTTAGAGATGCTGACGGGTGAGAAAACTCAGTGTTTAATGAGTTATAATTTGCCACACCAATCATGCTTATCAACTGCTTTGAGAACATGGACATGCCCCCAGATCCAGTTTGGAGCTGAATGTGGACTTAAGCAAGCTTAAACACATACACCACTGAATGGAGAACCAGTCCCATGTGCCATCTGGTCCAGCACACTTTCCCCTCTTGGTCCAAGAGCTGAACCTGGAAGCAAAAATGAAATTCCACTTAATAGCTGCTTGAGGCAGGATGCTCCTAGATTTCGTCTCTCCCACCTGGCTGCTCTCCTTTCCCTCTCAAGCAAATGATTGGCAACATTTCTTTAAAGTGCTGCAGGAACCACATCATCAGGTACTCCACATAGAGAACATGTGTTGAGGGAAAGGTCTATTATAGAAAGGTTTTAAGGAGGTTCAGCCATGGACTTGATAGAGCTGAAGCGTAAGAAACTGAAGAGTCAGGTTGGACTTCATGGGAATAAACAAAAAAGTGAGATTTTCAGTGGTTAGTGGTTAAGAGCGGTGGACTCACAATCTGGGGAACTGGGTTCGTGTCTCCGTTCCTCCACCTGCAGCTGCTGGGTGACCTTGGGCCAGTCACACTTCTCTGAAGTCTCTCAGCCTCACTCACTTCACAGAGTGTTTGTTGTGGGGAAGGAAGGGAAAGGAGAATGGTAGCCGCTTTGAGACTCCTTCGGGTAGTGATAAAGCGGGATATCAAATCCAAACTCGTCTGAGTGCACACAGCCAGGATTTTGCAGTTCTTGCTTCAACACTTCTTCTGCCAAACTGCCTTTATATTTGGAGGGAGTTTTAAAAGTTGTTTGGGGCTACTGGGATGGAAAATTGCATCAAAGGTGTGCATGCATTTTTATTTTTTTTGAATGACTGTTGAGGTAGGGTTTGTGCTGGATCATGGTCCATGTGCCCACCTCCTACTGAGAATCTACAGGAAACAGGAAGTCCTTTTATGATTTACATATCAGGGAAAACCGTTTCACTCTTCTAGTGCGTATCTTGGAGGGATGGTGTATCTTTCTAGGGTCTTCCTATGTGACAAAGTGTACCCACAGCAGACTGAGTGAGAATTTAGGAGAAAACTTCAGTATTCCTTCAACCTGCACGGGATGAAAACCCAGAGAAAGGGTGGGTACATGGGTGTTGTAAGCAAGTACAATATGCAAAGCTAGAAGACTGTGTTTTTAGTTTCATGGTGCAGAAGTTAAGGTGGGCACGTTTGTTGTCCTGCTCTGTTATATTTGTTTTATTCTTGTTACCCACCGTAGATTAAGTTAAATTACAAACAACAATAGAAAAATGGCCTAGAAATAATTTAAATACATTGAAATGATTGTCTTTCAGAACAATCAATGCATTCCGGCTGGATTAGAGAACTACTACTCTGAACAAGACTCTAGTGCTAGAGGGAAATTTTATACAGTTATAAACCACTACAACCTGGCCAAACAAACGATCACACGATCCGTATCTCCGTGGATGACAGTGCTTTCAGAAGAGAAACTTTCTGAGCAGGAGACTGAAGCAGCTGAGAAATCGGCTTAATGTGATTGATCTTGTTGATTGGAAGGTATCAAGGGGGCTTTCATCGAACGTCTCATTGTTATGGATAATTTAGAGGTTACTCATATTTATGGTGCAATTGCTTTGGTTTGCCGATAACTGCTTTGCAAAAAGGAAAAATAAGAAAATAAAAACTTAGACCATTAATGGCCAAGTGCATATCAGCATTGCTTTAGAGCTTTAACACCAGTTTCTCTGTTAATAATTCCAACTTAGGTACCTTCTTGCAGTTTAGAATTCCATTGAGCCATCCAGGGGTTTGGACACAGGGGAGAATTGTGCATTTTACTGTGTGTACTAATGTTTCATTTTTAAATCAGTTTTGCAATCTGAATTATCATAGCCATAACTAGAAATTATGTGGGTTAGTTAATAAACTGTATTTAAAATTGGTTTGCGACTCCAAGATGAGTACCAAAAAATAAAGTTGACCTGTTTTTTCTCACTGTAACAGATATGTTAGAAGTAATTAAGTTCTTTGCAACAAGGCATGCTTAATTGTTGTTTTGTTAAAGCTGTGAACATTTCACTGCATTTCCACTATGGCTAGAGAATCTTGTATATGGACTTGCACTGACACAAAACAGACACTACGGAAATGTACATTTTAATGGTGGATCATGATGTTTAGTGAATGTGCAAAAATGTTAGGCAGCAAAATATTCTGATAAGTAGTGGAGCCCTACGGAACAGACAAAAAAAGCCACTGTAGAGGTAGCCCACAATGTAATATGTGCAACACGACAGGAGGAGGAGTTTTCTTAGAACTTTCTCTTTTGTACAACAAAATGCTTTGCGTTAGCAGCACCATTTGGGCATTTTCTAATCTTTTGACATTAAGGCTGCAACCTTAAGCATATTTACCTGGAAAACAGTTCCACTGGACTCAGTGGGACTTTCATGTAAACATTTTAGAACTGGGTGTAAGGGAGAAATGCATTAAATGCATAAAAAGAGCCCTATTCCCATTGGATTTCTGAAATGGCATGTGGGGAAAGGGAGGAGACATGCTGCCTTCTTGAGATAAACTTGGATGGGGTGGGTGATGGGTGGGGGGGAGTAGTAGACAAGCCTAGAATTGTAGGTGCACGTTTATTGTGTTGGCAAGTTTCTAAACTATTACATGTTTATTATTTATAAACCTTTCAACGTACATTACATAAATATTTTCATTAACTTTATAACTGGAAAAAGCGGCTTAAACATTGGGTGGTCAACCTGTAGCACGCCTGGAATAAACCACGGAAATGTTGCGTGGCAGGCTGTGGCTCAGAGATTGGCTTTGCCTCTTGCCCATGTGTCCTGTGCTGTGCTGTTGTGCTAGCATGCACTGCAGAGGCACCAGAGCAATGCTTTATAAGTAGTGGCACTTGACAGGATGTCCAATGGTACAAGTACCCCTGGTTGAAAAGCACTGCACCAGAATTATACTCTCTCAAACCTGGGCCTTGACTTGCGTACACTTGATCCAAGGGTTGGTCATCACTGGATCAAAGCATTCAGCTGCTATTTTTGTTCATGCTCTGAATGTGCTACTTCCCAGTGGACATGTCAAAAGTTTCATTATTTTTGTAGACACGTGCTTTCCAAAAACACCTATGTAGTAGAACAAACATGGTTGGTTCCACTTCTGGTTACATTTTCTCCCGATACATTTCAGCATCACGAGCCTGCTTAGCAAAAGCCAGTTGTTTTTTTCATTAAGAACTTTTCATACTGAACATAGTTTCATGTTGTAAAAGAACTTTTAGTATGTCATCATTGCTGTGTGGAATGCATAAAAGCAATAAATTATGTGCCAAATCTTTCTTTTGCATTTTGAAAAAAAAAGTTCGGTCCCATATAAACATATTAAACTATACCATGTTTGTATTTCCTAGTAGTCAGGTACTTTATTGAATGTAAATTCACATGTAACTTTTGACATTTTCACTCTGTGTAAAATAAAGAAAAAGGAGGATAAACAAGTCTCAAGCTTAGTATGTTGACATAGATATATGTATTATTGCATTTAAAATCAATCAAAAATGAAGGATTCCAATCACTGTACGTATGGCAACATTCACCTCAAGTTTTCCTATGATGATTATTCTACATGTCTACGATTGAAGAATTTGGATTACTTTGTTCTCTGTAGTGGTGCATTTATGTAAAAAGAAAGAAATGGAAAGCAGTTTTGTTGTAAATTGAAATGCCAACTGCAAAGAATCACATTCTAAACAGTCAAACCTTTCCTTTTCAATGCAATCTGGAATTTATTTTGCCTTTCTGGAATAAGGTTCATTTAGGCCATCAGTTTGATTTTTTTCAACCTGTCACGTATGAACTTTGTTGACAGATGAGACTCTAGGACTTGCTGTGAACTTCAGTGAGTTCCACTGGCTTGGTCACTGAGCAGCACTGCAAAACTCCCACCAGCAATCCATGTGTGCAAAAATATTTAGAAAGAGACCATTGTGATAAAATATTGGGTAAATAGCTAAAAAGCTATGTTGGTTGATGCACTACAACAGTTCCCTGTGTGAACTTACACTAAACCTAACTTCCAGTTGGACCAGTACTTCTTGTAGCAGGAGGTGTAGAAATGCACATGTCTGGTCAAGGTATTTCGACCATGATGGTGCATGAAATACAAGACGTATTGCTTTGTAAGGAAAACATCTTCAGCAGATTTTGGTCAGGGCTATATGAATAATGAATAGGCCAGGGTTAGCTACCGTACCAGTCCAAGAATAGCAAAGAAAAGGAACACATCACAAGGAAGAAGAGGATCCACACACGAAATCCAGCATTATTCTTGATTGCCTGTAGGGGAAAAATACATCATGATTTCTCTCAAAAGGGTCTAATTCAGGACAGGGCAAAATCTTTTCCAGTTTGAGCCCTGAATACTATTATTTAGCAGTAATGGCTAAAGACAGGCCTTCAAATCTTTAGCTGCACGTGAACATAAGAAGAGCCTGCTGGATCAGGCCCAAGGCCCACCCAGCCCAGCGTCCAAAGGAGATGCCTATGGGAAGCCTGTAAGCAGGACCTGGACCAGATGAATCACATCTTTTAAGAATACGGCACAGTGAATTGCAGGGGGCTGACGTAGATCACTGCTATGAAATATTATAAAAGGTGGGCAGGCCACCTATCGAATGAGCAGCAGCAAGACTTTGGGTTGATGAAAGTGCAAATCTTGGGTCATATCACAGGTGAAAGGCCCTCTTAGGCCACTGGTGAAAAGTTACATCTACCGGGAGTTTCCTATTTTAGACACCCTTTTTTAAACAACAACAACATAGTAACCAGCCTGAAAAAACTTAAATTCGATTAAACATCTGGCTCAGTTTTATGCACAAGGCTTTATGCACAAACAGGAGATAAAGGATGAAATAGCTTTCTCTAGTAAGCACTAAGTATACTCAGACTATTGCCACAATTTCACTTTTTTTCAAGACCCAGCTGCTGAAACCAGAAGCTTCTCAAGTCTTCATGTAAAATGGGTGTTTATTTCCTATTGATGTGGAGAAAGCAAAGCCCACAGACCATGCCATTATTTGCCCAGGGATGAGATTTGTTTTCCTTAAGAACATTTTAAAAGTGGCTTTATGGAGGAAGGACCATGTGTTTGACTAACAAGGGTGTCAGTGTTCTCTCAAAATACATTACAGGCAGTCTGTTAAGGTCAAGTAGTATTTGATTTTTTTAAAAAAAAGGGGGGGGGAAGCAGACATTACCTCTCTTATGTCTTCATTTCCTTCCTTGATGTTCTCTGTTGCACCCACAACTAAGTGGTGGATACTGTCAATCTCGGCTTCCTTTTAAGTAAGTTGAAATATATAACGTAAAAAACAGGTCATAATCAAACTGCACAGAATCATTTAATTGTAGAGTTGGAAGATACCCTGAGGGTCATCTGCAATGCAGGACTCTCTGCTAAAGCATCCGTGACAGATGGCCATCCAACCTCTGCTTAAAAACCTCCAAGGAAGGAGAGTCCACCACCTCTCATGGGAGTCTGTTCCACTGCCAAACAGCTCTGACTGTCAAAAAGTTCTTCCTGATGTTTAGTTGGAATCTCCTTTTTTGCAACTTGAATGCATTGGTTCCAGTCCTAGCCTCCAGAGCAGCAGAAAAGAAGCTTGCTCCATGTGACAGCCCTTGACCTCTCAGTCTCCCCTTCTCCACGCTAAACATACCCAGTTCCCTCAACTGTTCCTCATAAGGCTTGGTTTCCAGAGCCTGGATCATCTTGGGCACCTTCCTCTAAGCACCTTCCAGCTCGTTAACATCCTTCCTAAATTGTGGCACCCAGAACTGGACACAGGACTCCAGGTGGGGTCTGACCAAGGCAGAATAAAGCACGACTACTACTTCCCTTGATTGGAACACCATACTTCTGTTGATGCAGCCTAGAATAGCATTTGCTTGCTGCATCACACTGTTGACTTGTTCAACTTGTGGTCTAATAAGACCCCTACCTCCTTTTCACATGAGAAATAAATGTAAAGATAAAAGCTATGAAAGGTAAGTGGCCTGTTATCAGTTTCTGCTCGCCATAAACTGAGGCCAGAGCTAGCTGTTAAGGCACACCTGGAGCTACTGAAGTCATGTAGCAGCACCTTCAAACCTCTTCACCCTCTTTCTCATCCTGAAGCAAAGTTCTTAACCCAAGGTACTATTTCTGGGTTAGTGGAGTCTATAACCTGAAGCATCTGTAACCTGAAGCATCTGTAACCCGAGGTACCACTGTACGTGGAATGCGTTTTGAATAATTTTTCAGATCAAATGGAGGAGGAGGGCACAAAATCTGCCCAATATACAATATTCTTTGGAATAAAACTATCCTTATTTGTGAGGTCACCAGCCTCACTCACCTCACAGAGTGCTTGTTGTGGGGGAGGAAGGGAAAGGAGAATGTGAGCCGCTTTGAGACTCTTTAGGGTAGTGATAAAGCGGGATATCAAATCCAAACTCCTCTTCTTCTTCTTCCTCCCCCCAACAATGCCCCTGCACATGTCCAGGACATGTTCCCAAAGCCCATTTGAGCTGCAGAAGTCCCCTTCAGTGCAGTGGAGTCCCTGTGGAACTCACATTTTATTCTTCTTATACTATGCCTGCCTTTTTGTGCTCAATCACTCATTTTGCCTCTCTAACTGCAGCCTTTTTACCTACTGGAAAAATACTAGAATACAAAGAGCCAATCAACCACCTTCCTGTGGTATTTACCTGCTGTAAGACTTTTTCTGTGAATATCTCTTGAAGTCTAGATATTTCAACCACCTTCCCTTCAATTTGTCTATTTAAAAAAATTAAAAAGCCGTGTAAGTACAAACATTTTAAATTTCTTACAAACTTAAGTAAACATAATATGGAGCATTTCTTATGAATGGAGAATTGCAAGCCAAGTGAAGCAGATTAGGAAAAATAAATATTAACTCAGTATATCACTAGCTAATAGCTTCTGTATTGGTGTGTAATAGAAAGAGAGAGAAGTATCCCTATAACGTTAAAAGTGGATAGATAGGATGAAGATAGCTGAAATGGGCAAGATGACCTATTTCTGACTCTGTATAAGGTGGTGTTAGTCAGAAAACTGTGTTGTCCAATTTATCAAAAAACTAGCAAACATGAAGGGTGGTTCAAATTGTGCATAAGCTCATTAAAAAGAATCTTTCAGCTCCACTGATCTAGCAGCAGATTTATGAAAAGAAACTGTGAAACTATATCTACATCTTGGCTGTGAAGCTCTGCTCCCTGCCTTGCAGACCGTTCCCCACCTAGAATGATAGAATTGTAGAGCTGGAAGGGACCACAAGAGTCATCTAGTACGACCCCCTGTGATGCAGGAATCTTTTGCCCAATGTGGGGTTTGAATCCACGACCTTGAGATTAGGGGCCCTGACGGACTCCAGCTGCAAAGGCTGAGGCTGCAAAGAGGCCAGAGGCCATCCTGGCTGTGAGTCCCGGGAGACCTGCTCCCTGCCTTGCAAGCCTTTCCCACCTGGCCTGAGAGGGCAAGGCCTTGACTGACTCCAGCTGCAAAAGCTGAGGCTGCTGACCAGACTCGTGGGCTGGGGGGGGGGTTGGGGTGTTCTGTTGGTGGGGAGTAGTTGCTGTTGTTTTTTCCATATCTTTATTTTAGATCTTCTTGCGTTTTGTGTGGAAATCACAGTTTGGTAATTTGGGCAATTACTACTTTTGTCATGTTGTTGTAATAATTAGTAGTAATAATAATAATAATAATAATAATAATAATAATAATAATAATTTATTTATACCCCGCCCATCTGGCTGGGTTTCCCCAGCCACTCTGGGCGGCTTCCAACAAAACACTAAAATAGGTAAAGGTAAAGGTACCCCTGCCCGTACGGGCCAGGCTTGCCAGACTCTGGGGTTGTGCGCCCATCTCACTCAAGAGGCCAGGGGCCAGCGCTGTCCGAAGACACTTCCGGGTCACGTGGCCAGCGTGACATCGCTGCTCTGGCGAGCCAGAGCTGCACACGGAAACGCCGTTTACCTTCCCGCTAGAAAGCGGTCCCTATTTATCTACTTGCACCCGAGGGTGCTTTCGAACTGCTAGGTTGGCAGGCGCTGGGACCGAGCAACGGGAGCGCACCCCGCCGCGGGGATTCGAACCGCCGACCTTTCGATCGGCAAGCCCTAGGTGCTGAGGCTTTTACCCACAGCGCCACCCGCGTCCCCAAAAAACACAATAACCTATTAAACATTCCAGTAGCACCTTAAAGACCAACTAAGTTAGTTCTTGGTATGAGCTTTCGTGTGCATGCACACTTCTTCAGATACACTGAAACAGAAGTCACCAGACCCTTCTATATAATATATAATATATAATATATAGAAGGGTCTGGTGACTTCTGTTTCAGTGTATCTGAAGAAGTGTGCATGCACACGAAAGCTCATACCAAGAACTAACTTAGTTGGTCTTTAAGATGCTATTGGAAGGAATTTTTTTATTTTGTTTTGACTATGGCAGACCAACACGGCTACCTATCTGTAACTGGAACTATTAAACATTAAAAGCTTCCCTAAATAGGGCTGCCTGTTATGTATCCGTTTTCATGTTGTGTGCGACCGTGAGCATGGAAAGGTGGCATATGAATGTATGTATGTACATAAAGTGGATTGGGAAGCACATTCTATGTGCCGCAAGGGCAGGCGAGGGTGCGGGGAAGGCTGTACCTCACTTCATCAAACAGGCTGTTCATTTCTCCGACAAGGCGCTGGTTTTCCTGCTCAAACTGGAAGGAGAAAGTTAACAATAATAACAACAATATGAGGCTTAAAGGTCATTCCACCCTCAAGCACACCCACAACCCACACCACAAAATAAACCATGAAATTTGGTGTGCAGGGATTCAAAGCCTCTGGAAATGAAGCATTCACAAACACTTGAGCAGCAATGACTGCTTATGAAGGCTGATAATTACTGTATTTTCCATGTATGAGACTAGGTTTATTTACAAAAAAATTAGGTTTAAAATTGGGGCTTGTCTTATACATGGGTAGTGCTGAGGGGTGTTTTCTTAATTTGGAGTTCCCCCAAAATAAGGGGCATATTATACATGGAAAAATACAGTTTACCAGGAACCTGGGACTTTCTACCAGTCTGAGTAAGTTACACCACAGTCAATGTTGGGTTTTACAATGCTGAATTAGGCCCATTAATTTCTGAAAGAGTAGTCAGGATTTTCACTGCTTTCCTATTTGAAGCAAAGTAACCTGTAATATAGAGAGCACTTTCACTTTTATGTTTCTTTGGGAAGACCCTTTAATCCTCAAAAACATATCCTAGATAAATTTAGCATTTGGAAAGCCTCTTGGACTAATAATCTATTACAAAGCAGTCAAATGAATATGAAGTTGGACAGAGCAGTATATACTCAAAATAATTTACATGATAGAAACTGGAAATATGATTCTACAATGCTCAAACACAGATTTTCTTAAGAGAAATAAGGCAAGTGGTTGCAAACTGATGATGTAATGTGATAACCTGTATAATGGCACAAAGAGAGCCTGAGTTAGTTACAGAGGGTGATATCCAACATTAGTTATACACAAAGTAGTTCCACTGATTTTAATGGATTACTCAAAGGATATATTACCCAGAATAAAGTCCTTTATTACTGTTCCAGTACAGACATTTTCAAATGCAAAACAAATTATTTCCCCGAGAGAACAAAACAATAAAATGAAAGTAGCTTGGGAAAATTAGATAGAACAGAACAATATTTTACTTTATCTAACTAAACAGTGCCCCGTGTTCTTATAAGAACTATAAAGTCCTTAATGTGTTAACGGGGGTAAGGAAAATTCAAATTATCGCATAAAAATGTTTCGTAAACCAGCCTGCAGCCCTTTTGGTTGCAATTTTCCCAAACACATTTTAATATAAAACTTCTGCAGTGTTTTCAATATTTCTTTCCATCTTAGCAGCTAGTTTAAATTAGCATAATTTTCATGAAATTGGACAGTCTAAGTTTCCTGATATAAAGGAGTATATAAAGAGAAGAAAGAAAATGTTTGAAATCCACTTAGCTAATTAGCTGGATGCTTTAAAATTCAATTACATGACTGAAGAGAAAGAGCTTACAGGTATGATCTAGGCAGAGTGGAGCATTGCAAGACCACTGTATTTCAAAGATTAAAGGGCTTTCTTAATTCTTTCCTTGAAATCAGTGAGACTTTGAAGTGTTACTGCAATCATGATAGGATGTATTGTGATTGTGTACAAAAATTGGATTTCCCCTCATTCACATGAGAACAAAGACCTTCAGTTTTAAACATCAAAATGGAGGCAGAAGATCACAGGCAGAAAATGACTGAATTTCTGGTTAAAGGCATGGTAAGTAGAGATTTGGTTAAGCAACATGTGTACTGATTTCATAAAGAGAATTAAGTCAAAATATGGTCATATGCTGCTGTATCTTACATCTCTTGAAAGACAAAACTCATGAGCCAGTGGACGTCTCCAGAATTATGGTCCCAAATAAGCAATCAGAAAAGGTAAGCAATTAAGTTTGAAGGGAAACTGGTGGCACTGTATCCCCTTCCTAGCCCCGAATGCCTATGTCCTCGGTCTAGCCCAGGCATAGGCAAATTCGGCCCTCCAGATGTTTTGGGACTACAACTCCCATGATTCCTAGCTAACAGGACCAGCGGTCAGGGATGATGGGAACTGTAGTCTCAAAAACATCTGGAGGGCCAAGTTTGCCTATGCCTGCCTGGTCTAGCACAACCACACCACGAGGGAGGGGCCAGGTGAGCAGAAAGCAGCACTGATCCCTCTGATTTTGAGAGGCACTGAGCTTGAAATCCCATCATAATGCAACAATGGCATTGTGTGGCATGGAAGGCCCTTAAAATGTCCTTAAGTGATTTTTGTACCAGTGGATTCATAATAATATCCTCATCGTATACCAGGTATGGGGAACCTTTGGCTCTCTCAAAGTTGCTGGACTACAATTCCCATCCGTCCCAGCAAGCATGGCTAATGGCAATGGATGATGGGAGCTGTAATTAATCCACATCTGGAAGGCCAGAGGTAGTATGGAAAAGTAAGTATAAGAAATTACAGTATCTTCTTTGGGAAGTTTCTTTATGATTCTTAATGTTAGAATAGCTCCATCTGCTTGTGAACGGAAATAACTATTTATAGTAGAGATTTAAAGCAATAATTTAAAATCTTAAAGGGCAGTCTTAATTGCTGCAAAATACTTTCCCATGAACATAATGGCTTGACAACAATCACCTTCCCAATCATATGATTAAGAATTTTAAGCAGGTCCTGACATAAAGAATAAGAAAAGCAAACATGCAGGGTGCATTTGTTAAAGCGTTGCTTAGCAGAAAAGGCAAATGACTCAGTGCATGCATTGGACTTATTTCATTTTCAAAATCCGTAGATATAGCTAGCTAGGGAGAAAGTCAACAAACTGGTAGAAAATACAACTTACCATTTGGATTTCTTCAGGTGAAAGCTCATCTTCTCCTTTGCCATCACCCCAAAGTCCAAAATTAGTGTGTTCATCTATCACATTCTTATCTGCAAAAGAAGAGACAAACTATGCTCAACATGTAGCCAAAAACTGCTAGACCTATTTAATATTATTCCTAGTTCAGCAATAACTGA
This sequence comes from Podarcis gaigeae, assembly GCF_964106915.1. NCBI lineage: Eukaryota > Metazoa > Chordata > Lepidosauria > Squamata > Lacertidae > Podarcis > Podarcis gaigeae. The sequence continues at coordinate 3,119,546 of NC_139685.1, read as the reverse complement.
ACTGTCCATAATTTTATTTGCCTCAATTTTAAAAGCCAGCTTTTAATTCCTGCCACCAGACTTCTTCCTCTTATTGGAGATGTTGAGATGCTCATATTCTTAACTGATGCTGCACTTTCAGAAGGTTTAAAGCTGAGGTTACCTCAAACCCTTTTGTGCCTGCTTGCAGAAACAAGGCAAAGGAAGGTGGGAGGGATGGAAGCTTCACATTTTTAAAAAAAGGAATCAGTGTGTGGCTGAATGTTCACAGTGCTTAAAAAGTTGTTTTAGAAGGGTGTTAAAAAAGCTGTTTTATGCTGTTCCCTGCGGCAGAGAATCATCCACATTCGATCAGCAGACAGTTCTAAATTATGCAAAAAAGGTACTGTTTAGAACGTGCCCCAGAGCACTCCTGATATTATTAGTTGCCTACTTGCATTACATAAAGGGGATTTGGGGGGATGAGTGACCCATGCTTACACTTCTACCCCCAAAAGAATTACCTCTCTGGGAGAGTGGAATATTTTAGTGTAATGTAACATTCATATGGGGCACGGGTGGCACTGTGGGTTAAACCACAGAGCGTAGGACTTGCCAGTCAGAAGGTCGGCAGTTCGAATCCCTGTGACGGGGTGAGCTCCTGTTGCTCGGTCCCTGCTCCTGCCAACCTAGCAGTTCAAAAGCACAAAGTGCAAGTAGATAAATAGGTACCACTCCGGTGGGAAGGTAAACACCGTTTCTGTGCACTGCTCTGGTTCGCCAGAAGCGGCTTAGTTATGCTGGCCACATGACCTGGAAGCTGTATGCCGGCTCCCTTGGCCAATAAAGCAAGATGAGCGCCGCAACCCCAGAGTCGGTCACGACTGGACCTAATGGTCAGGGGTCCCTCTACCTTTTAACATTCACATAGAAAAGCCCAAGCTGTTTCTGTTTGTTTTCCTTCAGATGGAATCCAGTGGCTTTCTGATATTTTCAACATTGGCAAATAGTAACATCAGTTAAGGCAGGGGTAGGCAACCTAAGGCCTGAGGGCCAGATGTGGCCCAATCGCCTTCTCTTAAAATGCATCTCTGGGTTATTTGTGGGGCCTGCCTGGTGTTTTTACATGAGTAGAATGTGTGCTTTCAATTAAAATGCATCTCTGGGTTATTTGTGGGGCGTAGGAATTCGTTCATTCCCCCCCTCCAATATAGTGTGCCCCCCCCACATGGTTTGAGGGACGGTGGACCAGCCCACGGCTGAAAAAGGTTGCTGACCCCTGAGTTAAGGCACCAAACGCACCTGCTGGGATATAGTGTTAAAAGTCTCCATACTCAACTTACGCATGTTGGCTGTTCAATTTTCCAAGGGGTACAAAACTAGATAGGGTACTGCTGCACTTTATTTTATGTTTGAAGCCTGCCATTGGTTGTGAACATTATTTTCCTACCAAGATCCTTGAATGAGATGTGTTTTGCTTAATTTGTACTTGTTTATATTCTTGTCTCTGAAAGTGTTTTCAATTAGACCGGCAATGTTGCCGTGTGAGATGCTCACTTCTCTTGGGAAGCCTTTCAGGAGACTTCTGTTTAAAAACAATTCTGGATGCGATATTATACTGAAAGACACCTCCCACGTTAGGCTCTGTAACTAGGCATGGTGTCTGGAATTACTGTTCTCTTCTTTATTAAAACAAAGGCTGAAGAAGACAGATGAAACATTTTTGGAACAGTGACACTGGCATGGAAAGGGCCTCTACCACATTAAATCAAAGCTACATTTCTTCTTTCAAGGGAGAAGCAAGAGTCTCTCCACTGTGATTATATATTAACATAGTATTCCATGGTTCTTTTACTATTATGTATTCATTTAAAAATTAATGATTCTTTATTTGCGTCAGCCATCGGCCATAGCAATAAAACAACAATACGGTATATAAAGAATAAAAGTAAAAAGTCAATTATATAAAATACATTTTAGGGTTTTGAATCAACAGTCAAATATTTTGATTGCCCCAGCTAAAATCCTTTCAACCTTTGCTGTCACCTTCTCATTTTGATCTGCCAAGAGAAAGGACACTGTGGCAGTGGTTTCATTAATTCACACCCAGTTCCATATCTTTTGTTCCTACTTCCTGATTTTTTAAAAAAATATCCCTTCTGTTTACGCTTCAACAACACAACATTATTTTATATCCCACTCTGGATGGCTCCCAACAAAAATAGTAAAAACACAATACAACATCAAACACTAAAAACTAAAAAACTTTATCCCCAAATGCCAGAGGTTTGATAGCTTTTTCCGGAAATGCCTTTTCTCCATCTCCCACCTTCTTGTGCAACCTTTACAAAAACTGATGACCTACCTCAAAAAATGACACTGCCTGAAGGAACTGGTGGGAAGGGAAATGATGCTGGTTTGACAAGAAATAGCCTTTCCCTGTGTAAGGTACACACCGGTGCTATGAACAGAATATCTGCTTATTATTCAGAAGCAGATAATCTCTCTTGCATTAAATGGTACCAATTCTGCAAACTAAAGCTACGTTAGGTGAAGTACACAGCTCTGAAATCATATTGTTTTGTTTAACTGAAGGATATAGCCATGTTTGCTTTAACTATATCCACACTTTGAACAAAAAGCCAGAGTGGTTTTCATTTAAAAGTGCCAGCTATCACCTACAGCCCTATGCTTATTTACAACATTCACAAAACAGAACTACAAACAGAGAAAGAGTGGGGAAGAGTAATCTAATACACACAAGGACTTCTGCTTACACAACAGGGCCTCCCCTGCTTCCCCTACGTTACCCAAAATTGGCTGAGAGGGGAATGGGAGAACCCCCAAAAACAGCAAGGTGGGGAGAGGAGTGGGCCGACTGGTCCACCTGACGAGATGCAACGCTTGGCAGACAGAACGTTAATTCCACCCAGTTCCCTCTATTAGCCCCTAGGAACCAATTAATTTTAAGTACTACCAATGCCAGTGCTCTTATTGTTAGGCAACTGCAACCGGGATGAATATCAAGAAACAGGGGAAGGCGAGAGCTCACAGAAGCAGGTGCCCTTAGTCCCAGTTTAGCTCTGGTCGCCATAGCAGCCTGTCTCCTACAGGAAACACAGGGGGGATGCGATTTTCACATTTGCACATTTATTTATTTATTTCAGAAAATTTATCCATTGCTTGATTGTAATGGAACCTCAGAGTGGTTTACAGACGACAGAACAGTAAAACCAAGAAAACATTCGCAACCCTACTTTTAAAAAATTACAAAAATTAAAATATTAAAACAGATTTCTAATTGAGGTAGGGTTGTCTGAACAAGGATGCTTTTAGCAAACACCGAAAAGGAGTACAGTGGTACCTTGGGTTACAAACTTAATTCGTTCCAGAGGTCTGTTCTTAACCCGAAATTGTTCTTAACCTGAGGCCCGCTTTTGCTAATGGGGGCCTACCCCTGGCACGTGATTTCTGTTCTCATCCTGCCGCAAAGTTTGTAACCCTAGGTACTACTTCCGGGTTAGCGGAGTTTGTGACCCGAAGTGTCTGTAACCCGAGGTACTACTGTACAGTGAAGGCACCTGCTTGATCTCAACAGATAGGGAGTGTAAGCGCTGCCACACTAAACAATTAAGCTCTTAAAAATGTGGGATGGGTATTATATGGCATATGTGGTGGTGCAAATTCAGCCCATCAAAGCAGTCAAAAGGGCACATGTGGGGTAAGGCAATCTCATTGGTAAACTGGTCCCAAATTATTAAGGGTTTTGCGTACTAATAGCCACACCTTGAACCTGGCCCAGAAGCAGTTCTCTGAGCGCACTGGTTCTATGCTGACAAGGCCTTGGGAGTGTTGCAGCACTCTGCACTAACTGCCGCTTCTGGATCAAGTGCAAGGGAAACCCCAGAGAGAGTGCACTGCGGAAATCCAGTCTTGGAGTAACCCAGTCTATAGTGGATGCATTGTTTTCCGTCAGTTCAAGAAGGACTGAAATTATTCTAGTTGACCCATATGCTGCTGAAGCCTCATAGGAGAAACCATGCATCCCTGTCTGTAGAGTCTCCTTCTCCCTCACTCCCATGAGGTCTTTCAGGGAAAGCCAAAATAGACATGTTTCTCCCCATGTCACACTCTGGGCGCATTCGCACTTCCATTTGTCCCATGATCTCCAGTAAACCCACTGTTTACTGCTGAATCAACAAACGCCAATCTGCAAAAAACCTGAGCAAATGCTCATCACATACAAACACACCACCTCTAAAAAGTGGAACATGGAGATAGAACAGGACTGAAATATCACCTCTGTTGTCTTCACAAGTGAGTTTCTCTTCAGAATCTTCCGAAGTTGTTTGAGCAGTTCTTTCAGGAGAAGAAGTTACTTTGGATTTATCACTCTGTTCTGGCTCAAGCCTGGATCTAAATGAGCAAATACATAAGCAATTAAGAGCAAACAAACCAAGATCAAGTGCAGCTGCAGGCTCATACCATGGTCCATTATGCTGGAATAGCACATCTCTCCCTTCAGCTGGAGGAAAGTTGGGGCAGGTTTATACACACAGAATTTGCCACTGTGGTGCCATATGATAAGGCAACAGATGAGGTACACCTCCTCCTGGCCTGCCTCTGTAACGTCAAGTTCCTTCCATGCAGTAAGAGCTAACAGTTGCTGCTCTGGTGGCACCTGGAACTTTGCAATTGCTTTCCCCAAAGAGCCACATACAGATCTTTAAAAAGGATGCTTCTATTCTATAATGAATGATGTGTCTGGAAATAAGAGAAACATGGTTCTTCCCATTTTTCCACATGAGGTCTAACAGCAGTGGCTTCAATGACATGAGGCAAGAATGGCTAAGCATCCAGGCATATGCATTTCCCCACATTAATACTTCACTTTGCTGCTGAATTAACATGGCAAACCCTTAGCAGAGTTTAATGAAACTAAGTTACCCTGAGAGCCTTACAGAACGCCAAAGGCAAGATAAAAATGGAGGGAAGCAAACAAACAAACGAAACCCTTGGAAGGTTGTTGTAAACCAACTCTACAAGAAAGTAAAAAGAAATTCAATGTTTGTGTCACACTCAAAACTGAAGAAAAAGTATGTGGGCATGAGAAAGAGAGATGGAGGAGGGAGAACGCCTTCTTGGGCAAGCTGCAGTAAGTGAAGCTATGGGTGGCTTGTTGGGACCATGCAAATTCCTGGAGAGGGGTTTGCATCTGTATTGCTCTGCCCCAAACGTTTTTTACTCCCATGTTGTATTCAAGTAAACCAAGGTTTGTCTCAGGGCAGAGGTTGGCAAACGTTTTCAGCAGGGGGCTGGTCCACTGTCCCTCAGACCTTGTGGGGGGCTGGACTATATTTTGGGGAAAAATGAACGAATTCCCACAAATAACCCAGAGATGCATTTTAAATAAAAGGACATATTCTACTCAGGTAAGCCACCCCCCGCCGACTCTCCCCTCCCTTCTCCACAGCACTGGATGAGCCCCGGTGACTGCTTACCTGTGTCTTGTGAGCGGCGCACAGAAGGGCTCTGGAGAGGGGCTGGCAGCAACAAAGCCCGAATTGAGCCTGCTTACAATGGCGGCCGCTCGAGCGCTAGCGCTGCTGCTGTTGTCACCAACAAAGCCCAGCCCCCTTCCTCTCGGCTCTAGGCAGGGCGGGGAGAAGCCAGGAGGAGGGAGGGAGGAGGCACCGCTGAACGCGCGCACTGGCACAGCCCAAACAATCAGATCCACACCAGACGGTCCAGAAGGCAACTGGGCCGGATCTAGCCCCCGAGCTTTAGTTTGCCTACCCATGTCTTAGGGTGTCATTCAAACCCAGGCTTGTGGTTAAGCTCTCTCCTTCAGCAGCAGCCAAGGTTTGTTCTTGGCTATGATTTGTGGTTAGTGAGGAGAGAGCTTATACACAAGCTCAGATTCTGACGACATACTAAATCAAACCAAAGCAGTGAAGAAATGAAAAGGACTGGGGAGGAGCAAAGCAGGAGCACCTTCCTCTTTGGGAATCTGCACTTTCGTGCATCCCTTGTAAGGTGCAGTTTGGCTTTCTGAGGCATGTGAATGAAGAACATACCTATTTATCATGGAGACATTTCACCTGCTCACAAATTTAATGAGAGTTCCAAAGAAAATCAAAAGCACGTATTTAAAGGAATATTACTTACAATCTTTTCTTATCAACTACTCGCTTGACCCGGATAGCCCTTTGTTCTGAATACAGCTTACACACTCCTTTATAGTTATGAAGATGCCATGTAAACAAGAGGAAAATGGTATACATTAACATAAAAAATGTCTTGCTAGATCAGGAACCACCCGGATGTACCTGTAAAACTCACAGGTTGAATATGATGGATGTCTGACTGACAATATACCACCTCTGTAGTATATGCTACCTCTTTGATATAGCACTTCTGAACACAGAGGATCAATTTTTAACTTATTAGAGCTAATAGTCATTGGTAGACATGTTCTCACTATACGTAATAAATGGTTTTTATCAAAGTTGTGTGTTCTGAACTTTACTACCAATCAATTTTATTGAATAGGCATGAATTATAATTTTTTATTAAGAGAAAAGTAGCCTGCACAGAATAAAGTTCACTTCACATTGTTCATAACTTTATAAAATTTCTATTATGTGCCCCCCTTGTTGTTTCCTAACAAAAGGAATAGATAACACTGCAGGGTAGTTGAAAGCTACACTAAGCTTCAGTCTAACCCGCATCCCACAGCAGAGGTTCAAAACTATGAAGGGCTGTAGTTTACCACTATTGACCTACAGTATTTAGTATTAACTACACTTCAGGATGTCATATCAATCTAGCAAAGGAGTGCTGTCCCAACCTCCAGGGTCATCCATACCAGTGATAATACTTCACCAGGGTTCAATATTCTTACTTCAAATCTATTCTGACTTTAAGGCTTCTAGTGTTAGCACAAAAAAAGTATTTTTCTCCCTCTTTAAGTTGCAAGAGGGAGAAAAAAAGTATTTTTCTCCCTCTTGCAACTCCCCAACAATACTGTAATATTTCTGTTGGGCTTGTTAATTTTAGTGGACTTGTTAGGGATACCCTAACAAGTTAACTTAAACTCTTCTCCTGTTAGCTTTCCTTCCAAAGTCAGTTTGAAATCTGCTTTGCTTTTTTAAAGCCAGTTGACTTGTGTGCATTGAAATTCAAGGTTCCAGTTGCCCACAAATGTTACTTGGGACACAACATATCTATAACTTTCCTCCCTACACCACTGCCTTATTGTCACCCGGCAACTCTGGCTGTCTAGCTGTCCCAGCAACGGAAACAGGGAAGCACTTATGAAAAGGCTACAGCGATGCACAGCATTTTGGTCTAAGCTTAAAGAAAATAATTATGGCTAGACAAAATAAAAAACACCACAATTTCAAGAAAAATATATACTTTTTAAATAGTCTCCAATGAAATCTAGGACAGCTTCTCTGTGCTGCTTCACTTGCGGGGAATGGATGTCCTTGTGTGCTAAAAAAACCAAACAAACACAAAAGCATTATGCTTCGCAGATAAACGATTTAAACATCTGGCACAACTCACACATTATTTTAATCAATTTACCTTCTGTTCTGAGTTGCTGAATTGCATCAGCACATGTTCTCATAAAGATCTGGGCATCCTGGTCAATCTGGTCTCGCTCAGTGTCTGTCATCCGCACATACTCAGACATGACATGGCTGGGGGAAACAGTCAGTGTTGTTAATTTTATTTTACCACACTCCGCTTCTGTTTCCTTAAGTCCACTGCAACTAGTGTCAGGGTATTGCTCCCACACTAGTTACCTCTTCTCATAAAATAAATACCGCTATTAAATCCAAAAGATGAATACTGCCACCTGGTGATGTGGTTTAACCATTCTAACACGTGACTAAAAAGAATTAAAGAGAGATTATTTCTTATTTTTATCCATAAGCCGCCTTGAATCCCTGTCACTGAAAAAACAGGGTACATATATGTGTGCGCGTGTGTTCAAAAGATATTTTCCCTCCCACTATGGAAACAATCAGCTTTTTCTTCCACACTTCAAGCAGTTGTCCTTCATCTCTCCTTGGGCATATCTGCACTTAGAAACTGCCTAGATATTCAAATGTGAAATAATCTTTTGATTTTCCTTCAACATTCCATTTCTTATTCCTCTTTTACTATCTTACCCAGACCACAAGTTTTTGTTTTTTAAAATGAACACTGGGTTTTGACTGAAGTGACTTTCAAGTTCAAAGAGCTTTTCCACACGAGCAAGGCAGCACCTCTACACTACAGGCTATGGCACAAAGCCGAAAAGGGAAGCAGGCCAAAGACTTCCTTGGCAGTGACGCGAGGTGCTGGCAGGTAGCTTGGTTGTCCCCCAGATTCCATGTGCAGGCTTAATCCCAAAAGTGGCTGTGGTCTTTTGGTTGGAGGTGGTGGCAGCAACTTCCTAGTGCATAGGCTGTAGGTATGAACCGGAATCCATGCATCCACAGCCATCTCAATCCATCACAACAGACAAGGTTCCAAAACTTCTTTTCATTAAACAAACACAACTTTCTTTTTTACCACAACCTTTTATTCTTCCTGTTCAGAGGGAAACCAATTTAACATTCTTTGACTATGAGCACAGGTTCAGTAATCAGAGTGGAAATTTAGCACAAGAGTTTTCCCCAAAGGGAGAGAGCATCAATCCAATAATGTTTCCCTTCTTCACCACCCACCCACTGTTCCTATTGCAATATTTACCTGTAGGCATTAATATAATCTTTCCTGTGCTGCAGAAGAAAATCTTTCAGTTTCCCGATGTTATTGACCTGAATAATAAAAAAAAAGCAAAATGTAAATAATGGATTTAAAAATGAAAGGGAAAAGAAAAGCATTTTATGTGCCCAAGATATGATACTTGAACATCAAATGCACGGTGAGGGCTATTTTCAAAGAGCACTCAAATTGCACTGATGCACTAATTCCAGCAAGGCAGACCAACTTAGGCCTACCTTCTGTCAACCACTGCCAGACCCACGAGGAACTGGAACTCCAGTTTTGCTAAAGGTGTTTATTTTCAGATTAGAACAGTACATAACGCAAGTCACAGGTTGCAAGAATCAGCCGTTACATGAGAGGGCAAAGGCACAGGCTAGGCAAGAGCTAAGATGTTGAACCAACAAGTGACATGCCCCCTGCACTTTCCTTTTGAAGGATGGGGTGAGCACAATACTGACTGCTGCAAGCGGTTGGGAGTCTGGGCAAGCAAACAGGCACTCCGTCCACTGGGCAGGTTAGGTGCTGTTGTGTGAGTCAGTGCTGTGGTCTCCAGGTGACAAAGGTGGAGTGGTGCTGGCTTGGCATCCGGTTTGCTCCCAGCTGCCTCTCCTGAAGGGGGGGGGGGCGTTCTTGCATAACAGTGAAGGCACCAGAGGCGGCTCCACAGCTAGAGAAGCTGCAAGGTGCAAGTTTGGAAGCAATCTGAGAACTGGCCTGAGCCTTCTTTGGAGGGTGCATCTCCATCCCTTCACCCCCTGGGATCCTCCCCAGCATCCTCAAGATCAAATCCCCAAGCTCTTCCTCCTCCTCCTCAGGGTCCGACCACGACCTCCATGACACTTCCACAGGCTCTGCGCTGGAAAATAAGGACTGTGGCTGAGAAGTGACAGAAAAGAGCCTCTGCTCCCAGATCAAGCAAGACCAGTAGAAGCAGGCAGGTATGATGTGGCCCTGACTAAAGCAGCCACAGAATTCCAAGTCAGCCTCAGTTCAGAATGGGGCGATCGATCTTTCGGTCTGATAAATCCAAATAGAATATGCCTCTGAGCTCAGAAAAGGTTGTTGGAGAGAGCAGCGGTTGAAAAGGCAACAAAAATAGGTGTCGCCTAGCTAAAGTCTGTTGTGCTTAAGCAGAAGACAGCAGAAAGAGTGTGGCACCCCTAGAAGTGATATCTCTCAGCTGGTTAAATAGGGCTATCTCCCCCTTCTTTGTTGTAATGCTGTTTATTATTATTTAATTTCAGGATGTATATAAAACCGAGAGAACCATAGACAAAAATTAAAAGATGAAAAACACAACTATAAAATAGGCATATAGAATGGGTAGTTGCACATGTTAAAATAACGTAGTCTGAGTAAAGATTAGGACTGCTTCCTTCTGAGACCCAGGAAGCAGTCTTTAATGGAATGGCACCAAAGATACTCTTTGCCAGAAGGATAGGTAAAGGTAAAGGTACCCCTGCCTGTACGGGCCAGTCTTGCCAGACTCTAGGGTTGTGCGCTCATCTCACTCTATAGGCCGGGAGCCAGCGCTGTCCGCAGACACTTCCGGGTCACGTGGCCAGCGTGATGAAGCTGCTCTGGCGAGCCAGCGCAGCACACGGAATGCCGTTTACCTTCCTGCTGGTAAGTGGTCCCTATTTATCCACTTGCACCCGGGGGTGCTTTCGAACTGCTAGGTTGGCAGGCCCTGGGACCGAACGACGGTAGCGCACCCCGCCGCAGGGATTCGAACCGCCAACCATGCGATCGGCAATTCCTAGGCGCTGAGGTTTTACCCACAGCGCCACCCGCGTCCCTGCCAGAAGGATAGCTTTTATAAATTTAGCAGCAATACACAGCCTCCTGCACACAACAGGGATATCCACTAGATGGCAACAAAGATTTCACATTGTGCTAGTATGCTGGTGTCTTGAGAAATTATGTTCATCTCTCTGCGACTTTTGCTTAGTTTGTAGTTTGAAGATGCTGTATCTGTAGACCTGCAAGCATCACTTTTTCTTTGAGGGGGGGAGGCAGAGATGAAAGAACCCAATCATATCATGTTAAAAGTAACAGAACAAATACTTTATCTTTTTTGATAAGGCAGTTAAAACTTCTGTCTTTTGTTAACAGTGACAGGAGACAAGCAAAGCATTTTTATCTAAAGCCTTCAGTAACTGGGGTACAGGCATACTCATTTGGCTTTGAGTTTTCTCTATTATTCAAAGGGATATATAATGTTTAATTAAAGCAGACTTAAATACAACAGGAAGATGCAAGGAACAATACTTTCAATGAGCTGCATGTCTTGCCAAAATATTTTGATAGTGGGCAGTTTAACATCTGCTCCTAGAATCCACAACTCGCTGAAAGACACACCATAAACAGGTTTGCTCAAAATCCATTAAACAGGTTTTGCCTTCTTAATTTTTTAAAAATTAATTACTTTTCCAAAGTATATAAATCAACATAACAATGCAGATTAGCATAGGCATAAACAAAAAGCAACAGGAAAGTAACATCAATAAATGATGGATAAAATAAATATAAAGTAACCACAAATTGCACTAGGATCTAAAGCCCCCAAACCTACTAATGTCTACCCACCCACCCCATGTCCAAAGTGCAGCTTGAAATTGTTACAAATACAGTGGTATCTCGGTTTAAGAACAGCCCTGTTTATGAACTACTTGGTATATGAACTCCGCAAAACCGGAAATAGTGTCCTGGTTTGTGAACTTTACCTTGGTCTACGAACAGAATCCAAACGGTGGAAGGGCACCAGCGGTGGGAGGCCTCATTAGGGAAAGCACACCTCGGTTTAAGAATAGTTTTGGTTTAAGAACAGACTTCCAGAATGGATTAAGTTTGTAAACCCAGGTACCACTGTATGTTTTATTTACAAATATGTAAACTTATTTTAAAGATGCTTTTATCTTAACTGTATTAATCACATAAACCTTCACTGCTCTGGGCTTCTTTGGAAGGAAGGGTGGAATATAAATTTATTTTATTATTTAATTTATGTACCACCTTTCGTCCACAGATCTTGGGGCAGAGAGGAATACAAAATACATAATAAAAACAAGGACAAACACATACATATACATACAGTGGTACCTCAGGTTAAGTACTTAATTCGTTCCGGAGGTCCGTTCTTAACCTGAAACTGTTCTTGACCTGAAGCACCACTTTAGCTAATGGGGCCTTCCGCTGCCACTGCACGATTTCTGTTCTCATCCTGAAGCAAAGTTCTTAACCCGAGGTACTATTTCTGGGTTAGCGGAGTCTGTCACCTGAAGCATATGCAACCTGAAGCATATGTAACCCGAGGTACCACTGTATACATATACAAACACAAACAAACCAATACTCCCCCTCCCCCAAAAAATAATTGTAAAAGATGTTCAGGCTTGCACTTCATTGAGCCTCAAAGTAGAGAGAGTTCTGCAACTGCAAAGCAGCCACCAAGAACGCACTACTATTTTGCATTTGCTAGATAGTTAGCTAGATTGATTGTACCCTGCCCATTTGACTGGGTTGCACTGGCTACTTGGGGCAACTTGATTTTATTGTTATTATAATGTATGACATGTTTTATTTCGGTTAGTGCTGTTATTGTTTCTGATTATCTATAGCATAGTGTTAGCTACAGTGTTCTTCACCAGAAGAGTAAACTGCTTTGATAATTTTTTTGAGAATTTTTACAAACAAGTAGTATATAACATCTATGAAATAAATAAGAGTGGGACAGGAAGAGATTATTTCTCTTATCAAAGCAATGACACATGCAAATATAAAGATTACACACTTGGTGGCTCTCTAAGAGGTTGTGATGGGACATTTTGCTACTGGGTTTGTTTCTTAAAAAATAATCATTATGTGTTTTATTGGATTGTCTTTTTAAATGTACAAACAAAAACCCATATGCCGTCTTGGGAGTCATGATCCTAGAACAGACCTCCTTGGAGTTAGTCCTCCAGAACTGCAACTGTGAGGATGAGATGGAGATTTCCATAGCTGGAAACTCCACTACCTTGAAGAAACAGGTGGCTACAGAAGAAAGAACAAGGTCCTTTAACTGACGGGAGGTGGCACTCGGGGTATGGAGCATTTCGTCAATGGCTACCTAGTCCTGCTGCAAAACTCAGCCAGTTGCTCACTAAGACAACTTGACTGTTTCGTCTCCACTGCAAGAGCCCTATCCATGGTCCTGAACCCCCACCTTTATTTCCCTCCTAGGTGCTGCCTTTACCTAGCCTTCTTTTTCCTCGCCATCTCGTTTGGGCAACCAGGAACTACCAACATCCCCTTGCTTGGGCCACCACAATATTGGGCATCCCCATGGATCACAACAAGCAGCACAAACATAATTTAAATATAAAATATAGAAGAAGAAGGGGTCTCTTAGGCAAACTGGACCTACTACTTTTAATGCTTTCTATATTAAAACCAGGATGTATGCATACCTTGCAGTTTTACAAGCACCAGTTAGGTGCTTGGAACATGGACTGATTGATTCAGTTATATGGACTCATGTGTTTAGTAGACTCAGGTTCATGTGACACTGTGCCTCTGGCATATTTTATTTTCACATATTTTATTTTCAGGAGCTACTGAAGACCTTTGTTTTCCTAGAAGCCTTTTAAGTGGAGATTTCCCAGTTTGCATCTGCACTGAAACGGTTTTTTATTTGCTGATGCTTGCTACAAGATGTTTTATTAGAAACGCTCCACAAATTAAATAAATAAAGTAGTGGTGAAGCTGGAATGAACCACAGAAGATCCACATTGCCTAAGTACGCCTATTAAGGGCATGACTCACAAATTTCTCTACATTTCAGAGTTTAAGTGAACATGGGAAGCCTTTAACGAAGCATGTCATACCAAAAATTTAAAAAACAAAAAACCACAAACTTAAATTATGTGTAAAGCTGCAGGTGGATAATTTTGCCCTTCCACCACTTGTATGGCTATTCTCACCTGTCCAAGGCTAATCATATTCACCTCCGCACTGAAGAAAGGATGGGATTTTGTTCTATTACACTGAGATGGGATATTGTTCTATTGGGATATTGTTTTATTACACTGAATCAAGCAAGCACTTCTTTAGCACTCATAATGAAATATCCAGCTGTGGCTTGAACCTGGAAGACTGCAGAGCTTGGCTCAGATAAACTACAATAATGAGCTGGGTATCATCAGCATATTGATGACATTAGATTATACGCAATCTTACCCAGTAATTCAATATGTAACACTGGGCAGGAGGCAGGGCAGGGCAGGCCGAGTCCGAAAGGGACGATAACAAATCAGACCTCCATGCTATAATCAAAACCAGGCACTCCACAACTATGTTTTGAATTCCTGCCAGGTTCCGCAGATGTGTCTCCAACAACATCTCATGATCAACACTACCAAAGGCATCAAAGATCTAAGAGGGTCTATGGGGTGGAAAATCTTGATAAATCAACAGGCAGCAACTGTTAATCAAGGCCTGCCCAACGCTATTAACAGACCACATGCCAGGTTGGTAGGGGTATATAATAGTGTGCTCACATCCAGTTGTGTTCCCAAATAAGTGATGTACACTTGTTCAACTATCTTGCCAAAGAAGGGAAATTGCCAATAAGATGGAACATAGGAATACAGGGTTGGTTTTCAGAATAAAAACATTTTTGTATGGAAAAGCAGGGGATAAGTGTAATAAATAAATAAAAAGGATACCTTCATGATCCTCTGCACAACCCTTCATAACAAAGTGCTGAATCCTCACCTGACAAATCTCAACTGCAATTGCTTTTCAAAATTCATTCACAAAGGAATTACCATTAAGATACATTTCTCAAGAGGGCCTTCTTGGTGACTGCTCCCTAAATAAGCTAGACTGATTCACTCCTTGTTGCTATTCCGCCAGCAAGAAAAGACTGCTTTATTGCAGCAGGCGTTGCAGGACCATTTTTTAAAGGAAAGGGCTTTTGAAGAGTGCTGTGCTTCTTTTACTATCTGTATTTTAATATACAGTGGCACCTCAGGTTAAGTACTTAATTCGTTCTGGAGGTCCATACTTAACCTGCAACTGTTCTTAACCTGAAGCACCACTTTAGCTAATGGGGCCTCCTCCTGCTGCTGCCTCCCCTCCGGAACATGATTTCTGTTCTCATCCTGAAGCAAAGTTCTTAACCCGAAGCACTATTTCTGGGTTAGCGGAGTCTGTAACCTGAAGCGTATTTAACCTGAGGTACCACTGTAACCGTTGTTTATATTGTTTTAATTCTACTCCAGTTTAATTACTTTTTAATTACTATATTTTATATGTTTTAAGCCTTCTGTATTTTATCTGTGTTATTTTAATTTGTATAAGCTGCTTTCAAGTCCTGGGCCGGGGAAAAAGGCAGGATATAAATATAATAGTAATAGTAATAAAAATAATTCATTACTGAAAGGAAGACGACGTTTAAAAATGGGACAAAACAAGATATTGCATATTGTGTATGAACACAGAGCATATGGGTTGGGGAAATTGTTGCATAATTTGAATTTTAAATGTTCAATGTTTTTAAATTGCAGATAGAAAATGTTAACTGCATGAAAAATGAGGGGTCACATCTATGGTGTCAGAAAGCATCTTCTAAATCTTAGAATAAAGCCAGTTTATTTTTGTGTAAAGTGGTGTCATTACATAAAAGAGGTGTATTACATTAAAGAGGTCATTATGCCTTTAAAATCACTGGTGTTACTAATTACAACTCAAGCTTTGTTAAAACTCAAGGTGGTGTGGCCATTTTCTTCTAATCTCATGCAAATGATAAAATGATGCAGTGGTTGTATGTTACTTGTTGAGTAGTAGATTAACAAATCTGTATTTAAAACCGAAATAGTCAAAACCTAAATGTGAGACGTTAAAAATACTAAGGAATCAAAATCAAGAAGCCGAAGATTCATTTGTTTTTGTAAATTCTTATTTTTGTTAGAGATGTTCTATCCATATTATATATTCTATCATTATGTGTAGTTCAGAAATACAGATCCAAAAGTAAAGTTCGATTAATATTTTTCAAACTTGAGCAATCCTGTCACAAAAAGAGCACCGCAGAATAAGCACAAGTCCACCAACTGCATTACGTAAGAACCTAAACAGCTGAATTATGAAAAACATATTTTTGACAAGTCACGGATCCAATATTATAGGCTTTTTAGTCTAATTCCATGCATGTTTACTTGAAACTACAGTCCCACTGAGATCACCTAGATTTACTCTACAAAAGTATACAAAGTATTGCACATTTTGAAGGTAAAGCTCATGTCTTTATAATGAAAAGAATAATTTAAATATTCATCTATTCCTGGTACGGTCTAGGCATGTTTATCTGATTTTTAATAGGATAAAGGTCTCCGCAACAGTAATGATTTTTACATTGAAGATATTTGAGAATTACAGGTCAAAGCTCTGGTGCACAATTAGCATCTAATTTCCAAATTCATGACCCTAATTTCTAAGTTTAAAACTCAGGGTCTGATGGTTAAGTGAAATAAAATAAAACACAAAGTTTAAACTTTCAGGAACAGCAACTGTGAAAAGTTGGCACAGCTGGTTCAAATGCTTATTCTAAAGCTGCAAAAGTGCTGCATTTGTATAAGCAGAAATTAGATTTATGTCACCCGCCTGTTTAAGCAACTGAGGATTTCCAGTGCTATCCTATTCAGGTTTGCGGGGAGAAAGTACAGTAGGTCCTAATCACAACTGACCAGTTTTTCAGATGATTTGCCTCTTGAGGGTATACATTTGGTTTAAGTTGCAACTGCAATGTTAAAGTTCTTAAGCTAGGTCACTCAGATCAATTGCTGCAGTAATGTGAAACTCCAAAAAGCAAGCGATATCTAAACAGAAGATAGGGGTGGGCATGCATTTAAGGGGGGGGGGAGCAAAAAGCCAAGAGACAGTCAGCCTGGCTGCCTCTAATCTCATGAAAATGGTTACCTTGCTCAGTTCCTGGTTTACATCAACAAATGGGGAACAAAAACTAGTCTACAAGTAGAAGGCAATTTGGGACCTATAATTACTTTTATTAACAGGCATAGTGTGCACATTTTATTCCATTACTTCTGTTCTACTAAAAGTTATTTGAATAGCAACATTTAAATGACAACAACAAAACTCTTTAAAAATGCACCCAAAATTAAAAGGGCAAGGAAGCACGACAGCAAATCCTAAGGAGAAGGGTCTGAAGATGCACCAAAATTCAGACTTGAGGGTTCCACATTCCTTCCTTACTCATATCCAGTTATTCAAAGTAATGAAAGAATAGAAACAATAAACACAAAAATTGAATGCTTGCATATTTTTTTATCTGCAAATGTTGAAAGAGATGTAATATGGAGACGCTAAAAATGTTGTTTAGAAAAACTGAGGCAAAATTTTAAAGTACAGCTGCCGGTAACAAAACTAAACAAAAAAGTTCATGTGATTTACCCACTGCAGAGACAGAGCAGTACTTGAAAAATTATCGGATTGCATAATAATAAAAAAATCAATTAGAATAAAATGTGCAATCTTTTTGTTGACTGCATTAAGAACAAACAAATAATACAGGAGCATTTATGTCACTCTGCAGTGATAACCTGTTTCAAAAATGGAAGTGAATGCATAAGGAATAAAAGAGTTTACTTTATGGCATTTCGATTACTTCACTGGGCAGATTGTAATGAGAAAGTACAGCATTATAAAAGGAGACATTTCCCATTCCTTAACGAGGCGCTCATAATTGTTGTTTAAAAACTGAATTGCTCATTCTTGTGTACAACTACTCTCTGGCTCCAGATTCAGCCCCAGAAAAAACCCCCCAAACCCCACCTCAAGTGGCACTACTAAAGTGAATTGCTACAACCCTGGAAAGGGTCACATACATGTCTGCACAACTGAACATAGGGCGGCCACATACCCGGCTTAATACTGAACAGTCCTCTACTTGAAGGCGTGCCAGAGGACTATACTCCAGGAATCCTTTATTCTTTGAAAGGCTGTCCAGCCAGAGTCGGGTGTGAAGATAAAGGCGAGCAGGGGCCCATCAGCAGGCACAGAGGAGGCACACAGGTTACCTGGCCCTAATAAATTTATCCTTCACCCTTATAATTATAGCAATTCTTTATAAATTTAAATCTACATGTATAAAGTAGCACATGCAAATTTTACGCAAATATGTGCTCTTTTGTGTTCTTTTTAAATAATGCATTTCTTCATGCACAACTGCCCTGACTTATCTTAGTCTACTTGCACATCATATCTCTTCATAATCTCCTGCTATTATCTGATGCCAAACAAAATCAAATTTCCAAAACAAAAGCATTTGGGAGCTCTTTTAGTATATAGAAATTTAGAAATACGTGAGATTCCTATTCTAAAGGATCAAAATATTCTTGAATCGGGACACCCCTTCAACAAGAGCGACTATGCAATCCTAACTGTGAGGAATAAATCACAAACCTTCTGTTCACTATTTTGAGTTTACAGCTTTTGAAAAACATTTTCTGAAATTGGTTTATTTCATCTTTGAGTACAGCTTCCTTTAACAAACATACACCAAAAGGGACTCATAGCAGGAAGTATTTAAATAATGCTCCTTCCAGGATTATGAAAGCTGCTTTTCTGTATCGCTGCAACATTATTAAAAGGAAAGTAGAATATTTTGAGTAACTCAAATATTTTTGAAAAGTGAGCATCCTAATGCAGTTGCATCTCTTAAATTTAGTATTACTTAAAATTAAGAAAACAAATGGTCTCACAGACACACACACGTACCACTCCCAAATGTGAGAACAACCTTGACTATATGTTACAAGAGTTATTGTATAATATTGAGCACAAAGTTGTTCAGGGGGGTCTTTGGGACCTGTGGGGAGCAGCAGAGGACGGAAGGAGGCACCAGTGACTTTTGCTTGTGCAACAAGATCACCAAATGAAACTTCATAATTAAGACTTTGAAGTTCTACAGATCGACTGAGCTTGGATTCTAAATAAAACACACTGAAATAAGAACCTGCAAAAAGTGCTTCGTTGATTGTTCCGAGTCCTTGTCCAAAAAAGACAGACCAGTAATTTTCTTGCCTTTGTAAGTTCATACATGTGAATACTTATAATTCTATGAATTTCAACACACTGAAATGTTATATATTAAAAGGGAAGGCTAATTAATGCGAAAAGGAACACAACGGTGTGTTTTAAGAACTGGCAGAAAGTTTCAAACGACTGAATACAGTTTTAGTATCACTTACATGTATAAGGCTGCAATCTTAACTCCATGTACCGAGCAGTAAGCCCCATTGAATTCAACAGGACTTACTTCTGAGTAGACGACATGGTTAAGATTGTGTTGTAAGTCTACAATAATTTATGCACCCACATGTTTGAGAGTAAGTCTTACTTTTGATGAAACATGGATAAGATTGCATGGTCAGTGAGTTCATTATTCACACAACTGTTATGTATGCATCAACACTAAAAGGAGTTTTTGTCACTGAACTGAAAAATAAGGACCCGACAAGACTTCAGTCTTATCTGTTGAACTAACAAATTGAAGCTGCCTCATTCAAGTCTGCAAAACACACAAACCTTCTGATGTTCATATTTTTTCTTTCATCATGGGATGCAACATCTGACTTTAATAGGATTTTCCGATATTTTCTTCTTGTCTTATAGCCTAACTCCAATCAGAACTTCAATATTTATATTTTCACACAACTATCTAAAACCTCTTTAAGTGCAACACAAAAGCCACAAATTTTGAGGAACGTTTCAGATGGGAAACAAAAGCAAATTGGTCAAAATATGTTTGCCGAAATTGGCCTTTATTACTGCGAATTAAACACACTCCACTTACCATAATTCTCAGCATTAAACTTTATTTGCACTTTTACACAGGATGTTTTTCCTTCAAGTGGTCCATTTTGTTCTGAATCAATTATAAATTTATTTCTTCTTTTCTTTATCAAGTAAACAAAAAGAGAGCAACTAATAGACCTCACTCAACTCTTCTGCAGAGTCCACATCTTTTTACAATTAACCACTGCAGACATGGAAGCATCATTAAGACAGGGGCCAACTGTAATAAGGTAGGACATTATACTGAATAATAGGCAGCTCATCTTCAAACATTTCCCATTAATCTACTCTTTACAAAAATCAGGTTTTATAAAAACTATGTTATGCTCTGATTTAAGGAATCCTTATTCAAAGGATTGGGCGGCTTACAGTACATATAAAAACATAGTAAAACGTCAAACGTTAAAAGCTTCCTGATACAGGGCTGCCTTCAGATGTCTTCTAAAAGTTGTGTAGGATTGGGTGTACAGGTTGGAGCCCAATCCTATTCATTATTATTCATTAATTTAAAAATCTGTAATTGATGTACATAATAGAGGCCCAATTCTGAAATGCACACTGAATTGTATCAATGTAGCACAGTATATAATTTCAGATTCAAAATTTATTCAAAGTATCAAAACTGAGGTGCACCTATTTTCTGGTTGAAGTCACTGTAAACTGTACATAACAAGCTATAGGGAAACGAGCATCTGTATAATATATACAATCTTTCTCTCTCTCTCTCTCTCTCTCTCTCTCTCTCTCTCTCTCACACACACACACACACACACACACACACCACACACTGTGCAGAGACAAGCAGGACCTGCAACAAAACACTGTCGTGTGGCATGCTCCTGATCAGGGTTCCAACCAGCTAGCAATGCCCTCCTACAGGATACTCCCTTCCACTTCCAGGTTTTCTGTTGTCTTTGCCAACAGTCAGTCAGCATTCCACCCACCTAGCCCCAAAAGGGTTTTTCAGTTTGTTTATTTAGATAGCATTCTTTGGGACTCCTTCAAGCCTACTGAAGCCTCTTTTATGTGTGTGAATTGTGCTGCTTTGGCTACAAAAGTTTCCACATTCTGAGAATGAGTTGGCTGTAACTAGTAGCCTCATACAGAGATTCTCATTCACATTATCATTGCTTTTAAAAGTGTTTTAATACATTTCCCTTACTTGCAGTTTCCATTACCAAGATATCCTTCTGTATATCCTCTACTTACACGTTATACTGATGTTATTCAGAATCTCAAAAACATGTTTCCTGGCTATTATTTTATAAATAAGCTATGCTTCAGAAATTCTTTCTCTGCGTGGAATGTTGGGAACAAAAAATGACATGATCTCCATATGGAAAATACATGAGTGCACACGGACACACACACAATAGTATAAACATGCTTTCCATCACGCTTTACACGAACAGTAATCTAATCTGGCTCATACATAACTTTCTGGGAAATTTACATTTTAACATTAGCAATTTTATTTACGGGAGCAAAATGTTAGGTTGCACCTCATGTTAAACCAACAAATTGTTTATCATCATTAATTATGTGTTTATTACTCAGCATTAAATATGTCTACCTGCTAGAGCTGAAGTATAGAAATGAATATTTAGAAGTCCTAGTGTACAGCAGGGGTGAGGAACCATTTTTAGTTCAAGGCTCACCTCTGCTTCTGGGCAATTTTATGGGGATCACAACCAATTATTGGTAGGCAGGGCCAGAGGCAAAAGGGAACAGAGGCAAAAGGACAAGGCAAATACATTTTACCTTTGCATGTTAGAAGAGTTTCTACACACACTTGCATTTCTCTCTCTGTTCTATACCCAGACAAGCAGGAGAAATTAACAGAGTTTGGGGTCACATGAGCTGATGCAGGATGTGGCCTGGGATAGTTTCAAGGCCAGATAAAGAGCCAGACCTCAGGCTCCCCTCGGTATACCTGGTGTACAGTAAGGGGCCTTCATTTTTTCCCTTTGCCTGAAACCATGAACCCTATTTAGCAGTGCTTTTTTCTGGGGGGACACAGGGGCACACATACCCCTAAACATTTTGTGAATCTAAGTTTGGCCTCATTGAGGGGCAGTATTTCAATATGAGTAGGAAAATGAGAGTACCCCTAAACATGTTTTTAAGGGGGAAAGCACTGCTATTTAGTATTTTAATGTCTACTTTCTGTAATTCTATTTCAGCACATATCTTTTTATTTTTTATGATGCCTCTGGAATTGCAGCCCACCTATGTCTATGCACTTAATGGGGGGAATTTAAAGTAAAAACTTATTTTAGAAGAAGGCTGCTATAATCTTGTTGTGAACAAACAAAATCAGTTTTGAAAAGCATACTAGAGATTTATATCCACCCGTAACCATAGAAATTAATCTAGAGCTTAGATAAAGTAGCTGAGAATACCATTTACTTAATGAAAATCAGAGTACTGTTCCTGCAAAAGAACCTCCTTTTATTAAACAGCGTCTTGCTTTTCGTCGTAGGATTTCAGTTGATGGGCCACTTCTTACAACTTAATTATACCCACTTAGGCAATATCTCTTTCATAAAAAAAAAACAAGTAAAAAAAATGCTGTTTAATTTTACTGAAAAGGGTGCTAAATTGAAAGGCACAGTTCATACATTTGAAGTAAATGCCATGTAGCCTACAACATTCCACAATGGTCTCAATGAAAAATTACTAACTTTTACAAAGTCTGCAAAACAATTGCTGGGAGGAAATAGAACTGGATTAAGTGAAACTTACCTGAGTAAACATGTTTAGGTCCAGTTAGAATATGAAAACACCACAGGGATATATTTACTTTGACTCTTTTGTGCAGCTGCGGCCAGAGAGCCTAACTTTGTAAAGTGGCAACCACCAACGTATACTTGACCCATGCATGGACCGCAAGCCCCCCCTTTTCCCCATCTGTTAGTGCTACCATCTCTAGAAACAGTGGTTCTGGAGGCGGAGCAACATCTGAAACATTGGTTTGTTAACGGAGATACCACACCAAACCATAATTAAATTTACCTCTTGTTCTACAGAATGTGTGGATCTGCAAACTTTACCCATGTTGATGGAACTGCTATTATTGTAGATCAGGTTGAATTTATTTCCAGTTTCCATGTAGTTTCCCATCCAGGCCCACACCTACTTAGCTTCAACAAGATGGCTGCATCATATACCGTAACTTCTGATAATGGCCTCCTGAGCTGACAGATTCCTATGCACCCTCTTGTGTCTGGCAACAGAATTTTTTACTCTGGGCTAATCCAGATGTACTATCTATGCAAGGGAAACAATCAGTTTTGAAAAGCATACTAGAGATTTATATCCACCCATAACCATAGAAATTAATCTCAAGCTTAGATAAAGTAGCTGAGAATACCATATACTTAATGAAAATCAGAGTACTGTTTTTTAACAGAAGTTTTCTGGGGTTTTTTAACAGAAGTTTTCTAAACAAGGAACTGCCCTAAAGGCATCACCACTCCTAGATCTAGAAGGCTGTGCTTGGGGGATCCTGTTTGGCCCTATGGGTTGTCCAGAACTGGGTCCTGCAGAGGCTGCTCTTACTCTTCTCTTTAATGACAGTGCATTCTCAACAGCAGGCTGTTGACACGAAGCTGCATTACTCTCTTTCATCCTCTGCAGGTGAGGTGAAAAATGTGCCGAACTGGTGCTTGGTTGTGAAAATAGAATTTGATGAGGGCCTATAAACAGACTAAATCCAGGCAAGTCTGAAATTTTATTAGTGGGTGATTCTTCTGACCAGGTGGGTGGCGGTCAAGCTCCTTCTGAAAGAGCAGGTCTGCAGTCGAGTGTCTTCCTAGATCCACTGCTGTCACATGAGGCATAGGCAGCCTCGGTGGTGCAGAGTACCAGCTTTGTCTGGTGGCTCAGCTATGGCCGTCTAAGGACAGGAATAACTTGGCTGCAGCAATATATGCTCTGAAATGTGCTGTATATTTGTTTGCCTTTGAAGATGGTTCAGAATATTTAGCTAGTGGCCACCCACTTGTTGACATATCACACCAATCCTGGCACAACTGCACTGGTTGCCAATTCAGAGTGCTAGTTTTAACACTGATGGCTTGGGACCACAATCTTTTCCAAAGTGCCTCTCCCAGTATGAACCTATTTGGACCCTTCCATCTTCACTTGTGATCTTTTTTTGAATGCTCCCTCTGAGGAAGGTTCAAGAGGTATCAACAGGGAAGAAAACTTTTCCAGTTATGGCTACCCACCTATGGAATGCTCTTCCCAATGAGGTCCACCAATAACATCATTTAGGTGTCAAGTTAAAACTTACTTTTTTTTCCTCCCAGGCATTTGATGGATTGCAACCAGCTGGTTGGTGGCAATTCCATAAAATGTTCTTCTACTGGGTTTGTTTATAGATTATTAGAATGGTTTTATTATGCTATATCTTTTTCTGAATTGGCACTGATTGACACTTTTTGTAGTAGACAAATAAGTAAAATTAATAATAAAGTCTGACCCACGGAATATTGTGTAAGACTACAGTTGTTGGCATACCCAATTTATCAACTTAGCAAATAATATCCTGGTTCACACATCAATGTAAACCAAAGCATGATTTAGCATGAATGCATGCAGGCCCTGGGATAGGAAGCAATGGCCGTTTGGTCCTCCCTAGTAATTTTGCTCCTGCTCCGCACTGAACCTTATAAGCCATGGTTTGGTATAGCATGTCGCCCAAATTGGGTCATTATTTAGCTCTCTCCGCACTAAACATGAGCTGTAACCAAGTTTTGTCCTATAGTTTAAAGTTCATGGCTAGTGTAGAGAGAGCTAAACCACAAGCCTGGGTTCAGTTTACACATTAAGCCAAACCATAGACGAGCTTAGTGCTCCACAGCAGAAAACTGACTGAGTAGCAAACTAGAGGCAATTTCCTCTCCAGAAGCCCACATGCTGTCAATAAGGCATAGTTTGGCTTAGCATGATGTGTGAACCATGGTAATATCTCATCGCCAGATGAATTATTTGATATGCAAGGAAGAGAATATGCTATGTTGTTGTATTGATAGCAAATCATTTCATTTCATTTCAAACCGTGGTATCAGTTCCTGCAGCTGTGTTTACAATCTATTTATAAGGACTGTGCGCTACTGTTCAGAACTTCTACTGATTTAAATGAGAGAAACAGCTGAAAGCAAAGAGACGATTTTAACTTGAGCACATGGTACATACCCAAACATTTCTGCCTCACTTTGCCATTGAAAGCCCCTAAAACCCAGTTACTTAAAATAAGAAAATAATGGGGCTAGGCAAGAATATGTGCTCCAGCATCATTTTAACATGTTGCACAGGATCCCACGCACAGCCAGCACACACAGGGAGCCTAGCTGCATGATCCTTAGGGGTGATAGGAAAGGTGCTTCATTGTTTATAGTGCGTTACATTTGAAAATTACTGTTAATAATTCTTTCAAAATATTATTCATTATGCAATGCATATTAGAGGCCACAGTATCAAAACAGAACCAGAGTAAACCACAAAGAACTAAGAAACAAAAGCATGGCTGCTCTCAAACAGTTTTAAAAAGGAACTAAACTCCCCAAATCCTTACGCTGCAAATGCCAACTACTTTTCTCACAAACTTTTTTTTTTTAAAGACATGTTCACACACAAGTACAGCAATACATGTGTACTGGGCTTCCAGAATCTGATAACTTAAGTACCAAAATGAATCTTTTAAGAGCTACCAAACTGAACAAAATAAAATAAGATTAGATATAAATTCCTGTTTTAGACTGTGGTCAACTGAGGTCTAGACAAAACCCCATGCACATTCGCTGCTTAGTCTCCAGTCTGCTCCAAGTTTGAAAAGGTAATTGAACTCAGTCTGTAATTACTGGATTAGACACAGATGGGCTCTATACATTTCAGGGGGAGAAGCACTGTTTGCATTCATTTTATGATTGCCTGTAAGGTCAAACTTTTCAAAATGTACTTTCATCTGTTAAATGGTTTCTTAAATTCCCCTGGGTAGATCTTCAATAACTGATGTTTTAAGCAATTTGAGCCTATCAGATCCTGTCTTTGAATATAATAAGTTGCCCATTTTCTAGTATTATATACGTACATGTAGGTTAATTGCTACATCTTGCATATTTTCAAAATTGCATTAAAAAACCCCTGAACACGTCATTCAACATACATACACACAGAATCGTGTGATGTCTTCTATTTTAGCAGGAGGGTCATATATCTAACAATGAACTACTGCAACGACACACACTCTTAATTGATGTTATAATTAACTGAGCAAACACCCTACAATGCCACTCCCATTTTACTATGCAGATATGGCAATACAGTACAGAAGTACCATCTGCAGCCTGACAAAATACAGAAGCAAAAGCACTGTTTATTCAAAAGAGTACACTTTGCTTTTTCTTATACCATCCAAACAGATTTCAAATAAAACTGAACCACTATGGTGCAATACTCAGAGAATAGGACTTGGAAAAGAGACTCACAGGTCCAACCCTGCTTGGCCATGTAGTTCACTGGGTGATCCTGGGCCAAACTCCATCTCTCAGAGGAATCAAATTCATAAGGTTATTGTAAGGATAAAATGGAATAGCAGCCACACTCCACAAGGAAAGCTTTGGGTCTTCATTCTACAAAGCTAGTTGGAAAGATAGAATATTTTATCTTTATAGGATGCCTTACTGATGTTTTGGAACAAAAAGGCCTATTTCAAACCTGTGTCTGGTTAGACTCCTGGTGAAATACTACCCTGCTACAGGAGGAGTTGATTCCTACACACAGATAAGGTGTATGTCAGGGGGAAAGGTAGAATTGAAATCTGTCACACTCTGTCACTGAGTTTTTAATAGGCAGTGGTTTATTTTAATACAGAGGAGCATGCAATCAAATGACCCTCATCCTGCATTCTCAAGCGGCAAACAAAAAAAAGCAAATCAACATGGGGGAGACACAATGCAAACTGGGCTCATAAACAAACAAGCTGAGACTATGTGTGTGTTTTCATAGGAAAGAAATCTATTTATATGCCCTATTTCTTCATTCTTCCCCTTGAATTGAAACCACTTGCATACAATTCATAGGGAACAGGTCTTAAAATTCAGAGAAAATTATTTGCATTATACATTATAATGGGAAGAAAACAGGGAAATGAGAAAGATTTCATCATGATTTATCCTCAATACAAAAGGGATGTTTTACATTCCAGAATAGGTATACTAAGCCTGATTTCATGAATGTCAGATCACTCCTAAAGACCACTGCAATTTTCAAGGCCAGGGATAATATAATATCAAACAATCTAACTAACCACAGTCAGGCATAATGGCTTCAAACTGTCAAAGTATATTTATCTTATTTCAGAAAATTTATATTCCGCTTGACTGTAAATAAACAACAAAAAACCCTCAAAGAGGTTTAAAAAAAGCAGAATGAGTTACAACATAACTTATGACTGTTTATGCTCAACTTGTAATCAGAAGATATGTACCTAAATAAGAAATTGCCAATTTACAATTATATTATGAGGCGGCATGTTTATGTTGGTTAAAGGAATGAATTTTGCTATTAAAAAAAAACACCTATTAGATTTGGAAGGTCATGGTATTAATTTTGGCTGGCACCCGTGTTTATGGTATGGAAATGCTAATATATATATAGAAGAACTTCTAGAACCATGTGGTAAGATTCTGGAAGAAATATAAAAATCTGTTGGAGAGGGAAACACTCTTGTGGTTATCACTAATAGAAGCTATACCATTGAAGAAGACCAACATGGACAGACAATGGGCAATATATAGAGATTTACTGGACTTATCGAAGAGAGAAATCAAACTGAAGACGTGGGGGGAAATAAAGAACTGAGCGACAGACAGGTTGCAGTATTACCAACTAAATGAAAAGTCAACTTGTCAATACCCTTCTTAAATTGTGGTGCCCAGAACTGGGGACAGTATTCCAGATGTGGTCTGACACCAAGAAAGAATACAGTGGTATTATTACTTCTCTTGATCTGGACACTATTATACAGTGGTACCTTGGTTTTAGAACAGATTACCGTATTTTTCGCCCCATAAGACACACTTTTTCCCCTCCAAAAATGAAGGTGAAATCTGGGTGCGTCCTATGGGGCGAATGCAGGCTTTCGCTGAAGCTTGGAGAGAGAGAGGGGTGGGTGCGCACCGACCCCTCTCGCTCTCCAGGCTTCAGGAAGACATCCGCAGCCCGGGCAGCCCTGCAGGAGGTCCGGCAGGGATGTCTAGGCTGCGGATAGCAGCCTGCTTCCCGGAGTGTCGGGCGCCCTGAAAGCAGAGCGCCTGGCGCTTCGGGA
Organism: Podarcis gaigeae; assembly: GCF_964106915.1. NCBI lineage: Eukaryota > Metazoa > Chordata > Lepidosauria > Squamata > Lacertidae > Podarcis > Podarcis gaigeae. The sequence continues at coordinate 3,091,630 of NC_139685.1, read as the reverse complement.
GCGCATCCGCAGCCCGAGCAGCCCTGCAGGAGGTCCAGCAGGGCTGTCTAGGCTGCGGATAGCAGCCTGCTTCCCAGAGCGTCAGGCGCCCAGAAAGCAGAGCGCCCGGCGCTTCGGGAGCGCATCCGCAGCCCGGGCAGCCCTGCAGGAGGTCCGGCAGGGATGTCTAGGCTGCGGATAGCAGCCTGCTTCCCAGAGCGTCGGGCGCCCTGAAAGCAGAGCGCCCGGCGCTTCGGGAGCGCATCCGCAGCCCGGGCAGCCCTGCAGGAGGTCCGGCAGGGCTGTCTAGGCTGCGGATAGCAGCCTGCTTCCCGGAGCGTCGGGTGCCCTGAAGCAGAGCGCCCCGCGCGCCGGACAGACATCCGCAGCGTGGGGAGCCCTGTAGGGGTTCCCCGCAGGGCTCCCCACGCTGCGGATAGCAGCCTGCCGCCCGCCGGACAGACATCCGCAGCGTGGGGAGTCCTGCAGGGGTTCCCCGCAGGGCTCCCCACGCTGCGGATAGCAGCCTGCCTCCCGGCGGGTGGGGCGCCCTGAAGCAGAGCGCCCCGCGCGCCGGACAGACATCCACAGCGTGGGGAGTCCTGCAGGGGTTCCCCGCAGGGTTCCCCACGCTGCGGATAGCAGCCTGCCACCCGGCGGGCGGGGCGCCCTGAAGCAGAGCATCCCGCCCGCCGGACAGACATCCGCAGCGTGGGGAGTCCTGCAGGGGTTCCCCGCAGGGCTCCCCACGCTGCAGATAGCAGCCTGCCTCCCGGCAGGTGGGGCGCCCTGAAGCAGAGCGCCCCGCGCACTGGACAGACATCCGCAGCATGGGGAGTCCTGCAGGGGTGCCCCGCAGGGCTCCCCACGCTGCGGATAGCAGCCTGCCGCCTGAGGCAGACATCGGCCAGCCCCACAAGCTCAGGGAGGTGCAGCGCCCTTCCTCGACCTGGTTTGGTTTCCCCGACCTGCTTTTGGGGGGGAAATAAAGGAAAAAATTTTTTCCTTTATTTCCCCCCAAAAAAACTAGGTGCGTCCTATGGGACGGAGCGTCCTATAGGACGAAAAATACGGTAGTTTATGAACAACTTGGAAACAGAATGCTGCAAACCTGGAAGTAGGTGTTCCAGTTTGTGAACTTTGCTTTGGAAGCAGAACATGTTCCGCTTCCTGTTGAGTGTGTTCCGTTTGTAAATTGAGACCCCTCTGCTTATCAGAGGCTTCCTGTTGAGTCTGTCAACTGTTTAGACCTGAGCACCCATGCAACACAGAGATAATATTTGGAGCTTTTGTTTTTGCTACTTTTTTGGGCGTTTGTGTGGTTTTTTTGGGTTTTTTTTTACTGTGACTTGTCCTTCGTTTTACAGTACTGACTTGTGACTGTGTGGAACCCAGTTCAGCTACTGATTGTGTGACTGCAAAAATGGATAAAAGCACTGATCCAAACAATGATCAGTGCACGTAAGGGAAAAAAATTATTTTAATTTTTATCATCTACAATACAGTCTTATTTATTTTATAGTACAGTACATTGAGTGTTGCTTTCATTTTATGGATCAATGGTCTCGTTAGATAGTAAAATTCATGTTAAATTGCTGTTTTAGGGGTTGTTTTTAAAAGTCTGGAACAGATTCATCCATTCTGCTTTACTTTCTATGGGAAAGCATGCCTTGGTTTTAGAACACTTTGGTTTTGGAACAGACTTCTGGGACGGATTAAGTTTGGGAACCAAGGTACCACTGTACTTCTATTGATGCAGCCTAGAAGAGCGTTCGCTTTTTGTTGATTCATGTTAAGCTTGTGGTCCACCAAGACCCCAACATCTTTTTCTCATGTACTACAGTGGTACCTCGGGCTAAGTACTTAATTCGTTCCGGAGGTCCGTTCTTAACCTGAAACTGTTCTTAACCTGAAGCACCTCTTTAGCTAATGAGCCCTCCCGCTGCCGCCGCAGCACAATTTCTGTTCTCATCCTGAAGCAAAGTTCTTAACCCGAGGTACTATTTCTGGGTTAGCGGAGTCTGTAACCTGAAGCGTATGTAACCCAAGGTACCACTGTACTAGTAAGCCTGGTTCTTCCATCTTATATTTGTGCACCTGGTACTTCCCGCCTAATTGCAGAACCATACATTTGTCCCTAGTGAAATTCATTTTGTTAGCTTTGTCCCAGTTCTCCAGTCTGTTAAGGTCATCTTGAATCCTCCCAGTTTGGTGTCATCTGCAAATTGGATGGACATCCCCTCAATTCTTTCATCCAAGTCATTTAGAAAGACACTGAACAACAAAGGGCCCAGGAAGGTCTCCATGTAGCCCTGATATCTGGCAATGTCTAGCCAGCTGTTGAAGATAATTTTATCTATATCTGCTAAAACAAAAACAGCTTGGCAGATAGTTGTCTACAACTATCCTTAGATGCCAGGGTCAGGTGCCAAAGAACATGCTGAGCTCATGGAGGCTTCAGGCTTGTGTTTTACATGGCAGACCTTTTTTAAGACAGAGGATTTAAAGCAGTTTATTTTATTTATTTATAAAAAGATTTATAAAATGTCACAGTGGTATATGATAAAATAATCAAAACATCATAAAAATGAAGTTGTGGTATAACATGCGGGTGTCAACTATTGGAAGAAAAAGAAGTTAAGAATGTCACTGGCAATCTCCTTCTCGAAGTAGCTCTTGGGACTTCATGGTATAATATAATATTTAAAATAAAGCCACGGATAAAAAGCAAAAATATACTGAGTTAAACACTAGTTGTTCCAAAAAGAAATTCTGTAATTGATCACATTATTTCCTAGTGTTTTTCTCACAATTAAAAAAGAAGAAGCACTATATTGAACTACAATTCAATGTAGAAAAGTTTAATGATTTTCTGTTATCTATTATAAACTACTTCTAATCAGCATGGATCTAAGTGGTTCGAATTCTGCTCCCACATACATATCAATTACATAAAAAACGAATTTAACATGCAAAGCAAAAGTGAAAACTTACTAAACCAGAATTTTAAATAATGGGCACAATCTCATGTGTTCTGATCTAAAATGAAATATACAAAGACCTTATTAAAATCTCAGCATCCAAAGGGACTGAACCAGGCAAAAGAGAATCTAAAGTAAAAGGGAATTAAACATTAATAAAAAATCATGTAGCTGTCTTTTTTTTAATCTTGGCAACAAGGCTTTGAAAGAAGAATATCCCAAGAACACGCACATCTGTTTAATATTACAAGCCAACTGTCAACATCCTAACTGAAGTTTTAATTTAATATTTTTCCTTTCTTGATGTTTTACCTTTAATCAATGCCTTGTGAGAGTATCAGCTTTCTATACGAAACTGTTAAATATAAAGAAATGTTATTGCAGCATGTTTATAAAATCATAGTTTGAGAACTTTGTATTTTTCTAAAGCCTGACCACAACTTAATTATCCGCAGGACATTCCAAGCTTGCAAACGTAAGCTCCAGTTCCCAAGCAATTTGGAATATCTACTGTACAGGACATTGGGCTTTCCAAATACCACAGCATGGTTCGGTTTCCAAAAGTCAGCATTAAGGCTTTTAGGCATGGCTTTTATTTTAATTAAATATTCGTTTCGGTGCTAATCATTAAATTGTTTTCATGCTTCTCTTTCATGTTACTTTGCTGTCCTCAGTTGTTTGTTATTACCGCAAAAGTGAAGGAGCCATTATGAAAAGGGGAAGCAGAGTCCCATGTCCAGCGCAAAGGAGAACATGCCTGTATTGGCTGCTGCCATCCCCATCAAGATGCACCCAATTCAAGAACAAAAACTGTAATGAAATCTCCAGGGGAAACTATTGACTATCTAGCAGGCAAAGGCTTTGTCTTCACAATCCCCTCAATAAAATTAACTTCAAAACAACAGCATGGACATTTCAAGAACCCCTAAACGCCACCCAGTCACATTTGAAATAATTGTGCAATTTAGCTCCAGAAACAGAATTAACACAGTGGGGACCAGTTTCTCTACATTAATTAAATGAGTACACCAATTATTCTAAGACACTTATTTATCAGATGTTTATACTTTTAAGGTCCCAATGAATAATAATAATAATAATAATAATAATAATAATAATAATAATAATAATAATTTATTTCTATTCTACCCAGCTGGCTGAGTTTCCCCATCCACTCTGGATGGCTTTCAACAGAACATTAAAAGCAGAATAAAACTTCAGATATTAAAAACTTCCCTAAACAGGGCTGCCTTCAGATGTCTTCTAAAAGAAAGAAAATTATTTAGGGAATGAAAAATGTCGGAATTAATGTGTTCCCATTAAGAATACTTAAATTATTTTGAAGTCTGACTAGGACACATATTAAAAAATAGACATGCAGTCCAGGATACCAAAACTGCTAAAGAACAAACACAGAAGGCGAATCTACTTCACATTCAACAAGTTTTCATTCTGTCACTATTCTGCCTCTTACTCAGACCAATATAAACAAAAAAGGGGGCAGGGAGTTATCCAATCATGGAAAGAAGATGTCTGGGAGCTGACAACTGAATGGGATTAAAAGTAGTTTACATTTGTAGTGTATGCATATTGTTTGTACAATTATTCACATTAAGTGTAATAAAACAAACAAATATAATTTTGTCTACATGGCACATATTTTAGAAAAGAGGCATATAAAAATTCTTAGCCTCTTGGTATCAGTGTTCGGCAACATACTATTTAACCTGTGAGAGATAAACTGGTAAATGTCACCTTAGAGAGGCAGCTCATAGTTACAGCAACCCTGCTTATCCAATCCTCACTTTTCATATATCCATACTAGTTGTTATATATATATATATATATATATATATATTACTAGACTAACCTTACCATTTTGAACTGCTTGTCCTGTACACACATCCTACTTGGCGGACTTCAGAGGCACTCCCCAAGGGACTATTAACTGGTCTGGAACTTAATCTACTATTAAATAAGGCATGCTCTTTAGTTTAAAATTAGTTTCTGATATAAACATAACTTTTCATATTGTTTATTTGCTATTTTTCTGCAAAAATAAAACTTGTGCTACATGATATGGGGATTAGTTCAATATTTAAAATAGATGTGTGTAAACATACGGTAATACTATATAAACTATAAGTATAATACTGTATATACTAGTATCAATGAGTTTCTATTTAAATTTTTACATGAGGAAGAACTATCTGTCCTATAACCTCAGCTATGAGCCCGATTTAAATGAGCTAGCTTCTCATTAAAAGCAAACTGAAAGATGAAACCATTTTAAGTTCTTAATGTCCAAGATGAATTTCTCTAAACTGCAGAGCTGATTAACACTTAACGCTGCAGACGTGCATGTTCTTTTTCCCCCTGCTCTTAATTATAACGGTCACCAATTAAAATAAACTTTGTAAATGCAAAGCATGCTGCAATAGACAGTGTTTCTGGTTTACCCCATCATTGTTTTAACCACTTGCCTGGTCGCCACAGGCAACTAAGAACCGCATCTGGGCAAGTGAGGAAGTTGCCAGAAGAGGTTTGGAGTGCTTGACTCGCCACCCCCCCACCCAGCAACCAACTGTGTTTCTATGCTAGCCATGGAGAGGGTATTTTGCCTTCTCGCTGTCCACACAGGACAAATCATTCTGTCCCTTCACTTCCATCCCACTGCATTTCTGTGCTGGATGTAGAGGAGGCAAAGTTCACTCCTACATGTACAGCATAGAACCCAACACAACAGGCAGTGGTGGAAAAGTGCAGCCCTTCCTGTGTTCCTACACAAGACAAGCATCAGGCACAGAAACATGACATAGAGGCGGCAAAGTCTCTTCCCATGCCATTTGAAAGCTGGTAATGTTTGAGTGCAAATTTACAAGGCTGGTTTACGCTAACAATATTTTAGTTTCTCTACAACAGATTTAATTTCCGTTTCCATTTTGACATTGAAAACGGACTCTTCAATCTGATGTCATCACATGAGAAACTACGGAGGTAAAAGTATGCTATGATAACTCTGGTAGGAACCTGACTAATTTTCTCAATTGTAGTCAGTCAACAATTGAGAGCCCTCTAGCACTGAAATACAGGATGATCTTTAAATGTTGTTCAACTTTGTTTTACATTTTCAAGTTTTACTGCCTGGTAATAGAATCAGTGGCACATATATAACAAAAAAAAGGAAGAATAAAAATTTGAGTGAATCCTCTGTCTACATAATCAAGTTGAGTTTATAGCTGCAGTAAACACTTCACTTTATTTTATTGCAACACCAACTCTGGCAGCAAATGACCACTTTAATCAGAACTACCTAATGTCCAGTAGTTTAGTGCTTGGGTATCACTTCATAAGGCTGTACATTTCAACTATTTTACAAGATCACCATACAGCTCAGAACAGATGAATCAGTTCCAATACTTCCTAGAAACTCTGCAAGGTTTCGGGTCTTCCAGAGCCCAACTCCTACAGGAGATTCATCCAACTGGAGATGCCAAGGATTAAACATGGGGCTCTCTGCATACAAACATATAGTTTACCAGTATATAGCTCCTCAGAAAAGAGGTAAGCAAGTTACTTGCAATCTCCTCTCCCCTGCAAAAAAGCATTCTAGATACTAGGCTAACAAGGTGCCCTTATTTTCAGCATGTATGATGCTTACATACATCAACAGCCTTCCAAGGGTTTATATACAGATGTGATGTTTGTGTGAAGAATAAAATGTAAGCTCAGGTACATGTACACATTCCAAGGAGGCTTTGTAGCAACAGATATTGGTGGTTAGCATTAACTATTAGAAGAAAAGGAAGTGCAAATATTGACACTAAAATGCATCGCTTAACAGTTAAGCAAAATTGGAGTGCTGGTGAGGACTGTGGAAGAAAAGGTTTTTATGAACTGAACTAATTAGGACTACACTTTAATAGCTACCCACTGTTGCTACTATGAAAAACCCCCAGCTCTAATGGTTCACAGCTAAAGGCAAAATAGAGTATTAATAGTAAATACAGTATTAATAGTAAAATAAGCACTACAGTTTAGTTGTATATTCTACTGCATTTGTACTGACCCTTTTGCTCTAGTGCATGATATGTGGATAATGTCCCTTTCATTGGGACAGAAGCTGCTATTACTACTGCATCAGTAGAAACAGGCTATGGGACTGTATCAGAGATCAGCCAACTTTTTCAGCAGGGGGCTGCTCCACTTTCCTTAGACCTTGTGGGGGGCCGGACTATATTTTGAAAAAATAATAATGAACGAATTCCTATGCCCCACAAATAACCCAGAGATGTATTTTAAATAAAAGTGGACATTCTACTCATGTAAAAACACACTGATTCCCGGACCATCTGCGGGCCGGATTTAGAAGGCGATTGGGCCCCCGGGCCTTAGTTTGCCTACCCATGGATAGAGGGAGTTGAAACAGTCTCTAGTAAGACAGCAAGGAGACAGTAAGAGCTGTTCTACAATGGAATTTGCTGCCAAGGAGTGTGGTGGAGTCTCCTTCTTTGGAGGTCTTTAAGCAGAGGCTTGACAACCATATGTCAGGAGTGCTCTGATGGTGTTTCCTGCTTGGCAGGGGGTTGGACTCGATGGCCCTTGTGGTCTCTTCCAACTCTATTATTCTATGATTCAATAAGCTTGTCACTGGCAAGACTGAAATAAATACATATGTATTCAAGCACAGCAAGCTCTGTTCCACACAATTTACACCTGCCACTGAATCAGGGATAGCCATGATAAAAGGAGGCAAATGCACATGCTCCAATAATGGAGCCTGATCTTATCCAAGACACCTGCATTTTGGCATGTTGGTTCAGACTCCATCTAGATACATTTAGAGCAGTTTAAGACTGCAATCCAGAGCTTTCCAGGCTTTTCAAGTTGGTGACACACTTTTTGGTCATGCATCATTTCGCGACACAATACTTTGGCCACCTCATGAGAATAGAAGACCCCCTGGAAAACACCCTGGTGTTGGGAAAGATGGAGGGCACAAGGAGAATGGGACGACAGAGGACAAGATGGCTGGACAGTGTTCTCAAAGCTACAAACATGAGTATGACCAAACTGTGGGAGGCAGTGGAAGACAGGAGGGCCTGGTGTGTTCTGGTCCAGGGGGTTACAAAGAGTCAGACACAACTAAATGACTAAACAAGCAAACCAGAGGTTAAACTAACCCTTTCCATCCCCAGAAAGAGTGTGGGGAGCATTCATGCTACACACCTACACACTGCGGCCGGCACACTTGTCATGACTCACAGTTTGGAAAGCTCTGCATTAGAAGATAGGAACCTTCTGGATGAGGCCCATGGCCCATCCAGTCCAGCGTCCTCTTCTCACAGTGGCCCACCATATCCCTGTGGAGAATCTGCAAAAAGAACATGAGCCCAAGAGCAACTCTCCCCTCCTCTGGTTTCCAGCAACTGGCATTCGGAAGCATTGCTGCCTCCAACAGAACGCAGAACAGTCTGCACCAGAGCTTTCTAAACTTTTCATGTTGGTGACACACCTTTTAGACATGCATCATTTCATGACACAGTAATTCAGTTTTACTAGCAAACCGGAGGTTAAACTAACCCCTTTCTAGCCGTGGGAGGAACACAGGGAGCATTCGCACGACACACCTACAACAGCCAACACACTAATGTGTTGCGACACACAGTTTGGAAAGCTCTGCTGTAATCCAGTTACTCTACAGCAGGCATGTCTAACAGGTAGATCGTGATCTACTGGTAGATCACTGGACGTCTGTGGTAGATCACTGGTAGATCACTGGCTCCCTGCAAAGAAGCTCAACAACTTTGGCTCCCCTAAAAAAAGCTCATTTTTTTTTGTCCTGCACCACAAAAAATGGGGTAGATCACTGCCAGTTTTTAACCCTGTGAGTAGATTGCAGCCTCTTGGGAGTTGGCCACTCCTGCTCTACAGTTATTCTACAGTTGGTCCCAATAGACTCAGAGGGACTTCCAAGTAGAAATGCTTAAGACTGTGATGTAAATCACTGATATTAAATTCAACCATTGAACAAGATGCCCATTATGATAATGTTGCAGTACAACGTTTACATATTTTGTGAACACATTAGTCCGTTGCAGGTGAAAAGTTTCCTTTTTCTTCAGCAATGAAGAAAAACAATTGCCACAAAGGGTATGAGTTTTTCACTCTCCAAAAGCCCACTCCTATTCTGCAAGGTGCTTTAGGTTGCAATCCCATAATAAACACATACCTGAACTTAAATCCCTTTGATTTTAGTGGGGTTTACTTCTGGGCAGACATGTATGTATTGGATTGCACTGAAAACCTTGCCGCTATTTTATATTGTCTTGATAGATGTGTTTTTATGTACAGTATTGTTCTTTTTTGTAATAATATGGATTAATGTTGTTCACCACTCTGGGGGCCATTGGGCTAAAAAAATAAACAATTGTATAAAAATAAACAATTAACACCCCATCCTCCTTTACACTGTCACCACTGGCTGGGTGGGTGGGGAATGCAAGAGGATCAGACCCGCAAAGAATATGCTCCAACATGCAGTACTTCCCACCCCTCTTTCTTTTCTTTTAACACACCAGATCCTGCCCAGGCAGAACTCCAACCCCCCTCTCTGGCGACCTGCGAAGAAAGGAGCACTTCGAGCATGTGCAGAGTGCCGCTTCTTCCCAACAGCCAAACGCAGCCTCAGGATCAGAAGAAGCCCCAGCTGAGCAGCTGCCCCTGGAGTCGCGGCCAGATGCTGTTTTCTGGTCTTCATTGTCGCCGTCCTCGCCACCCCCCGCCAGCCCCACTCACCACTTCGCGGGCGCGGCTGGAGAAGTCGCCTTTGGAGCGCTGCCCTCCGCGCTTGAGCAGGGCCTGGGCCTCGTCGCCGCCCAGCGGGACCCCCAGGGCCTTGTTGCGGGTCTTCACCGTCTTCACGCTGGCCTTGAAGAGCAGCGTGATGTCCACCGCCATGGCGGGCGGCGAGGCGGAAGGCGGCCCTGCGCCGAAAGGCGTCCCCTCGCCAGCCGGGGCCGCGCGCAAGGGTTCCGCCTCCGCCCGCCGCTTGGCCGGCTCGTCAGGGCGGCCTAGGAAGCCTTCTTACTATACAGAACCCCTCTCTCGTCGGAGGGGCTGGGGGGGGGGTCCCCGATTCGCTTTGGAGGAGCGGCCCGCAGAAATGGGGAAGTCTCCTCGGAGTCTCTCGTTCATTTTCCTCCCTCTCCGCCTCATTCTTCCCGGTCCGTCCGTCCCCCCCCGGAATGGAGAGGAAGGCGCCGCTGCCCCCTTTGCCCTCCCCGTTGTGTAAAATGACTGAATCTGCGTTCAGTGTATCCATTTATATATGGGGTGTCCATATATATGTGTACAGTGGTACCTCGGGTTAAGTACTTAATTCGTTCCGGAGGTCCGTTCTTAACCTGAAGCACCTCCCGCTGCCGCCGCGTGATTTCTGTTCTCATCCTGAAGCAAAGTTCTTAACCCGAGGTACTATTTCTGGGATAGCGGACTCTGTAACCTGAGGGGGAAAGCGTGGGGTTCAGTCAGTGCCGGATTAATTTATAATCTAAACAAGCTATAGTTTAGGGCCCCAAATGGGGGGCCCCCAAAATTTTTAAAGAAAAAAGCCCCTGGACGTACATTTCCAAAATATAAGATAAAAAACAAAACCTACATACAGCAACGGTGCTTTGTGCTGTGTAGGCTCCTATGAATAGCATATATTCAACACAAAAAAACTGACAATTTGTTGTTGACAAAGAACAGCTGGAAATATAAAGGACCCCATTACCTTCAGTAGCTTAGGGCCTCATCAAATCTAAATCTGGCCCTGGGTTCAGTGATGGTTGCCATAGGGCACCTGATAGGACGGGGGGTTGAAGGTTTGACCACCATAAGGGACAGCTGCATCTTCCCCCTGCATTGTAAGGGGGTTGGACCTTCCAACTTCGCAGTTCTATGATAACTTACAGCAGGACAGAACGGAGCTGAGTAACAAGCCAAAAGTAGCACCTGCTTCATTATTATTATTATTATTATTATTAATAAATTTTATTTATATCCCGCCCTCCCCAGCCGAAGCTGGGCTCAGGGCGGCTAACAACAATCAAAATAATCCAACATTCTAAAAACATTCATTATAAAATTAATTCAAATCAAATTAAAATCAAATTGATGGCAACCATTAAGCAAAATTCTGTGCAGATTGCCAGAGGAGGGGGTCAGGCTGCGCCCTGACCAAAGGCCTGGTGGAACAGCTCTGTCTTGCAGGCCCTGCGGAAAGATGTCAGGTCCCACAGGGCCCTGGTCTCTTGTGACAGAGCATTCCACCAGATTGGAGCCGCAGCCAAGAAGGCCCTGGCTCTAGTTGAGGCCAGCCTAACCTCTCTGTGGCTTGGGATCTATTATTATTATTATTCATTAAATTTGTATACCACCCATCATCCACAAATCTCCACTGCCTCCAATTAGTTCTAAATACTCCCTTATTAGACTATGGGACAAACAGACCAGGAGGCTTAAAACTGAAAAGCCAAACTATTATTATTATTATTATTATTATTATTATTAACTGATAATAGGGTGTATTTGCAAGGCTAGATGTTAAATGAAACTTTGATGTTTGCTTTACAATGTTACCTCTTTAAAATAACCATGTCTTTTCCCTGGTCTAAGGCAATTGCCATTACAGTGGTACCTCGGGTTACAGACGCTTCAGGTTACAGACTCCGCTAACCCAGAAATAGTACATCGGGTTAAGAACTTTGCTTTAGGATGAGAACAGAAATTGTGCTTCGGCGGCAGCAGGAGGCCCCATTAGCTAAAGTGGTGCTTCAGGTTAAGAACAGTTTCAGGTTAAGAACGGACCTCTGGAACGAATTAAGTTCTTAACCCGAGGTACCACTGTATCTTCTCCCTAGTTAACACATAGATTTTTATATAGGACTTAACCTAAAGTTTTCATTTGGTCAGAAACTCGCTGCTTCTTGTGAACCACTGACAATCTGGCTTCCTCTCTTTTTACAAGCGGGGTTTCACGTTCACCCTGACCTCTCCATCCTTGGACAGTTACTGCTTGCTGCTGCTGCTGCTCAGATCTCAGCTTCCTCTCCCAACTCCAGGCTTACTCCTACAGGGCTGTGTCTGCCTTTTGATACACTTCAGGCACATCCCTCTCACCAAAGGTTACTCTCTGACAGCTCACGGAGTTTTAGCTGAGGCCCACTGAGTGCCAGTGGAATGTCGACAAGAGTCTACATTGCAATTTAACCTTTTTTATTATTATACTGTGTCTTATAAAAGCAGTGGTCTCCAGTGTCAACTACATAATGGAACATTTCTCATGGGAGCTAGTCACCACCTTAGTAATGGTATCAGCTTAGCTGTTCCTTGGCAGGTTGCCAGCTGTAGATTCCCCTATACCTTATATTCCTTAGGTCTCAGTTGTGGAGGTGACCTTGCCCACCTTTTTCCTTCATTAAGTTAACTATTCACAAACCAAATGGATTTTATAATGCAGACATCCCCTCCATTATGTTCTACTCATGCACAACCACATACACGCATGGCATGGGGAAATAATAATTCATATCCACATATGGCTGGAGAGTCCTTGGAACTTGCAAGGAGACCTGACCTGGAAGAGACCAGTCCGTGAGGGCGGAGGAAGAGACCAGAGGCACAGCAGGGCATTGTTTATGCTGCTCAACCTCCCTGCCTAACAGCTGATGTGCAGGTAGTGCAGCAGCAGCAGCAACAATGCTTTCCCACACGTCCTCCAACTTCAGTTCTAGTTGTGAATATTTTTTGATATACTATTTTTGGTATAGATTGAAGAGAGAGTGGCAGAGAGGGTGTTTAGAGGGTGCTCCCCCGCGTGATTTCACTTATGTGCATGGGGGCCCAGAACACAACCCCAACATAAAATGGGGATTTGCCTGTACAACATTTTGAAGTACAACTTTATACCATATTTAAGTAAGCTTTACTTCAGAGTTTTACTGTTTCCCCTCAGTTTTAAAGTGCTACAAAACTTTTTAATTTAAGCAGTATTTTACTAATTATTGAAACTTCAATGATACTTTCCACAAGTTTTCCTGGGACAGATGAGGCTAACCAGCCTGTAATTCCCAGGATCCCTTTTGTAAAATTGGTGTTACATTGGATACCTTTCAATCCTTGTTTCATTTTATTATTTATTAAATTTGTATACCGCCCTGTACATGCAGGTCTCATGGCAATTCCTTTCGCTTAGTGTTATGTCTGTACATAATACGAATCCCCATGACAGGGTGAGCTCCCATCGCTCTGTCCCTGCTCCTGCCAACCTAGCAGTTTGAAAGCATGCCAGTGCAAGTAGATAAATTGGTACTGCTGTTGCGTTTCGTGCACTCTGTTTTCCGTCACGGTGTCCAGTTGCGCCAGAAGCAGTTTAGTCCTGCTGGCCACATGACCTGGAAAGCTGTCTGTGGACAAACACTGGCTCCCTCGGCCTGAAAGCAAGATGAGCGCCCCAACCCCATAGTCACCTTTGACTGGACTTAACTATCCATGGGTCCTTTACCTTTTGCCTACGGCTGTAGTCAGGCTCATTGTTTTGCTCCAGACAAGTCATGAGCTGTAGTCAAGGTTCATCCTTAGCTTACCACTCACAGAGAGAGACGAGAGAGACAAAGTACAACTCCAGGTTTTGACATAAGACTGATTAAAATCTTGACGTAGCTGAAAGCAGTAGGACTGGAAGAGAAGCAAAGCTGTGAATACCTTCACACTTTTGCATTCATGTTTAGCCATAATGAAAACGGCCATTGCCACATGTTTATTGCAAAATGAAGTCAGGAACAATGCTTTCAGGATTTTGGAAAATTTTAATATTCATCCAAGTAGACAACTTGAACTCAGGTATCATGGAAGATCATACTGTACACATTAATTTCCTGAAAATATATGTAGTTTTAAAGGTTTGTAGCCAGAATGCTACAGCAGTACCAGCACTTTCAGATTATAATGATAGACAATACAGTGGCAAAATCCTGTCTTGATTTCTGGCCCAAAGGAAGAAAGGCTTCTCTATAGATTTTTTTTAAAAAAGGTTAGAGGAAATGACTGAACTGGTCCACCTTATTAGGTACATAATACTTTCAGATCCCCTCCTCCCAAAGAGAGAGAGAGAGATAGCTTTGAAGACTGTAACTGCTTTAAAAAGTGCTTTTTCAAACTTGTGCCCAGATGCGTTTGAACTTGATCTTGGTTTCCTGTGTACAGTAACTGCATTTAGATGTGATTTGCACTTCCACAGGTACCTTGATGTGAAGGTTTAAAGCTTAGTTTTGAGAAGAGAGACTCTAGGAGTATATACTATGGCTTCTTTTATAATGGCTATAAAAAAAGCCTCCCCTTGAAATTCGAGATTTTTAGTTTGGTCTATATTTCTACAACACGCATATACACACAATGAACTACATTCTTTCCCTCAAAGCACTGCAGGTAGAAGTATCCCCAGAGAAACATGCTACAATATTGTAGTGACAACCCCAGATGCACAAAAGTCATGACTCAGACCAGCTGAAGCTGCTTTGCTTTTGTAAATTCTTGCTGGGACAGGCACAATTTGGCTCGATTCTGTAATAAAGTTATATTCAGTATATTTTATTTGTTCCATACTTTCCTGGCATGGGAAAAACAACAGCTCACATGTGTTGAATTCTAATGCTGAAAACTTCTTTTTGAGGCAGTTTGCTTATACCACTTACTCGTAATCAAGGCATGTCAACAAAAGAAGCCATATTTGGAAATTGTTGGGTTGTTTGACTAAGCAGTATCAGACACATTCATTGGCCCCCATTCAAAATAAACTCAGCAACTTTATGAAAGTGAAAAAGAAATCCCACTTAAATTTGGGGGAAATTGGCAAACTTTGTGCTAATCAAGCTCCCTGAAAATATGTGCAGAGCATGCAGGAAAGAAGATATTCTGTTACCTTAGTAGTCAGTATCGGGGACATGATCCGCCATCTCCTCACTGGAACAAATGTGAACTGCACAAGAGCTCTAGGAAGTTCCAGAGGAGTTTTTGAGAACCCCTCTTTATACCAAGGAGGTTTTTACAAAAGATCCTTGCAGAAGGCTGTGCCCCTTGTTTTTATGTGGTAAATAGAACAGGCATATGATGATAATGATTACAGTGGTACCTCAGGTTAAGTACTTAATTTGTTCTGGAGGTCCATTCTTAACCTGAAAATGTTCTTAACCCGAAGCACCACTTTAGCTAATGGGGCCTCTTGCTGCTGCCGTGCCGCCGAAGCACAATTTCTGTTCTCATCCTGAAGCAAAGTTCTTAACCCGAGGTACTATTTTTGGGTTAGCAGAGTCTGTAACCTGAAGTGTATGTAACCTGAAGCATATGTAACCCGAGGTACCACTGTAATCTATAAAGTTCCTAAAATTTACCAAGTGCTAAAAGAGTTGCGAGGGACGTGGGTGGCGCTGTGGGTAAAACCTCAGTGCCTAGGACTTGCCGATCGCATGGTCGGTGGTTCGAATCCCCGCGGCGGGGTGAGCTCCCATCGTTCGGTCCCAGCTCCTGCCCACCTAGCAGTTCGAAAGCACCCCTAAGTGCAAGTAGATAAATAGGTACCACTTTATAGCGGGAAGGTAAACGGCGTTTCCGTGTGCTGCTCTGGTGCCGGTTCACCGGAGCAGCTTCGTCACGCTGGCCACGTGACCCAGAAGTGTCTGCGGACAGCGCTGGCTCCCGGCCTCTAGAGTGAGATGAGGGCACAACCCTAGAGTCTGGCAAGACTGGCCCGTACAAGCAGGGGTACCTTTACCTTTACCTAAAAGAGTTGCCCTGAACGCTGATCAGAAACACATTCCTTCCACACAATCTAAAAGGTGTGGCACAAAAGGGAAAGGAGAAGGGGAGGGAAGAGAAAAACAAGGAGATCCAGACACCAATAAAAGTTGTGAAGTGGTTTTTAAAGATGCGTAATAACATAATAACGTTGGTGGCGCTGTGGGTTAAACCACAGAGCCTAGGACTTGCCGATCAGAAGGTCAATGGTTTAAATCCCCATGACGGGGTGAGCTCCTGTTGCTCGGTCCCTGCTCCTGCCAACCTAGCAGTTCAAAAGCACGTCAAAGTGCAAGTAGATAAATAGGTACCGCTCCAGTGGGAAGGGCAATGGCGTTTCCATGCGCTGCTCTGGTTTGCCAGAAGCGGCTTAGTCCTGCTGGCCACACAACCCGGAAGCTGTACACCGGCTCCCTTGGCTAGTTAAGCGAGATGAGCACTGCAACCCCAGAGTCGGCCACGACTGGACCTAACGGTCAGGGGTCCCTTTACCTTTAATAACACAGTAGTGGTTACAATAACCAAATTTAATGGAAACAGCTGAGGGATGGGAGGGGCCACATGGAAGCTGAACCAAAGCTGATGGAGTGAGTGCTGACTCCCAGTTCCTGTCTGCATCCAGGTGGAATGGCAGCTAAAAGATGATACTTAAAGGACAGGAGCCAATTGAGTTAGCAGCTCTGGGGCATCTCCTTCCGCTGCAGCCTGGGGGAAGAGCTGCTGCTGGAAGATCATTCAGAGAGAGGAGGAGCCCATTGGCAGCCGAGCCAAAGCAGTTGCCTCATCCCTTGAGGGTGTCCGAAACGAATAGAACTGGCACTAATTATTTTGCTTTAACATTATTCAACCCACTCCCCAAACCTATACATGTCAACTCACACACCGAAGAATAACAACATCTTGTTTAAAATACATTGCTTAAGAAGAAATTTAGGTGATTTCTCAGAATAAATTACCGGTAACCACCGAAAAGATGCCGTGTGGCAGGGAGAAGACTCCATGTTCTGGGACCTTCAGATGAAGTGCAGGGAATTTTGTTGGTTGTTGATGGCATCCATCTGTCTCAAGAGGCAATGGAGTGCCCCTCTGGGAGGACTGGAGAATCACAGCGCCTTCTGTGGCTGCAGAGACCTAACTGCTGCCTCCCCCATTGTTTCTGCTGTGTTAGGAGCACAAGCCCAGGCAGTGTGCATGGAGGTCCTGGGCTGCCTAGACAACCAGACCCCCCCCCCTTTGCTATGTGGTTCAAAGGAAAGCAGAGCAATGCATTTTGGCATCATTATTCCAGGGCTGGGCATGATGCAGTTCTTAATGTTTAAAGTTTATTTTGGGCAGCCCACTGCAGCAGCTTACATGGGGCAGCCATAGGGTCAGGCTGCCCATGAGGCAGACTCAGGCAGCAGCTTCAGGCAGAGGAACACAAAGATTTGGGGGCTCTGCCACCTCTAGTACTGGCGGAGAAACAGCAGCAGTGGCATCCACTGACATTTCACCATAAATCTTGTGAGATCTCATACACTACATGAGATCTTGCTGGAACTTGCACCACCACTTTGCAGGCACTGCTGCACAGCCCAGGTAAGGAAGACTTTGGCGTGGGGGGCAGGGGGCTTTGGAATTCCACCTCCAGTGACAAAATGGGCTGCGTTGCCCCTGGGCAGGCAGGATGGAATAGATGGCGATATACTTACCGTAGCTTTAGCAATATAGCAATCATAGTCTTCTAATTGCATTAGAAGGTGAAGTTTGGATTGGCTTTGTTCAGTCAACAGTGGCCAATGTATACTGCCGCCTCTACTGCTTTCAGTGATCATGGAGGTTTTATATTTTTAACTTTTAATGTGGAAAACGAAAAAGTGTTCAAAGGCCAAACTCTTTTATGTGTATGTTCTCCATATTCCTTCAGGGAAAACTTTGTCTGAATGAAAATCAACTAAGGATGTCAGTTTCCAAGAGTAAAAGTAAGTTAAACATCAATAGAAAATGTAATTACAGCTACTCTAAATTTTGGCAACCTCACTAGAATGACCAAGATTGGGCGGGGGGATGAGATTTTTTAAAAATCAGTCTTCTTTCCCCAATACAGAGATTGAACTTGCTAGCAAAACAGTGGGGGTGTTACCAAAACATACACCTAGGGTTGCCATATTTCAAAAAGTAAAATTCTTGATACCCACCAAAATTGTTAAGCTTTTTTTGGGGAAAACCTAAGCTTTTTGATTTTAAGCTTTTTGAGCTGTTTCCACTGCTTTTCCATCTTTCCATCGCGTTGCCATACATCCGGGTTTTCCCTGACATTTTGCCAATTTGGCAAAATTCCCCGATGCCGTTTTTATGCTCAAAAACAAGGACATGTCAGGAATTTTCCAAGCCTACATACAGCACATTCTCTCCAAAGAGCCAAATGACTTTATTTGTACATTTCATGTAATTTTTTTGTTTTGCCTTGTCCCCCCACCTTTTATTATTAACATGTGGCCTTTTGCAGTGATGACTGTGATAGAAGTAAGAGGCAAACTTAATAATAGGTCCAAAACAACATTAAAAAAAATCAAATGTGGCAGCAGAGATACAGGCAAGAGTGTTAAATTGTACACAGGTCAATTATAAGTACTAGTGATGATGAAACGAACAGGAGGGAGAGATCAAAAGGGAGGCAAAACTGTATTCAGCAGGAGATAACTTCATGTGGGTGGAGAATAACTGCAGAAATGCATTTTGATTAGGGGTTAAAACTCGGCCTTTTGAATTTATTCTTACCAGGTTGAATAAATAAAAACATAATGTGTGAGCTACTTCCCCTTACAGTTAATGCAGCACAGATACTGTATGTACTTTGCTTTTTGTTTGTTTCTTAAATCTTTTTTAAAAACTTTCATATTCTTTTTCTTCTAGATTTTCAGCACTATATCAAGCCTGCAAACTTGTGACCCACCAAGTTAAACATGGCTCACAAACTATGTGTGATGGCCTGACAAGAGTTGCCTGGGATTGCAGAAACAGTTGTCAGGCACAATGCACAACCAGCAGGCTGTATTTGGCTGGGTAAATGTATGCAGACCTAGCTTAGGATTGCAGCTCTAAAGACGGGTCTAGTTCACTCCTATCACGCTTTTCTGGGAGTAAGTCCTGTTGAAGAGTTGGACTTATTTCCAAGTAAACATGCACACAGTTGTGCTGTACATTTCCTTTCTCCTCGGTTCCCCACCTCTTTCCAGCCCCTCTCCGGGGGATTTAACACTTCCGTTGACTTGGTCCTGTCATGGAGTAGCTTCAAGGCATTTGCTTTCTCCTTCTTCTACCTCAGATTTTCAGAATTCTTAAAGTTTGCTTTAAATACTCAATTTCCTCAGACTATAGCTTTCCGTTTCTGTCACATATTCATGAAACTAATCATATGCAAGCATATAAAGAAACGTATTAACAAGTATTAACAAGTATTACCATAAGGGAGTCTTTCCATTATTCTCATAAGAGTGCATGTTTTTTTTTTTAAAACAACAACAATAATGCTGTTTTCCTTTCCCCCACAAGATATCCTGCTGTTACCTGTAATTTAATCTGGAAAAATCATTCACATTTGAAACTGTTCTTCACTTTAAGAACTCAAGGAAGGGCTTTCGGTGGAAATTGCACTTCAGTGCACATTCCAGTGTGCATTTGGCTGCACTGAAATGCTTATATCAAGAAAAACCCTTTTCCTTGTCCTTACTTATTTTAAAATGCAGGAGACGATACTGTCCAACTGTCCAGTTTCAAATATCCTTCCAACTGAAAATAGACGGATACAGTGATAGCAGGAACCAAGTTTTTATGTCATTAGCATGAGGGGTTTAATGAGTATGGTCATATGAGAGCATGAATTGTCTAAAGAGGTAAACACCACAATGAATAATGGAAAGTTTCAGCAAGAGAAAACTGCATAAGCAGATTACAAAATTTATTATGAAATTTATCTGATTGTTGGGAAGACTGGTTGCATAGAATACCAGGTGCAGTCAAACCACAAAAGACATCCAAAGTGAAATGTGGGCCGGGAGGGAGGGAGGGAATAATCTGTCTGTGCTCTAAGTATGAAGAGAATTGAGAAACAAGATTTTTTTTAATCCTGCTCTTATCTCTCCTCATGCATGTTTTGCAATCCTTTTTATCACTGTAAACACCAGCAAAATCTGTGAAAAATCGTAGTGGGATGATGATGGTGATGCTGGCAGTGGTACACATTTACAAGTGTTAAAAACTTTTATCAGCTCCGGTGTTGGTTTTTCTGGATAAAATAATCAAAATTTTAATTTGAGTTTTACATATCAATCAATGCCATCTTAGTCTCCCCTAGCTGATATTACATTTGCTCTAATGTCTGGTGTTGCAACTAAAAAGGAAGACTATTAGCAGGGGTAGAATTATCACAGGAACATTTATTCTAAAATGGTAGCAGTCTCTCAAACCTATGATCTGTGTTAGAAACAGGAATAATATTTGCTTATTTCTCAAATTTTTGTTCAGAATAAATAAACTCACCAGCTTCCCATACTTACTGTGGAGACGTGAGACGTTGCTAACAGATAATATCTGAATTTTAGAATCCTTTTGATGCAATGCAAACAGAGAGAAGTTGTTGACCACAAAGGCTAGATCAGGAATGAGTTTTACTCCTGTTGACTCAAAAGCTTAACCATAGGATGTAACTGCCATGAGTTCATCTATTTCTGTTCATGCTGTCACAAGGACCAATTTCTCCCTATTTGTACTGAAGCAACAGGATCCTAAAATTCATATGTAGGTTACAGCATACAGCACATTTTAAAGCATGTCCACTCACTTTGTGCATCCAGGGAAATCTACCTTAGTATTCCACAAAAGCTTATGCTATAACAAATTTGTTTGCCTTCAGGTGCTACAAGATTAGGGGATGGAAGTAAGCTTTTTTCCTGTTGATCCCATACAAATAAAATATTGCATACATATCCTTAGTTAGTATGATACAATTACACAGTAAATATTCAAATCTTTCCCCTTCTGTTCTTTGCTTATACCATATTTTATGCAGAAGTTAAATCAATACACTAAAAAATGAGTACATCTGTGAAGATGATGGCCACCTTTGCCTTCGCAGGATCTTCAAGTCCTCTTCAGCCATCAGTTTATCACAGCCTGGGCTTCTTTATATAAGCGACATTTGAGAAGAAATCCTACGCATAAACATCCAATGAACCCAAAAGTTCTTAGCAGCCCGTGAAAATCTCAGCTTCTTGAGGGTGCAAATTTCCTGCAATGGTGAGGAAGAAAATCAACCTTATGCGTTTTTTTTTATAATATCAGAAAATGTAACCCCATATAAAATTATTCAGGGGATTATCACAGCACCAGAGAAATCTCCGCCACCATGCCACCCCTGCCGCAACTTTCTTCTGACAAATTTTCCCGTTGCTTACCTGAGAAGTGGACCCTCCCGGCTCCCGCATCTTCGCCTTCCTCCTGTGCTCTTTCCCTGTGCAACAGAACTTTGTGGCGGATCCGGCCTTCACTTTCTTTCCAGGATTCTTCCAAAAGTTTGCAAGCCATACAGAAGTGGGGTGTGTGTGTGATGCTCTCTTCGGCTGATCTTCAAATTAATTGAACAAAGCATAACAGAAATCAGCAGTACACCTGCGGGGACACTGGAGGGCGCTAAAACAAAAAGCAAGTAAACATTTAAAAAAACAACAACAAAAAAAAAACCCCAACAACCCAAAACCAAGCAGGCACTTTTGCAAACCTGCAGGAGAGCCCAAGAATCTGAGCCTCCTGGTTATGGCAGGTATTTACTGAACTGTTTCTCAAAGGAAAGTAAAATGGCTGTAAAACTTCTTTTTACAAATAGTTGTGCAGCTGAAGGTTGGAACTAAGGCTTAGGACATGGTTCTGCCACTGAAAAGAGCACCGCAGATTCTCCTTTCTCCCATACATAATATGAAACATCTGATGCGCTTTTCGGGCAGGGCACTCCTCTTCATTGGCTGCCTCTTTTGGGGGTGGGGAGAGATTCTCAGCGCAGGAGCACCATGTCATGTGTTTTGTATTGCTGCACAATAAGGCTGCTGTTTTTGGTGGCAGCCAGGAGCCTTTCAGAAGGTTCAGTTGTGGCCTGCAAAGAAGCTAAGTGGGGCTGCATTAATGGCGCTTCTAAAATGCATCGCATTGATAGGATTGCAGGCATTTTATAAAATGCACAAGAAAATGTTCTCGGCTGGCTGCTATGTGCTTTATAGTCTCAAGAACAGAAAGCAAAACGAACATGTCTTCATGCATGTATATTAACAATAACGTTTCTTATTAGGAAGAATATACATGATGGAGACAGTAAGAAATGCCTTTTGCATCTTTAAAATGATGTTTATTTTAGATTCTTCTGTTACTGGTCATTTGGCTTTATTCTCAGAAGTATGCTATTTCATGTAAAATATTGGAAGAGGACTGAGAGAGGGTTTTGGCAGACTGTAGTTATACAGCCCCTAGGAAAATACAATCATCTTTGGTGGATATATAATGAGGTGGTTTCTTATTACATAATCGAGGAGACAATGTCTTTTATATGCATTTTGCTTCATTTTTCACACTAAATTTATCATAATAAGCATCTGCTTTGAATAAAGAGAGTTTTGTGATAATTCAACCATGACCTCTCTGGAAGCACAAATGATTTTGCTTCACTTTCTCAGACTGGATTATTCTTTTGAAATGTTCCCCCTTTACTTTATGATAATCACTGTGTTAACATGAACTGATTAATCCCATCAGCCAAACATTGATATTATGGCTCAAATGGACTTTTTCCAGAAAGCCTCTGGCGATGACACCACTGGTTTCATCACTGCAGCTAAAGAAATTCAGGGGTGTTTACACTGTCAGTCAGTTTGAAGGCTGAGCAGAAAACCATACGAAATAATATATGTGACATTCCTTTTCCTAATACATAAATGGGGAAGCCATTACCAAGAATGGGTTCCACATGGAAGTGGACAAAAAAGTGCCTCAAAGCAGTAAGCCTGTGTACCGTAAGTGTTAGGCTGAAATCATGGGAAGCGAATCCCATTAAACTCAGTAGGACTTTTCTTTGAATAGAGTTGCTTTTAAAACTTTAGTTCATGATGAATTGTTGACTTAAAGTCCAAGACTATCCCAGTATGTTTTGGCAACTAAGACAGAAATTGAACTAGTTTTCTCTCTTTTACTAAAGAGCATTCCAAGGTAAAGGAACTTGCAATCTGTATATAACACTTCCAAATATTTTCATTGTTCTTTTTATAGTCTTACTTCAAACTTTTAGAAGCAGCCTTCTCAAACTTCCTATCTTTCCATTCATAAACAGAAGAAAATGAAAAGGAAATATATGACCCACGGCAATGAAGACACATTTCAGGCATTGTGACACAAAGCCCCTCAGCCTCTTATTAGCAAACCAAACACCGCCTTTGTTTTTTGTGCTGATGTTGGTTTTCACTGTTGTTTGAACGACCTTTTATTGTCTCTCTATTGTCACGTAGCTGCCCTGCTCTCCTGCATTTAAGGCCACAACTGTTAGCTAGGCTTCCCAAACGTTGCTCATGAAGTTTCCGCCACTGCTTAAATCAAACATTTTCCAGAGAGAAGGAATGTGTTGCCATGCTTCTCGTTCTGATCCAAACAACTCGTGTTAAGCCACGACTATAGACTTAGGCTACAAGATCCAAGAGAGTTCGCTCTGACTGGGTTGATTAAAAGGCAAAGAGCAAGATGGATGGAGTCAGTTGTGATCCGCAGGCTTCAGCATCCCGCTGAGAGCCAGTCTCTGTCATTGTGCAGGCCTCTGGGTACCAGACTCGCCAGGGTCTTCTCAGCTCTAAAAGGAAAGTGGGCTTTGTTTGCCTTTAAGCATCTGCAAACTCTACTGACACATGATCTGCCCTCTCAGCAAGACCACTCATTAGACTGATTATCACTTCAAAGTTTTCATTATCATTCATCTCTAAAGGCAATTAGGAATGGGTGGCTTTGAGTATCAGACGCTAGGTGACACTATGTGACTCATCTTTATTGATTCTTTTGTGGCAAAAGACAGTGATTGAGATGATAGGATTGCAGCCTACCTGCCCCTTTGACTGGTAAAAGCTGAAGGAAAAAATGGTGTATAATTAACTGACAGTTAATATAGGTTCTGTTTAGTGTTCCAGGAACACAATAGGGCAGGTTGCCCAAAAGGAACAAAGTAATGAAAACTCCTTTGACAAGTTAAACTCTAAAGCCAACTGTGTAATTATCTGACAGTTTTAAAAGACAGGGGCTAAAGAAGGCTGTCTTTCGTATTAATGAGACCCAAAGAATTCCTGGGTGTGGATAATAAGGAGTCACAAACAATAACAAGAACAGTTAAAGGGTGTGTGTGTATTTCTCTAAGCGTGTAGTTTAGGGACCATTTTCCTAAGAGGATGTTTGAAAAGAGAATGTAAATGCAATTGAGAAATGAATTTAAATTATTTTTGGGACTCTGTTCTAACCTTGTTTAAGTAATTATACCTTTAGATACAGCATCATCATGATCCTACCAGACAGACAGGTTTTATCAGTTCTAGGTTACAGGCAAAACAGTCACAAACAGAGACATTTCTGTCCCCTTAAAAATTTCCAGCATCACAACAACAAACACCTAAAAACTTAAAAGTTTTTGCACAACCATTTTGTGAGATAGAAACATTTTCTCTGATGTGACTTACCATGTGAGATTGTCACACTATAGACACACTATAGACGTGCAGTGGTCGGTCCAAGCACAGACAAAACTTAAGGTTTCAATGACATTACTATCAGGCTTAACAGCAGGCGTAAAAGGCAACCAACTTTAAAAGCCATGCCTTTTTTTCTTCTGTATGGCATCATAACTGGATTTATTGTTAAAACAAAACAAAATCCTTCCAGTAGCACCTTAAAAACCAACTAAGTTAGTTCTTGGTATGAGCTTTCGTGTGCATGCACACTTCTTCAGATACCTGAAGAAGTGTGCATGCACACGAAAGCTCATACCAAGAACTAACTTAGTTGGTCTTTAAGGTGCTACTGGAAGGATTTTGTTTTGTTTTGACTATGGCAGACCAACACGGCTACCTATCTGTAACTGGATTTATTGTTATTAATCACCTTTAGTATTATTAATTACCTGCCCTTTACCAGCGCAGACCCCAGAGTGGATTGCAACTATTAAAATTCAGTACTAAAAAGAGTCAAAACAAATTACACTCACAGAAAATGGACAGGTCTCGAAAACACACATTTCAGGGTAATGTGTGTCCAGGGTAAAAGAGATGCATCTTCAGCATTTACCAAAATCTGTATGGTGAAGGCACCAGATGCTCTAGGGCCCTCAATTTATGGAATCCCTCCCTGGCTGTTGTTTCCCCCCAATAGCTTGCCCTTAGCTTGGCTGCTTCTGTCGGAGGATTCTACCAGCTGAAGAAGTTAGGGTTCTGCCTAAGTGCAGAACCTTACATTTGTTGCTATTGAAATTCATTTTGTTAGTTTGGGCCCAGTTCTCCAATCTGTTAAGGTCATCTTGAATCCTGATTCTGTCTTCTGCTGCATTAGCTACCCCTCCCAGTTTGGTGTCACAGTGCACACACACCATATGAATAGCAATAGTAATCAACAGGGGGGGGCAGCCCCCTCAAATATTTTATTGGGGAGGGTGAAGAGACCCCTCAGCCTCTAGGTCCAGGAGTTGGTTCCTATGAAAAAGAGCACAGGCTTCGTAGGGAATAGTTTTGCTCACTTATTCCCAACTTAATTCCATAGTTTCACTCACGGATAGAAAACTCTTCAGAGTAGCTCAACACATTTTGGAGTAGAATGCCCCTTCAGGTGCTTGAATTGTAATGGTAATATGATCTTAAAGGTAAAGATAAAGGACCCTTGACAGTTAGGTCCAGTCGTGGACGACTCTGGGGTTGCGGCGCTCATCTCCCTTTACTGGCCGAGGGAGCCAGCATTTGTCCGCAGACAGTTTTTCCGGGTCATGTGGCCAGCAGGACTAAGCCGCTTCTGGTGAAACCAGAGCAGTGCATGGAAACGCCATTTACCTTCCCTCCAGAGCGGTACCTTTTATCTACTTGCACTTTGAAACTGCTAGGTTGGCAGGAGCTGGGACAGAGCAATGGGAGCTCACCCCATTGCTGGGATTCAAACCGCAGACCTTCCAATCAGCAAGCCCAAGGCTCTGTGGTTTACACCATAGTGTTAATAAAAAATTCCTCTTCAACCTTTTCAAGCTGGTTCTTGAGTTGCTTATATTTTAAGAACAAGGCATTTTTAATTTTAAGAATTTCTGAAGCTCCTGAAGAAGGGGTATTGTTTTATTCCAAAGCACTTTGATCTGCTTGTGAAGAGTTTTGCATCAAGGAATACTGGAACTGTTATAGTTACTGTATTTGAGGTGTCTCTCCCCACCCCCATCCCTTTATTTTATTATTTTATTTTATATTTCCTTATGCTCAATTCACATAACATTTTTTTGGATGTGTAAGTAATTGAAATGAGCAAATAATCTGATGCTCTGCAAAATTACCATGCAACAAATGCTTTGGTAATGAATCTCCTGACATCAGCAGGATGCGCAGCATTGAGTTCTGGTGCTGCTTTTCCCCAGCTGTCTTTTGCCTCTTAATCTGAGCTAAACAAATTATAGGTAAAAGGCTTTAATTGGAGTGTTGTTCACTGAGACACTCAACACTGGATCAATTAACGAACAAGATAAGTATAGTAAACAAAGATAACATTTTGTTTAGATGGGATGTTGCCGATTACAGACTCTCCAGAAACAGCCAGCACAGGATCACAGTTAAATAGCATTATCTTGCAAAGTGACAGGTACATTTTGTTTACCTGTTAGGCCTGCTTATAAATCCTCACTGACAGATGCTGATGTTCTTTTATTTTAAAATGGATCAACTTGTGCTTCCTCCCTCCTTTGACACAGTGCCCATCATGACTTTGAAGATGCAAAGAGTGAAAGTAGAAGATTTGTAGGCAGACTTTAAATCCACTGGTGGAAAAGGGAAAAATACCTGGGCTACCTTAGGACCAAGGACTCACCTAAGTCAGCATCCTTTTCCATGGTGGCCAAACCCTTCTGCTCTTGCTTGTTCACAGCAACTAGCGGGTTTCACATGGCCATTAGGACATAGTCTCTAGTTTACACAAATTTAAGGAGGATAAAGCTATCTCCACATCTTGCGGGAGCAAATTCCTCAGATTAAGTATGCACTGTGTGAAGTGCTTTATTTTATCTGTTCCGAATCACCAGTAATCTCTTCTGCATCCTAAATCATCCCCACCACCACTGACTCCAAACTCTTATTCACAAAATTGACTTTTTGATCTCAAGATTGTCACCGGAAATCACCCCCCCCTTTCATCTACACGTGTACCACACAAGCACCACACACACATACACGCTTCTCCCCTCCCTGACCCGAGAGATGTCCCTTTAGAGGGTCATCTCCTAAAAGCCTTCCGTAAATAAGGAAGCGCTAGACTGACAACCGTTCGCCATAAGCGCTCCGCTTATGGCCCCATTTTACTGTGAGTAGACCGGGTGCCTGAACTCTAGGTCAAACAGCAGCCGCCTCAGCCAATCATCGTTGCCGAACAGCGCCCCTGGTGGCGGCCGCGCTGGTACTGCAGCCGGCATTCGCTGCGTCCCTGTTTGACAGCTCACTAATACAACGTTTCCGAGTTCAGTCAACCATGACTGATCCAATCAAGACCTTGTTACATTGTTTCCTGAACTTGGAACTGGTTTGAACTTCAAAGACTTTCGCCGTTTTATATTCACCAAAAATCAGCCGTATGTCGGATTTTCATCGGACCACTTTTATTCCACTACACGTTACAAGGACTATCAAAGGGGGGTGACTTGGGACGGAGCGGCCATAATCCCTTGACCGAGCAGTCACGTACTTTCCCTGCTGACAGGATAACCTTGATAGCCCTCGCGATGAACTCAGACACAGGGCCATCAGGGATACAATAACTTGCATATCTTAGTGTATTCCACGCGGACTCTCACAAAGGACGCTGACCGAATTCCCCTCAGGGGGCAGGAAACTTCGCCCTTCTCCTTTGTTTTTCAGAGTGACTCATGTGGGGAGGGGAGAGGAAGCTCTGGCCAGGTGTCAGGACACTCGGATTACCTGTGAAGCCCCTCCTCGACTCCTCCTAATTCTAATGTAATCATGATGTAAATATGATGTAATTCTGGGGGTGTAGTTTGGGGGATTAGCAACTAATAAAAGTTAGGGTCATCTTTTGTTCGGGGCTTCCATCTTGCTTCACCTCGTGGACGGTGGGAGCCCTGTCGCGACAGTCTTTTCCTTAATAAAGACCGAGCCTACTGGCTGCTGTTTTGCTCTGATTTGCCCTGGTCGGTGTCTTCATTTGTCCAAGAGAGCCCTCGGATTCTCCCGTAACAGTTTTTGGCGACCGTGCTCAGGGACACTTGGTTCTCCTGCAGAGGTGAGAGGGGAGATAGAGGGGATCGGGCGCCACTGGGCAACCTTAGCCCAGGGATCTTTTTTCCTCTCCCTGCCTCCTCTTTGCGGGCGGTAATCAACCGTCACCAGAAGCCCGACCAGAGAGAGCAAAGGCGAGGTAAAAGCCGGCTAAAAGAAAAGGATCCCGGGATCTGCGGGGGACATCTTCGAACGTGAGTATGGTTTGAAGTAAAACACATTGGGAGGGGGGTGGAGAAGCAGTGTCCCCACGACAGCCAGACTTTCCTTCTTTCATTTCTGGCGTAACCCCTCGGAGTCGGCCGGGTACGCTCTAACTTTGTCCTTTTCTAACCCGATTCTCCACTTCGGAAAGTGGCCAGGAGATCGTGGAACTTTACTGTCTGGCGTTTACCTCTCGGAGTCGTCTGGGTACGCCAAAACCTTTCTCTTTCTCTCCCCTCAATTTCTTACGCGGAGTGTGTCCGGAGAAATTGTGGTACCTTTAACTGTTTTCCGGCGCTTACCTCTCGGAGTCGTCTGGGTACGCCAAAACCTTTCTCTTTCTCTCCCCTCAATTTCTTACGCGGAGTGTGTCCGGGGAAATTGTGGTACCCTTTCTGTTTTCCGGCGCTTACCCCTCGGAGTCGTCCGGGTACGCCTTAATCTACCTATCCTTTTCTCCCCCGTTTTCCGTCTTGGAATTGAGTCCGGGAAAGCGTGGCTCTTAGTTATTTCTCTGACGTCCCTCCCTCGGAGTCGTCCGGAGGCGCCCTTCAAAGAAAAAAAAAAAATTCTCCCTATCCTTTTCTCCCCCGTTTTCCATCTTGGAATTGAGTCCGGGAAAGCGCGGCTCTTTACTGTCCTTTTCTCTGACGTTCCCCTCTCGGAGTCATCCAGGGGCGTCCATCCAAGCCTTTCTCTCCCTCTCTCCTGTCTCATCTATAATGCAAACGAAGCCGCCCCTCCTGCCTGGCGACCTTTGTTAGGGATGACCCGGGTATGTGAGAACGCAAGGTCGTTTGTTTCCTTTCCAAACTATCATTTTCTCGGACCTTGATCTGGCATTGCACTGCGCAAGCGTCCAGTAAAGGTTCCGAATTTAGTCTCAAAGACTAGGCAGGAGGCTGTCGTGGAGGGTAGAAGGGGTGGCTCATGAATTGGGGCCCCACACTAGGACCAGTTGTAAGCAGTACTGCAGTAGAAACTTTAGGAGTTGTGTCGTGTGTATCGGGTAGAGAGAGAGACCCGTGAGTTCAAGGCTGATGTTTTGAAGTATAGATGATAAATTAGTTACAGTTAATGGTAGAGAGGATTAAATTCAATAGAAATAAGCTGAGGTACCTAAATTACTGAAAGAATACTATTTTTTCTCTATTTCCCCTTTTCGTGCGTGTGTGTGTGTGTGTCCCCTTGTCTGTCTATTTTCCCTCTGTAGTATACATCGCTAGCGAACCCCATTTCCATAGAACAGAGTAATGGGAGCCAACGTTTCTCAACACTCTGATTGGACTCCTCCTAGCGACAAGGCTTCTATGAAGCCTTTTCGCTCCGAAAAGGACTCCGATACCCCTCTGCAATTTGTCCTCCTCAACTGGAAGGAACTGAGAGGGAGAAAGGGACTCTCAAAATCCAAACTGAGGGATCTCTGTAACATCTCGTGGGTCGCTTTTACCCACCACCTGGAACCATCCTCTCAATGGCCGCCTCATGGTTCCTTTAATCTCATGAGAATGCAAGCACTTAAGTCTTATTTGGCTGATGAGAAACCCCAACAATTATATTACCTAAATGTCTTCATCGAAGCCCGCAAATTATTTCAACGGCAGCAAGCTCAAATTGCCCGTCAGATGGCAGTACTGAAACCAACCAGACCCCCTCCATATGACGAGATTAGAGCCCAGGAGGAACAATTGGATAGGACCCTCGTCCCTTTCTACTACCCTGAACCTCGAACTTCCCGATTGCCAGGACCCGGGGCAGGAGACAGGACAGGATCCGGTGGAGGGGGCGCGGGACCGAGGGGAAACGCAACAGATCCAACTGCCGTTACCCCTTCCCAAGGTGCGGGACTAGGACAACGCGTAGCGGACCCACCCACTGTTGCCCCTTCTCAAAATATACCGAGTGTTTCACCACCTAACCCCCTCTCAAGTACTCCCACCTCGGGAGAAGACCAAGTAGGCTTGGATCTTGGACCCCTCCTCAACGGGCAACTTTTAAACGGAGAAAGAGAGGGACCCGTTTCCAGCAGAACTAGAAACAGGGATAATCTGCAGAATGGAGAAATAGAAGGTGCTTTTCCTCTGCGAGCATTACCCATACCCCCAGCCAGAGCAGGAGACCCACCACGCATGGTCTTTACTCATCAGCCCTTCCTTACCTCGGACTTGATGAATTGGTCCGACAAGATGCCCTCCTTAAGAGACGACCCCGACAAATGCCACCGCCAGGTGGCCACCATTTTCTCTACTCACAATCCTACTTGGGCAGATGTTCATATGTTGCTTGGGGCCCTTTTTAACGAGGCAGAGAAGAGGGAGATATTGGCAAAAGCGGGGGAGGCTCTAACACGAGAAGGCTATCAACCAAATCGCCCCGCCTCGATGACCCCACTGACTGCCCAGACGATACTTAATGACCCAGACTGGGACTACAACACCGACGATGGCATATGGGGTCTAAAAATTTTCAAAAAGGCCATCTTAGATGGAATAAAAGCTGCTGGTCAGCGAACTGTAAACTGGACAAAAGTCCAAGCCGTCCTTCAAGGGCCAGAAGAACACCCATCCGACTATTACACCCGTCTAGTCTCTGCTATCAAAACCTGGGGTGGGATAGATCCGGAAAGTCCCCAGCACGAAGTCATAGTCAAAGGCTTCTTCAAAGACCAGGCGACGGCAGATATAAGGAAAGCCCTAAACTCGCATCTGGGGTACGACAGAAAGACTATAACAGAGATCCTTTCCATTGCCAAGTCGGTCTTTAACTCTAGAGACGAGCGGAGAAAGAAAGATCAGAAGCCCGATTCTCCGCGAGTATTAGCTTATGCAGGAGGAGTCCCCGCTTTCAAAGACAAAGGCAAACCGAGGGGATCCGACTCCCGAGACTGGCGTGTTTGCTATAACTGCGAAGAAATAGGGCACATAAGAAGATTTTGTCCTCTCCTACCAGAAATTACACGGTCCGACTATAGAGACTTTAGAACCTACAGGCCAGACTATCAAGAATCCCTCTACCCCAAGCCCAGAGAGTCAAACCTTCCCTATGGACCCACTCAACCCACGACCCATACGCAACATCGTGCGGGTCCTCCCCCTCCACAACCAAGAACCAGGAACCTCACCCAAGATCCACAAAATCCATTTAAGCCGGCCAACCGCACCACCAATTCAGCACATGAAATGGTGATGGACGAGTACCAACCACATTGACAATTAGAAGCAGATCCCGCCTCCTTCTCCTTCCTTTGCCCCGTCTTACAACTGTCATCTTCTGACCCAATATGCACAATGCAAATCGACGGACAGTCTTACGATTGCCTTTTGGATACCGGAGCCACCTACTCTACCCTTACTAATAGCCATTTGACCCCCGGGGAAGAAACCAGAACCGTAATGGGACTGGATGGAATCCCTCGGAACTGCCCTCTTTCCCGACCTGCGAAAGTTTCCGTTGGACCGCTATCCGTCAAACATACTTTCTTGTTAACCTCTAGCCCCGTCAATCTATTGGGGAGGGATCTGCTCTGTAAACTAAATGCCACCATACAGTGTGGCCAAGAAGGGATTTATCTGCATATGCCAAATGAGTCCATCTTCAGTTTTCAGGGAGTCTTACAGGAAGCCCATAACACTACCATTGACCTTCCGTCCGAACTGTTAAATAATGTCTCCCCTTCCTTATGGGGAACCGAGTCAACCTCCGTTGGGCTCTTAAGGTCCGCAGTGCCAGTCAAGATTAACTACAGAAAAGATCTACCCTTCCCTTGTACTAAGCAATACCCCCTTCCTCCAGACGCAATAGATGGACTGACCCCGATGATCGACGAATTTTTGAGGATGGGAGTCTTAGTCCCATGTGCCTCTCCCTGCAACACCCCTCTTCTCCCCGTCAAGAAGCCCAACACAAATCCCGTCAAATGGCGCCTGGTCCAAGATCTCAGACTCGTTAACTCTTTCGTCATTCCCCGACACGCGGTGGTCGTGAACCCACACCACCTCCTAAGCACCATTCCTGAGGGAACGGTAGTCTACTCTGTCATAGACCTATGCTCTGCCTTCTTCAGCATTCCTGTAGACCCGGAAAGCCAATTCCTTTTTGCCTTCACCTGGCGGACAGGGCAGTTAACGTGGACCCGGTTGCCCCAAGGATATGTAGAATCCCCGGCAATATTTTCATCTATATTACACCAAGATCTATCAGACGTCATTCTGCCAGGGGGTTCAGCCCTCAGGCTTTATGTTGATGACATTTTACTCTGTAGTCGGGATCTAGAATCCTGTAAAAATGACACAATAACTCTCTTAAACATACTAGCACAAAAGGGACACAAAGTGTCTCCAAAAAAGATACAATACTGCAAAAAGGAAGTGAAATATCTCGGCCACATCCTAGGAGAGGGTACTCGAGCACTAACTACGGACCGAATCGAAGCTATAACCAAATTACCCCTACCGAAAACAAAAAGGCAACTCCGGGGTTTCATTGGAATGAGTGGATTCTGCCGGGCATGGATTCCGCGCTACGGGGAATTCACCCGCCCCCTTACAGCAATGACACACGACAATGCCCCAGACCAACTACAATGGTCTGCAGAGGCGCTTGAAGCCTTTGAATCTATTAAAAAAGAACTGCGGACCTCTCCTGCCCTCGGACTCCCGGATTATAGACTACCCTTTTCCTTATTCGTACATGAGAATAAAGGAGTAGCTTCAGGCGTCCTTACACAACCTTTCCAAGGGAGGAATAGACCTGTCGCTTATTACAGCCTTCAACTAGACACGACCGTATTAGGAAACGTAGGATGCCTTAGAGCCGTAGCAGCCGCAGCCCTACTCCTAGAGAAGGCACAAGAAACTGTCCTGGGACACGATCTAACAGTCAACGTTCCTCATGCTGTCGCAACCCTCCTTAGCTTACAAGGGTGCCAACGCTTTACAATACAACGTTTAAATAGATATGAGGCCATTCTCCTCAGTCCATCAAATGTCACCATAAAAAGAGTCAATTCACTGAATCCTGCAACCCTCCTGCCTCTTCCCGATGATGGCACCCCACATCATGACTGTTCCCAGATAGTCCGCCATGTAGAAAAACCCCGGGAGGATCTCGACTACCTCCCTTTAACAGAGCCTGATCTCATTTTCTATACGGACGGGAGCTCCAAGGTCGTGGGAGGTGAACGGAGGAGCGGATATGCCATAGTCACCGATAGCGAGACCTTGGAAGCACGACCCATCCATCCCAAATACAGCGCACAAGCGGCTGAACTTATCGCTTTAATCAGAGCTTGTGAACTAGGGGCGGGACAAAGGATCACCATCTACACAGATTCGAAGTACTGTTTTGGGTTGGTGCATGCTACCGGACAAATCTGGTTACAGAGGGGGTTCTTAACCGCTGCAGGTACTCAGATTGCACATGCATCCCTAGTGCAACGCCTCATGAATTCTATCCATCTCCCTGAGGCAATTGCAGTCGTACATTGCAAAGCGCACACAAAGGGCAGAGACCCTGTGTCAACAGGGAACAGACGCGCTGATAGGGCAGCACAAGATGCAGCCCTTTTACCTCTTTCTGCAGATAATGAGTTCCAAGGACCACAAGTTCTATCAGATATAAATTACACTGAGATGTACAAAACTGCAACCCCAGAGGAGATTAAAAAATGGCAAGAACAGGGAGCCCGCTTAGAAAATGACGTCTGGTATTTCCCAGATAAAAGACTCATAATGCCTAGGCTATGGGTACCTAAACATCTAAGAGTTCTACACCAACGTACCCACTGGGGGAGAGAAAAACTGATTGACACAATACAACGCTGCTGGTACGCCCCAGGTCTTGCACTTGCCGCTAAAGCCGCTGTCAAAAATTGCCATACTTGTCAGAGTTTTAACCCAAAACATACCGCCAGATGCCCACCAGGGGCCAGACCATGGGCTTTTGTACCATTCGAAAGCCTTCAAGTAGATTTTATAGATCTTCCTCCCTGCCAAGGCTACAAGCATGCTTTGGTAATCATTGATCAGTTGACAGGGGGTCGAATGCTTCCCTACTCGCAGGACAACTGCACACATCGTCGCAAAGATTTTAATACAAGAAATCATACCCCGTTTCGGAGTCCCTAGACACATCGACAGCGACAGGGGCTCACATTTCACGTCAGACATAATCCAACAAGTAGCCAGTGCCCTTGGAGTCAAATGGAAATTACATACCCCATACCACCCTCCTTCCTCCGGACAGGTCGAAAGAATGAACCAGCAACTTAAAACACAGCTGGGAAAACTTTGCAAAGACTCTGGCATCAAATGGGTCAATGCCCTTCCACTAGTTCTCCATAATTTGAGAGCATGTCCCCGGGGAAACCTCAAAATATCTCCTTATGAATTACTATTCGGACGACCTTCCCCAGTATACAACACCCAGTTTCCAACATCAGAATTAGAGGTGGGCGAATCAGAATTAACCAACTACGTAATACAGCTACAAAAACAACTCACTCTTCTCCACAAATATGCAGCCTCAAGTCAAAACATTCCGTTAGATGAAAATATCCACCCATACCAACCAGGGGACTGGATACTAGCGAAAACCTACCATAAGATACCCCTACGGCCCACCTGGGAGGGTCCTTACCAAGTACTTTTAACCACTCCAACTTCCGTTAAGGTAGCAGAAAAGACGGCCTGGTTGCATCACACACGCTGCAAACCCGCTTCGGCACCTGAACCTACCACTGACAACTCACCCTACAGCATCCCAGGCCGTCCGGCAGACGACGACACCGATACAGAAGACGACCAACAGACCGGACCAGATCGGGGCACGAATCGAGCCCAACAGACCGGACCAGATCGGGGCACGAATCGAGCCCAACAGACCGGACCAGATCGGGGCACGAATCGAGCCCAACAGACCGGACCAGATCGGGGCACGAATCGGGCCCAACAGACCGGACCTGACCAACCACACACACCAGCCCATTGGACCTCAGAGATAACCACAGCAGCCGACCAGAACGGCCAACCCCCAATTCGCCTCAAACTCCGAAAAACACACACCCCCGTTTGACAGCTCCATCTGACAGCTCCATCCCACACCCCCGGTTGACAGCTCCATCTGACAGCTCCATCTGACAGCTCCATCTGACAGCCCCGGTTGACAGCTCCATCTGACAGCTCCATCTGACAGCTCCATCTGACAGCCCCGGTTGACAGCTCCATCTGACAGATCCATCTGACAGATCCATCTGACAGATCCATCTGACAGCTCCGTTCAACAACTCTACCTGCCAACCCGACATTGCAATGACAACCACGATACCCACCTTGCTCGTCCTTTCTATTACCTCTGCTCTTTCTCAACATTCCATGAACACTCACGCCTCGTGCCCTGGACTACGAATGGAATACAAATATCTAGACTTTGGAATTGTTGATATGGTGAAGACAGGGACCCCAGACCGACTAGGGGATTTTGATTTCTGCTTACCCGAAACCCGTGTACTCCTTCGACATTCCATACAACCTATCCTCACTATTCACCAGACTTGGGAACTTTTTATTCGGTCGCCCTCCTACACGTCAATGGGCAAGCTCATCCTCACCAAAGATGGCCCTTGGAACCGAGCCCACTGCCTCAATGGTTCCTATATACTCTTTTCTGATGGTACCCCTAAACAAACTCTCAACTGGACACTTCTAGACAATGGTGGCAGTGAATCAGTCTATACTGACAAAAACCACCCCACAGACCATCTCATTCATGGCTTTTACTGTCAACGAGTGGATTCCGCTCCCCGCCAAACTATCCTACAGGGAGTTTGCCTCCGAAGGTACTGCTGCGTCTGGGACATCGGACTCGCCTCCGGTTGGGACGGGAAAGCATACCTCGAAGGCTGGCACCACTCAATTACACCTCCAGCAGAATGGGACACTACCGGACCCCAAAGGTGTGGAGGTCTCGCCACGAATCTCACCTACCTACTCCGCCAAGACCCCCTTCACCCCGCGGGTACCGCACCTCGACAAAGGGGGGAACTGTCAATATCTGAAAACACCAACAATAATGACTTTTTGTCCACTTGGCATTCCAACACCTATGTGAAATTAATCTCTCAAATTGCAAAACAAACAACCAAGGACTGCTGGATCTGTGCCAATGCTCCCGCACACCTTCACAGTGGCATACCATTTCTAGGAGTACCTCTCACCCTGCAACAACACCTCTCCGCTGACGTGCAGTCCTGGAACCTGACTGCTGTGAACTTCACCCACCAGTACATCTACCTGACCGGACCTACAACGGGTGACCTTTGCCGAAAGTTCAGCGGGAACGACAAAGTTATCGGCGAGAGCACCTGTAAGTACGCCATTGACATTACTCTAAATGGCAAAATTACCCTATGGCACCAAGGCGACCCCTCCATCCACCCCACCTTAATGTCTGCATGGAGATACGTTATGGCCTTACCTAACTCCTGGAGCCCCTCCCCGGTCACCCAGTGCTTTTTCCGCGCCTTTCTCACCGGCCGCATAGACTCATGCCTACAAGGATTGTTCTGGGTTTGTGGCCATCGCGGCTATGTATGGGCCAGCCCCCACTCCCGTGGCACTTGTTATCTCGGCCTGATCTTGCCTGGAGTCCGGGTCACCCAAGATTTACCCCCCGGAAGAAGACGCAATAAGAGAGCAAAGGACTTGTCACAACTCTCAGACGTAGCGGCCAATAGCGAAACTTATGGCCGGGCTCTCTTTCCTGCGTATGGAGCCGGCTCCAACCATGTTGATATCCTTAAATTAACGAACATCCTACTAAATTTCATGGAAGAGTCCAATGCGGCTACTCAATCTATCCTGACGGAGTTAACGGAAGTCAGGCAGACCGCGATACAGAACCGCCTTGCTTTGGATTACGTACTCGCCTCGACCGGAGGCGTTTGTGCCCTCGTCGGAACCGAATGCTGCACACACGTGTCCGATCAAACCCTCAATATCACTGGACACCTTAACAACATCCATAAACTGATGGACGGGCTTAAAAATATCCAACACGAAGGACTGTCCGATACCCAGTTGTGGAGCTGGCTGCCTGGGTCAGGCTGGATGAAACAACTCTTAGGAAACGGACTCCTGATCCTCATAACTGTAACCATTTGCATTTCCGTCTTCTGCTGCGCAATCCACTGCTTCCCAATGTGCTGTCAGACGTGCGGCTCTTGCCTTCCGACTCTTCGCCCGCGATCAGCTACTGCCCACAGACTGCCGGCCCCAAGAACGCAAGCGACTCCCATCGAAATGGGGGCCCTGAGGAACTTCCAAGATCCGGATTCTAGGTATGGCATGTCCGACTTTTATTGATTGTGCGGAGAAAAGGATTGCGCGGTTTTCCTACCTTCGCAATCTTATCTCCGAAGGGGGGAACTGTCACCGGAAATCACCCCCCCCTTTCATCTACACGTGTACCACACAAGCACCACACACACATACACGCTTCTCCCCTCCCTGACCCGAGAGATGTCCCTTTAGAGGGTCATCTCCTAAAAGCCTTCCGTAAATAAGGAAGCGCTAGACTGACAACCGTTCGCCATAAGCGCTCCGCTTATGGCCCCATTTTACTGTGAGTAGACCGGGTGCCTGAACTCTAGGTCAAACAGCAGCCGCCTCAGCCAATCATCGTTGCCGAACAGCGCCCCTGGTGGCGGCCGCGCTGGTACTGCAGCCGGCATTCGCTGCGTCCCTGTTTGACAGCTCACTAATACAACGTTTCCGAGTTCAGTCAACCATGACTGATCCAATCAAGACCTTGTTACATTGTTTCCTGAACTTGGAACTGGTTTGAACTTCAAAGTCTTTCGCCGTTTTATATTCACCAAAAATCAGCCGTATGTCGGATTTTCATCGGACCACTTTTATTCCACTGCACGTTACAAGGACTATCAAAGGGGGGTGACTTGGGACGGAGTGGCCATAATCCCTTGACCGAGCAGTCACGTACTTTCCCTGCTGACAGGATAACCTTGATAGCCCTCGCGATGAACTCAGACACAGGGCCATCAGGGATACAATAACTTGCATATCTTAGTGTATTCCACGCGGACTCTCACAAAGGACGCTGACCGAATTCCCCTCAGGGGGCAGGAAACTTCGCCCTTCTCCTTTGTTTTTCAGAGTGACTCATGTGGGGAGGGGAGAGGAAGCTCTGGCCAGGTGTCAGGACACTCGGATTACCTGTGAAGCCCCTCCTCGACTCCTCCTAATTCTAATGTAATCATGATGTAAATATGATGTAATTCTGGGGGTGTAGTTTGGGGGATTAGCAACTAATAAAAGTTAGGGTCATCTTTTGTTCGGGGCTTCCATCTTGCTTCACCTCGTGGACGGTGGGAGCCCTGTCGCGACAGTCTTTTCCTTAATAAAGACCGAGCCTACTGGCTGCTGTTTTGCTCTGATTTGCCCTGGTTGGTGTCTTCATTTGTCCAAGAGAGCCCTCGGATTCTCCCGTAACAAGATAACCAGATGACACTGTTTGAATCACTTCATGGCTTCCCAGCGGCTTGTGCCTTCTGTCTTCTGAAGCATTATCTTGGTTTTTCCTATAGTTAATTAATTAACATAGGAAGGTTTTCTCCCTACTCTCTCCCATCAGAGTTTTTGCCTGCTTCAGAAATATGTGTTTAAAATGAATACTTCCTTTCATCAAGATTAATTCTGCTTTTGGTCATGTATTTCTGTTCAAAGCAAGTATGCTGGATAAATAGGAATGCAACTTGCAACACCAGCACTGATTTCTCAGATGACCTTATCAAATACTCTCAGCCCCTCTTCTGCACCAAGAGAAAGAGCTGAACTTGTTTCATTTGCTGGAGCCACCCAAAGCTTATATACAGGTAAATTAAATCCAAATAGATCCCTACTTAGGGTGCTTTCTGATCTAAGAGAACGCAGCATGTTTTAGCTATACTGACTATACAGCTATATAGATCAGGGGCACTGTTGAGGGGGGTGCCCTGGATCTTTCACAGTGGACCCTAAATCACCTGACCTTTTCCCCCTTTTACTTTTAACTTTTTAAAAGTTTTGCTTATAATAAGGTTACCAGATGTCCCCGTTTCCCGGGGACAATCCCCAGATTTACAAATCAGTCCCCTGACAAAATCCATCTATTTAGTAGGAAGTTGAAAAGTGTCCCCGGATTCATTGAAAGAAATCAGGTCCCCTTAGCTTATAAGGCAGCAGTGCCCACTGCAAAGGACAGTGCTAGCTGTAGACTAGGCCTCCTGTGCTGACAACATTCGTGAAACAATTGCTCTTAAGGTCACAGATACGTAGCTGGCATATTGTCTGGTTTGGCCCTGACAGACAGCATTTGACATCTGAGATGTTTTTGAAGACACAACGTATTTCTGTGACTGTGCTTTGTTTTAACTGTTTTTAACACTGAACAGTTTTATAACTGCTTTAATGTTACTGTAGAATGTCTTCCATTTATTCATTTTTGGAAACAAAAATATAAATATTTGATGATTGTGATGATGAATACCCTGCCCATCTGGGTGGCTTCCAGCAAAATATTAAAATAAAATAATTCATCAAATATGAAAAACTTCCCTAAACAGGGCTGCCTTCAGATGTCTTCTAAAAGTCAGATAGTTGTTTATTTCTTTGACATCTGATGGGAGGGCATTCCACTTTTCAATCTGGTAAATTGGTTTCCAATTTTTTTTAGTTTTGCAATAATAAATAATAATACCCCTGGCCATGTGGGATTTAACAAACTCAGATCTGAAAATAGCATGATGATTGAATTCTGCTAGTGTGTGCAAATATACTTTTAATTAAAATGATTGATGGCTCTTGAATGTTGAAGGAAAATCTAGCCAACCCATATTCCCCCCAATGGACTGTATTAGTTATTTATTTAAATGTTTAAACCATCCTATAGTACTAATGGAGTCATCTTCAAATTGGTTCAAAGTGTTTACAGCTATTGGAAACTTCACTGGTGGCAGGAGGGCTTTTTATGGAGCCAGGGCCGGCCCACTCATTAGGCGGAGTGAAGTAGCCCGCCTCAGGTGGTGGACTCCCACAGGGCAGTGCCTCCATGGGTGCCACACCCAACCACCCCGCCACTGCCACCGGGGTCCCATGTGGCTTCTGGCAAAATCTCACAGGACTCTCGCAAAATCTCGCCGGAAGCTGCAGTGATCCTGATAAGTGAGGCTTCAGCGGGGGGTACGGGGGACCATTTGCCCATTTTGCCTCTGGTGGCGAAATGGGTTGGGCTGCCCTTGCATGGAGTGGTCCTGGGTTTCCCATTCCCATGTGCTTTATTACAACAAAGTCTAATAATCCATCTCTGCTTCTGTACAATCTGATCCTAAGATCATCCCAATACATTTTGGTCCCTGAGGCATAAAATTCAAATGCCACACACACACACACACTCCCACTAATAACATGGGGTAAATCCATTGCCACACAAACAGAACACTTGCTTCTGCATTTCCATTAATTTCAGTGAGTCAAAACTCATTGGGCTCTGTAGATCAGGACTGCTTGAACTACTAATTCTTCTGAGAGCGTTTATCTGAAATATAACAGAGAAAGAAAGAAAAATAAAAACATTTCCAGCTGACATTGACAGTAAAAAATTTACATCAACCCTACTTTAAATTTATAAATCAATATAAGCAATCCATATGTCCAAAATAGGTATCTATGTAAATGAGACTGATGATTCTAAGCCATCTGTTTAAATCCAAAAACAGCAGTAAAGTCTTCACGCCAGTGAGTATTAGTAGATGGCTGAGGCTTGTTCTTCCTGCCATAGTCCCAGTTTGGCCAGATACACAAAGATTGGTGAACATTTCAATAATGAATTTTTGAAAGACAGACAGAAGATAGGAAAGATGCAACTGATATTCTGTCATTTTCATGATTACTTGCAGAAGTAAGAAATGTTTGGTTGATTGAGACACAGGGACCTCCTGTGGCAGACAAAATTCTCAACATGGCAGACTTTTAAAATAGGAAAGATTCAGTAGTGTTGCCTCACATTTGTTTCTGGAATGCTACAGGTGATAAATAAACCACATTTTGCTGACTATTTGCAGTAGCTACATGGTGTGAATCTTTGTGGGGATATGTCCCAATTAATTATTCTCTTTGGCCCGTTTCTAATAGTGCCAAATGCCATATGGAACCATTAAAATGTTAATTTACATTTACTATTGTAGGGAAATTTGCTGTGATATTGTGCAATTACTCAACTTATAGATAAGGCTAAATGGACCATAATTGAAACCACCTTTGAAGATGGTTAATGTTTCAGTCTTTGGTTTTAAAAGAGCTACCGTTCCAGAGAACTGTGAAAATTCTGTGAGTGGGCAGGGGATGGTGGAGAGGAAAATTAAATACGAACCCCAAAATCTGAGCATAGGTAGATGGAGATGAGAAAGGCCTTTCTCTGAAACCCTGGAGAAGATTAATATTCTTTATTTATTTTTGGATTCCTCATCAGATCTCAGGGCGGTTCTTCCAAATACTGATCCAAATGTCCTCAGAGAACCTCATTAAGCTCTTCTCTTACATTAATATATAAATTCTTTCAATTTATATCCCGCCTTCCTTCCAAATCAACTGGTAAAATGGTATACATAGAAATGTTTCTTTGGTTTCTTAACTATACAGTGGCACCTTGGTTTGCATACGTCTTGGTTTGCATATGTTTTGGATTAAAAACATGTCAAACCTAGAAGTGTGTGTCCTGGTTTGCAACCTTTTTTTGGATTACAACCCATTTTTTTTGGAGGCCCCATTGGCGAAAGCACCGGACCTCCGGAAAGAATTATGGTTGTAAACTCAAGGTACCACTGTAAATATTCCATACCTAATAAATCTTCTAAGGTTAGTTCTTTGCTGTCCTAGTCAGTTGTTTTAAATAATTGCTCATCTGCACAAATTTATAGTACCTTCTAGTCTGTTTTGAAATTGCATGTATGTTCTCACATAATTCTCCTCAATCCAATCCTGAAATACCTATCTGCATAATATTGAGCTCAAGATTTAAAAGTGCCAATGAAACCATTGTTAAATTCTGGGTTAAATTGAACATGCTGCATTATAACCCAAAGGGTATTGCAATCAGATTCCCAGTTCAAGGTCTGTTGAAGCTGATGGGTAGAACTTAGAACCTGTCATCTTCAGCAGCAATTTTGCAAAATGCGATTGCTACAGGTAGCCAAGGCCTTTAGTAAGGATGAGCTTGTCAAGCCTTTCATGAAACATCTCACCCCAGCAGCTACAACCCTCAGCTTTTTGAAAGAAGAGCAAGATAGAAATGTGATAGATATCAACATATTTGTCCTCTAATCCTAAGTATTTGTGTAGGCAGAAGTAACATACCTGTTACACTAGACAAAACGTATTCTTGGGGATGTGCTACTAAGCTATAAGCAATACGCCATACAGTGGGTCCACATTGTGGAGGTGGAAAATACATCTGACCTACATGTGGGTAATTGTCTGGGCACCTAGGTTGTTAGACCCTTTTGCATCTATTGTTTAGTCTTCCTTAAAGCTCTTGTGCCCCTCTCTAACCCTCTAGCAATGAACAGACCATACATTGTTAAGCAAGTTTAAAAACTTTACTTACTAAAGCCAAAGGTCTGCTTCATGTATTATTCCAGGCAGGAGTAACGAGAACACAGGTAGATTACTCTTGGTTGCAAAATACAGCATATAGTTTCAAGCATGTGGTCTAAAGTTTGAGCAAGTTCAGGCACATCTGTCCTGGTGGATTACATGGAGAGAAGAGAAAGGAGCAGAAACAGCTTCACTTCCTCCATCCCGGCGCTAATGGGGCATGACCTAGCTGAGTCTAGGAACAGACGTCTCTGGTATTAACCCCTTCGTGTACTAACTAGTACTTATGCATAGTTATAATTGACTGCAATTTCCCACACATGTCTCCATTCCTACTTCCTATGCTGTGGCCACCTTCTTGCCCTGCCCTCGACAGAGGGCAAACAGCAGTGACTGCTACTGAGAAGGAGGAAACATGGCTTCTACACATAACTGCCATTACAATGGTACCTCGCAAGACGAATGCCTCGCAAGACGAAAAACGTGCAAGACGAAAGGGTTTTTCGTTTTTTGCGTTGCTTCGCAAGACGATTTTCCCTATGGGCTAGCTTCACAAGACAAAAACATCTTGCGAGTTTGCTTCCTTTTTCTTAAAGCCGTTAATACCCAGGGAATCCGCGCTCCGCAAGATGAAAAAATCGCTAGACGAAACAACTCGCGGAACGAATTAATTTCGTCTTGCGAGGCACCACTGTACTACTTGCCTGCTGACACTACTGCTAGCTGCGACCACCATGGCATTGTCAAGATACAAAACAGGTGAACGAGCAGCGGTGGCTGCTGCTTCAGTCCAGCACCCTGGCTCACCTGCTCACTTGCCTGGGTGGCAGACTTTGCAAAGATGCAGCTGATGTTTCTTGGTCATCTTTCTTTGTCCTTTTGGTAGCAATGGCTGGTGCTTCTGGTGGATAAGCAAGAATGGGCAAGCAGCTGCTACTGGGACAAAGGGAAGGAAGAAGAGGTGCTGCCGTTGCTGCCACAGGCGGCAGCACATATGTCAAATGATAGACAGAGAAGGGGGTCAAGGGCCCAATCCCCCCAGTGGAACCTAACAGCAGTACAGGGTGGGGGCCACTCATCCACTGCTGCTGCCACCCAGAAACAAGGTCCGGTGGGTCTTCCTAGGCTCTCAGCAAATGCTTGAGGACATCAGTTCTGTTGTTGTATTTCATGCAAATCATGACCACAACTGGGGCAAAGTTAAGCACTTTTTAATCCTGCGGCTTTCAAGAGCAGACTTGTCTCCCCCTGAAATCAAAGGCACCTAAGACTGCTTAATTA
Source organism: Podarcis gaigeae (assembly GCF_964106915.1). Lineage (NCBI taxonomy): Eukaryota > Metazoa > Chordata > Lepidosauria > Squamata > Lacertidae > Podarcis > Podarcis gaigeae. The sequence continues at coordinate 3,047,185 of NC_139685.1, read as the reverse complement.
ATTTTCCTTTAGATGGTGAGAAAATGAATCTTACACGTTTGGCTTAAGCCAGCATTTCCAGAGCAGCATTTCTGATTCTTAGCTTACATGTGTGTTCCGTTAATAGGCATAATCTTGCTGTAATGTGTCCTTTTGTTTTAAAGGGCTTCACCTTTAGCCATCCATTGCATAACACAAGAGGATGCTGTTTCAGTTTGGGAGCTGCAAGTCCAAGGGTCTGTGACCTTGGTGCCTTTTGGGTGGACTAAGCCCAATCAGGAAAGGCTGCCACCCCCAGCTCCTGCCACCCCACCTTCTAAGCATCTGTGGGTGCTCAAACAGCAATTTCCTCCTCCGTAATCTGGCAATTACAATGCAGCCATGGAGTTGTCTTTCTCCATCTCTCTCCCCCCACCCCTCCCTTGATCTCGGTGCCTTTTCCAGCTTTAAGTTGTTAGAAGTCTGGCTTCTTTAGTCTGAGGGCAGAAAGATACTGATAATTTTTCTTTTGATCTGTTATTGGGGAAAACAACTCCACCAGGAAAAAAAGATACAGGGAACTGTGTGTGCAAGAGGACAGAGAGGCGTTCCATACTTAGAGTTCCATACTTAGAGCTGAACTCAGTTCCCATTTCAGTGATCAAGCAGCAGCGTGAAACTTAATTAAACTGACATGTCTAAGTGCAAATAATTGCAGTGATTTTTCTTTCATTTTTTGCCTTTCCTTGAAGCATTGCTTCGATTGCTCTGAGTGAGAGGAGAGCAATGTTGACTTTCCTATTTCAGGACTGCACTTGTCAAAACAACTGAATTGTTAACTTTAGTTTCTAAATGCAGGATCACCACCACACACTAGTATTTTCTGTCCATTTGCTAGCATTCTGATATTGTCTTCACAGTTCCATCACACTGTCATGCAGCAAAAAAACTGAACTCAAGAGCTGCCAGACAACTTCACAACTAAGCAGTGTTGCTCCTTCAGCTCTGACAGTGAAAACGTAATGTGTTTCACCTAGCCCAAGAAACCTCAGTCTTAGCCACCTTTAAAGCTAGATATATACTTTGACAGGAAAAAATGTAAGGATGTCTTTGTGCAGCTCCCACTGGAAGATTTGTAGTGCCACATCACAATCCTGGATGTGCATGAAGTCAGGGGAGGGGAGGGCACTGGCGGAGGAACAGGGGAGTTGGGGCAGCGCATCGCCCCTGGCACCGTTGGGGAGGGGGGTACCACCGCGGCTGCCCCCCCGGACACATGCTGCGCACCCCCCACCACGCTGGGCGCCACACCCGCAGGATGCATGCCACACCCCTGGGACGCGCACCAGCTGCGCCCCCGCCTGCTCTCCACCCCCAGCTTCACCACAAGGGAGAGGAGCAAAAGTGAAGGGAGCTTGCACAACAGCCATTGCATGGCATGGGAACAAGAAGGGAGGGGTTCAGAGGTTTCAGTGGTGGCATAAAAAAAATGGCAGAAGTTTGAGGGAGGGAGGGATGGAGGAAATGGAGAGGAAAATGTTGATTTAAAGAACAGCAGAGGTTTGAGTAAAAGGTAAAGGTACCCCTGCCTGTACGGGCCAGTCTTGACAGACTCTAGGGTTGTGCACTCATCTCACTCTAGAGGCCGGGAGCCAGTGCTGTCCGCAGACACTTCCGGGTCACGTGGCCAGCATGACAAGCTGCATCTGGCGAGCCAGCACCAGCGCAGCACACAAAAACGTCATTTACCTTCCCTATTTATCTACTTGCACTTAGGGGTGCTTTTGAACTGCTAGGTGGGCAGGAGCTGGGACCAAACGATGGGAGCTCACCCCGCCATGGGGATTCGAACCGTCGACCATGCGATCGGCAAGTCCTTGGCACTGAGGTTTTACCCACAGCACCACCCGCGTCCCGCGAGGTTTGAGTACAGTACCTTAATTCTATGAAGGAACCATGGAACATCTGAGAACTCTGCATCTCCCACATGAGGCAGCTGAGGAACAGAAGAGAGAGAGAAGTTTGAGTACAATGAGAAGGGAGAAATGCTGAAAGGAGGAAAAGTGACTGCTTTAAACAATGGCAGAAGTTTGAATAAAGTAGGAGTGGAGAGACAATGAAAGAAAAAATGTGGTTTTGAGCAATAACAGAGGTTTGTCCTCTAAAAAGGTAAAGGTAAAGGACCCCTGGACGGTTAAGTCCACTCAAAGGCGACTATGGGGTTGCAGCACTCATCTCTCTTTCAGGCCAAGGGAGCTGGCGTTTGTCCACAGATAGCTTTCTGGGTCTAAACTGCTTCTGGTGCAACGGAACACCATGACGGAAACCAGACTGCAAAGAAATGCCGTTTATCTTCCCGCCGCAGCAGTACCTATTTATCTACTTGCGCTGGTGTGCTTTCGAACTGCTAGGTTGGCAGGAGCTGGGACCGAGCAACGGGAGCTCACCCCGTCGCAGGGATTCAAACCACTGACCTTCTGAACAGCAAGCCCAAGAGGCTCAGTGGTTTAGGGCACAGCGCCACCTTACCCCTTTGTCTGCTACCAAAGCAAGACAGTGGTCCAGCACATCCATTGCCACACCTGCAGATGTAAAGGAGTACAGCTGTGTGTTATCAGCATATTGCTGACAACATACTCCAAAACTTCAGATACCCCCACTAAGCAGTTTCATGTTATTAAACAGCATGGAGGATAAAATTGAACCTCGAGGAACCCCACTCGAAAGGGCTGAATAGCATTCCCCAAGCATCACCCTCTGGAAACAACCATCCAAGGAGGACCAGAACCACTGTAAAGCCCAAAAGTCTCTCTCTGGTCCATCTGAACTAAATATGATAGTGGGTGCTCACAGTGCTCAGCTGCTTTAATAGAAGAAGAAGAAGAAGAAGAAGAAGAAGAAGAAGAAGAAGAAGAAGAAGAAGAAGAAGAAGCCATATACTGTTTCAGAAGCCTTGTGGCCCTGTTTCTGACAACATGCTTGGGTTCAGTTCCTTGAAACGAGTTTGCACAGTGTTTTGTTAAATTAGCAGCTACAGCAACAGGAGCTGCACGAGTGACTGGAAGTGTCTCAAAATTACTAGAATCACCAGGTGTCCTTGGTGTCTTGCTTCTCAGAAAAATTTGGAAGTATATTTTGCCACAAACAGTGGTAAATAGACTCCATAAAAAGTTGGTGCCTTTCGTTTTCTCAGCTGTGGACTGAAGCATCGCAAGGTGTACAGTTGATGGTTCATACACAGAGATATAAAGTATGTCATATCTTTATTTTCTTACCACTTGTAAACAACTTTGACTTGAAATTTTGGGTAAATATCTCACATAATATTGATTAAAGTTCAGTGGCGTCGCCAGGGTCCCAGTTGAATGACTTTGAGAGCCAACCCCTGCCTGTGAATTGCCAATTGGACATTCCTGTCATACCTAATCATATCAGCCATCAGAAATATTATCACTAAACAAGTATTTATATATCAGTCTTCCCAGCTGGCTAACTGCAGCCTGCCCAGGCACTTCAATTTGCTGCTGCTGCTGCTGCTGCTGCTGCTCTGTTTCCACCCACCTAATTCTGGGACAGGCATCTCTCCTGATCTACGCTGTCCTTGGTGCAAAGAGGACAGAGGAAAGGAAGGGGCACAAGGAATTATTAGCACCAAATGCCACTGGGGCAACAACTATTTTTTCAGCTGTCAGCATGGAGAAACTGGCGCCACAGAGCTGACCACCAAGCCTTAAAGCTCCTGGCAGCTAAATTTCTCTGTTTATGAATTGGTAGTATGTTGAAGCACAATTTTAAGATAACGAAAAATAAGATTAAAATAAAGTCAGCACACCAAAGTAATTCCACATGGGAAAGTTCACTGCTGATTACTGGGTCTGGAACACATGCAAGGCAGATGAAATGCAGCTTCCCCAGCAGAGGCTACTGGCAGATGGAACTCTTTTATCTTTGCCAGGGAGATAAACATGCATGCTTGGTTGGTAGTCATTATTTACAACAGCAAATTAAATCAGTTTTAACACTTAGAGATTCATGTAAAGCACATATTATCGGGTAATTGTTTGAAGCTCTCCTTGGTTTTCCGTTTGGAAGCTTGGGTTGTTTTCTGGAGCAGTTTTTATGCATTTGCTTGGCTTGCTTGATGATGACTTTCATCAGAATTTGCTTGGAGTTTCTTCATCATGCCAAGCGATCCATTGTTTGAGACACTTTCTGGTACATTTGACAGCGTGTTCTGTTTCTGTACCTCTAAGAAGATCTATACGTTGATTCAGAACCTCCCATTCCCTGAAGAAGTACAGTAAGGGAACAGTGGTGCTTAAGGCAGTGCCGGATTACCAAATAGGCAAAGTAAGTGCTGTCTTATGAACCCCACACCTTTTAGGGGCCCCACAACAATGGATCAAAATAATATTGATCTGACCTTGAAAGAAAATTACATTCCAGCTTTCTTCTTTCCATGTTATCCTACTAGAAAGCAGGCCTGAGGGAGCCCCCGAGATTTCGACTGCCTAGGGGCTTCCACAGGGTTTAATACAGCACTGACTTTGGGGCAGATATTTAGGGGTCCCGTTCAACAGAAGGAGCTGGAGGGACTCCAAATGCAGCAGAGCTGTCTCACCCCAGGTTCAAATACATGAAGTAACATGCATTTGCATAAAAGGGTGTAGGTTTCTCTGCTGCCACCCCTGACCAGGAAGACCAAGTCTTGCAGCACTACTTCATATTCTGATGCCTGCTAAAAGAATTCTGCTCTGTGTCGCATCTCCATCGGAGGTTAAAATAGCAAGGAGGGTTTGAAAATGGAATAGAAGCAATATATTCAGAACAAAAAGCGAAATTGATAGTAAACAATGTGGTGACAGAGGAGTTTAAAATTGAAAAAGGGACACGGCAGGGGTGCCCCCTATCCCCCCTATTATTTATTTCAGTCCTGGAGGTGCTATTGAACATGATTAGAAAGGACCGGTTGGTACAGGGAATTGAGGTCGGAGTGAAACAATATAAATTGAAAGCATTTGCAGATGACCTGGTATTAACACTGCAGGAGCCTGTCTCTAGTACTAAAAGAGTGTTAGAATTAATTTCGGACTTTGGTCGGGTGGCGGGATTTAAGCTGAACAAGCAAAAAACTAAGGTTATAGTAAAAAATTTGACAAATACAGAAACAGATGAGTTTGTGAAAGAAACAGAATTAAATGTGGTTAAAAAAGTAAAATACCTAGGGGTGTATCTGACCTCCAAAAATTTGAATTTGTTCAAGGACAACTACGAGAAATGTTGGTTAGAAATCAAAAGAGATTTGGAAACATGGTCAAGATTGAAACTTTCCTTGTTGGGCCGAATAGCAGCTATAAAGATGAATGTATTGCCAAAAATGCTATTTTTGTTTCAGACCCTACAGGTCGTGGACAAGGTGGAATGCTTTGGAAAGTGGCAGAGGGATATTTCTAAGTTTGTTTGGCAGGGCAAAAAGCCCCGAATAATGTTTAAGATACTAACTGATGCGAAAGAAAGAGGGGGATTTGCCCTGCCAGACTTGAGGTTATATTATGAAGCTGCAGCCTTCTGCTGGTTGAAAGATTGGATTTTACTGGAAAACACTGATGTCCTAGATCTGGAAGGGTTTGACAATGCTTTCGGGTGGCACGCATATTTGTGGTATGACAAGGTTAAAGTGCACAAATTGTTTAAAAACCACATTGTCAGGAGAGCAATTTTAATGGTCTGGACAAAATATAAAGACTTATTGGAGAGTAAGACTCCGAGGTGGCTCTCACCGGTGGAAGCCAAGGCACGTAAGAGACCTAATATGGAAGCCAATTGGCCTAAATATGGGGAAATTATTGAAAAGATTGGAGACAATTGGAGGTTGCAGAGCTTGGAAAAATTAAAAAACAAGGTGCGAGATTGGCTGCACTATGCACAAATTCAAGAGGTCTTTAAAGTAGATAAGAAGGTTGGATTCCAGGTGGAAAAATCGAAACTAGAGACAGAATTGTTAGAACCAAAAAGTAAACTACTTTCGAGAATGTATAACCTGCTGCTTAGATGGAATACTCAGGATGAGACAGTCAAATCCGCCATGATAAAGTGGGCGCAGGATTTGGGGCATAACATTATGTTTGAAGACTGGGAAAGGTTATGGAACACCGGAATGAAATTTACGGCATGTAGTGCCTTGAAGGAAAACATTATGAAAATGATATACCGGTGGTACATGACCCCAGTCAAGCTTGCTAAGATATATCACCTGTCTGATAATAAATGCTGGAAATGTAAAGAGGCAGAAGGGACATTCTTTCACCTCTGGTGGACCTGCCCGAAAGTGAAGGCCTTCTGGGAAATGATTCATAATGAACTAAAAAAGGTACTGAGATTTACCTTACCTAAGAAACCAGAGGCCTTCCTTCTGGGCATGGTGGACCGGAGAGTGTTTAAGAAGGACAGAACTTTTTTTATGTATGCCATTACAGCAGCAAGGATTCTGATTGCAAAATACTGGAAGACACAAGATTTACCCACACTGGAGGAATGGCACACGCAGTTGATGGACTATATGGAACTGGCCGAAATGACTGGCAGAATCCGAGACTTGGGAGAAGAAACATTCGAGGAAGATTGGAGAAAATTTAAAGACTATTTGGAAAAACATTATAAGTTGTATGAATGTTAAAAAATGCACCTTTTAGGAAATCCTAGCTTCAGTAATGTTAAATTTAAGAAATGGAAATTAAGGTACAAGGAGTCAGAGATAGAATAATGAAACAACTTTATTGTGTTAAAATGAAAATGTACATGATTTGGGTTATAATATATTTGAAATTGGGCAACATGATAAAAAGGAAGATACAATAAGTATTGAAATAAGTTAACAAATTGCAGACGTTATGTATTACAGAGAATGCAGGGTTGGGAGGATGTGGGGAAGTCCAACAGATTTGGAAAGAAGGGTAAGAAAAATTTGTAACTTTTCTTTATTGCTTTTATAATACGTTCTTTATTCTTCTTTCTGTATTTTATAAAACTAATAAAAAATATTTAAAAAAATAAAATAAAATAGCAAGGAGGCAGGCCCGCTCCACAGTGATGTTGAGACAGGCCCGCTCCACAGTGATGTTGAGGCTCTGAGACGCCTTCCATGGGGGGCCCATTTGGGACCCTCACTCTACTCTTAAAACGTTGGTGAGGTTCTCTTAAGGTAAGTTTATGTTACTTGACTCAGCTTCTGAAAGTTTTAACTACAGTTTGATTTGGCTATGGGGTTGAGTGTCCTTGTCAGTGACCCTCATCCTGCAGCCTCAGTGCTTGCCCAGTGTCTGGCCATGGTGAGGAGCTAGAGCTCGGTGCACTGGCAGGGATATTGCCCAGCAGGACTGCCCTCTTGGGCAAAAGGGAATGCCAGGCCAAAGGGCCAAGTCGCAGGCTCACGCTGCACTCCTCCTGAGAGGCTTGGCTGCACCTGGGTTTTTGGGGACCCTTCCTGCCTCTCCTGTTGTGTGTTGGCAGCCTGGACAAGAACCAGCACATCTCCAGCACATAAAAGGCAACCTGTCTAGGGCTGGTCCTGTAGCCCTGCGCTCCTGACCTCTTCGACGGGTTCATAGGGCAGGGCAGCGACAAGTATTTTATTTGTTTGTTCATTGTACCAAATGTTTTCAGGGCAGGCCACAGAAATACCAAGAATCATACAAACACAGACAGACACAATGGAACAGCAGGGCACAATGCTGCCCTTCAAGTGTTCAAGTGTTTAGAGAACCAGTTGTGGGCATAGCCATAAAGTGGGGTTGCTACATGTCTGGAACTTCCCAGACATATCTGGAATACTGCAGTCTCACAATCAGTGTCAATTCTCCAAATTATTGCAAATCAAACCAAATTACTTTGATTTAATACAATTTCTTAAAATCAGGTTTCCCGCTTCTGTTGCAAACAACTTTTCTGTCCGGATTTTCACTGTTTGAAATATGGCAACCCAACCATAAAGCCCAAAACTGGAGTCCAGTCCCAGGTTTCCTGGAAGGGGCTTTGAACAAGGTTTTAATAGAAGAAGAATATCCCCCAACACTGAACCTGGGTGAGGAGCCACAGTTACTCCAGAACCCATGGCTGTTTGCTGGGGTCAAGTCTCCATCACCATGAATTCATTGGCTTCTTCTGAAGGTGGATGTCATCACTAGCAAAATCCCTGGTTGGTGGGCAGTGGCAGAGTTTTCATGAGCACTATGACGATGTGTGCCATTTCTACACCCATTTTTGCATTTTGCATTTGTGTGTTTTTCCTTGCCAGGATGAGCACAGATTGGGTGTGGCATCTGTTATGCCAGTGTATCTGGTCCATAACTACTGTATGCAGAAAATGTATCATTTGAGAAACCCAGAGTATCCTTTCAAAAAAAAATGCTAGACCTAGGGCAAAGACTTCGGGCATACAGTAGGATATAAAACTATTCCTAATCAGAAATGATGCTTTGTTCACATAGAGAAAGAAAGACAAACGGGATATTTGAGGTTTAAGTTTTCTAAGAATGAACAGGATCTGGTCTTAATGTATAAAATGAAGCAAATATTGAATAATTGAGCTAAATCAAAGTTATATTAGATGGGAAGAACTGCAGTAATAAAAATTAATAACCTATATTTAAATAAAATGATGAAATATGATCTTGTATGTTGCTTTCCCCCAGAAGGTGCTCCTAGGATTGCTGTCTTAATTAAATGAAAAGTAGCATGCAGAATTATTATCTTAATTGGTTTTGTGTTTAAGGAGAGGGAAACAGATTTAAGGAATGTAGGATTCAATAAATGACAAGAAATCTAACAAGTTTGAAACAATTCAGAAGCATACAGACTCCTTTATTAAAAGTGTATGGACCTTTGATAACTATACAATCTGGAATTTATTTTATTCTATTTATTTATAAATCGTATATAACCCTTAATATAAAAAGAAACATCTAAGCAGACTTTTCAATAAAAAGAAGAAATAATATAAATTCATATAAAAATAAAACAATGGAATAAAACTTTTTTACAAACCTAAATAAAAAGAGGACAAAAACCACATACCATAAACAAAAATCACCAAACAAAAAGAAAGACATTTCAACCTCAGGAATCCGTGTTGAGGAAAACCTGAGTGAATAGATGTCTTGAAGAGACTCTGTCTCTCAAGCCCTTCAGGGAAGGATGCTTGCCCCCACTGAGAAAGCCAACTTCCAACCTCTCACCAGCCAGCAGAGTTTTCAGAGACTTGCTTTTGTCTGGACCAGGAATGGGAGGTAGGTTCCTGCCAGGCATCCTGATCCCAAGTTGTTTCGGGCTTTAAATAATAGAATAATAGAGTTGGAAGGGATCTCCAAGGGTCATCTAGTCCAACCCCCTGCAATGCAGGACTCTCAGCTCAAGCATCCAGGACAGATGGCCATCCGACCTCTGCTTACAAACCTCCAGGGATGGAGAGTCCAGCACCTTCCAAGGGAGTCTGTTTCACTGCTGAAGAGCTCTTACTGTCAGAAAGTTTTTCTGTAAGCTTAGTCGGAATCTCCTTCTTGTAACTTGAAGCCATTGGTTGGAGTCCTACCCTCCAGAGCAGGAGAAAACAAGCTTGTTCCCTCTTCCATGTGAGAGCCTTTGACATATTTGATGACTATCATATCTCTTCTCAATCTCCTCTTTTCCAGGCAAAACATACCCAGCTCCTTCAATGTTCCTTGTAAGGCTTGGTTTCCAGACCCCCGATCATCTTGGTTAGCCTCCTCTGCACATGTTCCAGCTTGTCAACATTCTTCTTAAACTGTGGTGCCCAGAACTGGACACAGTATTCCAGGTGTGGTCTGAATAAGGCAGAATAGAGTGGTACCATTACTTCCCTTGATCTGGACATTATACTTCTGTTGATGCAACCTAGAATAGCATTAGCTTTTTTTGCTGCTGCATCACACTGTTGACTCATGGGATGCCCTCTCCCCTTGATGCGAGATGGGCCACAAAGAAGGCTGCCTACCCCGACTCACATTTTTTTGAAACTATTCTCACATCGTAGCCTGGAGGCATTTCCCTCTTTGGTTAAGGGGACGACAGAGGACGAGATGGTTGGACAGTGTTCTCGAAACTACTAACATGAGTTTGACCAAACTGCGGGAGGCAGTGGAAGACAGGAGTGCCTGGCGTGCTCTGGTCCATGGGGTCACGAAAAGTCGGACACGACTAAACGACTAAACAACAATTACTTCCCTTGATCTGAATCTGCAGCCTAGAATAGCATTAGCTTTTTTGTTGTTGCTTCATCCCACTGTTGAGTCATGTGCAGCTTGTGGTCCACCAAGACCCCTAGATCCTTTTCACATGGCCTGCTTGCAAGCCAGGTGTCCCCCATCTTACATCTTAATGTCCACAAAAAAACTTTGAGACTGGCCCAGTAGCTAATAGGAAGCCAGAGTAAGTTGTTGTGCAGAGTGGGGTGCCCCACTGTGGAACCTGGCACTAGCTGCAACTTCCAAATTAGGTGTAAAGGCAGCCCCACCTAAAATACATCACAGTAACCTAGACGTGAGGTTTCAAATGCACAGACCACTTTGGCAAGGCTATTTCTTTCCATGAACAACCATATCTGGCAAACGAACCAAAGCTGGTACTGGGAGCTAGCTCCAAGATGCTGGTTTCCCCTGGGCCTTTCATGGTGGAGCTTGAGGACCTCCAAGCTATGTAGCTGCTCCTTCACAGGGAAGTGCAAGTCCATCCGCGGAAACCCGGTTGCCAGAGCTGGAAGCCACCCTTTCATAGAGTCTCAATCTGAATATGGCTTGGGTTAAGTGAATATGCTGATTTCTGCACTGCAAGAGAAGACCACTGAACCCCTCTTCCACCACCATTTTCAATTTGTATTTTGGCATGGATCTGCTTTGTATCCTCTCCTGTATGTTTTCAGTTTTCTTTTAAATCACATTCCTTTGTTTCTATTATTATTTCTATTATTATTAATTAAATTTCTACACTGCCCTTCGTTCAAAGATCACAGGGCAGCTTACAATATAAAAAATATATATTTACAACACAATGGATTTACAAATAAGAATTCTCAAGGCAACGCCGAGTGAACTTTGGGAACCTGAAAAAGGTTTCCTTTATGAAGCGCAGCAGGACAATCAAACCAGGATTATATATAATGTAATTGAAGAGTTGGCTCTAGAGAATGATCTCATGGAGACAGATTGACAGGATGTGAATTCTCTAACCCTTTTACCGAGTTAGCAGTTTTTACAACAATTACAGTGTGTTAGAAATTCCTGATTGAATCTTTTCATCAAAGATCAAAACCCCAGTTTGCACTGGCTTATGAAAATACTCTCAATTGTTATTAGCAGACTTTAATTGCACCAATATGGTTTCAGGCCTAAGAGAAGCCTTTGTTCTTCATAAATAGTAATGCAGAGGTAATGGCACTGCTTTAGTGGCTTTTACCGCTGAGATGCTAAATAAGGGTCCCTAAGCTTGAAAAATCTTCTCCCTCAGAGATACCATCTTTTGCCTAGAGCAAAGGGAATTAGGGGATATTTACATGACTTAAAGCTAATTTTATAGCATATTATATTCCTTCATGGCCTTAGAGTCAAACACTAAAGGATTTGGGGCGGGTTGTTTTTTTTAATGTAAATATTTTTATAATGTAATAAATCTGCTTACATGGAAAATTTCCATATTGAAACAATATAAAAGCCTTTATTTTGTAACTTATTGGTCATTAGTAAGAGTAAGCAGCTTTGAAACATATCTTTGTTAAAAGCTGAGGTTGTGTATTAAAGCTGGAAATAAAGTTACATGCAACAGAGAAAACCTAGCAGCTCTATCCGCAGGAAAATGCTGTACAGCTTTCTGCTCAGATGCAACGAGCCCATTGGCCCAGGCGTTCAGCCTATGTCTTCCCATATTGGACTCTGTATGCCCAGAAAGGCACATTTCTTGGAATAAAAACATGGAGCTACTCGGTATAACTTTCCCTCTTTCTTCACCCGCTTGCAACATGGGATGCCCTCTGCCCTTGATGCGAGATGGGCCACAAAGAAGGCTGCCTACCCTGACTCACATTTTTTTGAAACTATCCTCACATCGCAGCCTGGAGGCATTTTCCTCTTTGGTTAAGGAGACGGCCTTTTAATTCTTGACTGCAAATACCATTCCATTTCTTGGAAATTCCTCTCCTCCCTTATTTTATTACAAAATTGTTAGCTCTCTGAACCCATATTTACTTGATTTGTAAAATTAAACTCGTTTTCTAGCATTAGCCACAGTGGTATTCAAAGTCCCAGGTTGCTTTAGAGTACTTTGTGGCTCCCAGTTTAAATAAACTTCAAAAATGCATGTTGTAAAAGTCTGTGCCAAAGGAGATCTTTTTGATTTATTTTTTAAGACTGAAGTTTCCTAGTTAATATTGTTACATTCAAGCCACCACCAACAGTAAACAAAATATATACAGCACTTGCATAGCTGTCAAAGCTCAGGCAAAACACAGCGTTGAGTCTGTCCATGCATGCTTTCAGAGTTTATTTTGAACAGCAGTATAAATGATCATGCAAAATTTCTTCTGGAAAATATGTTCTTGCGCAGTCTAGACTTACCTCATTCCTTTCGGTGGTGTATGAAAATCAGCCAGGCTTTTCAGTATACTTTTGTTTTAGGCATACCTTTTCTTTGTTATTAAAAAGAATGCCATTTTGAAAACCAGCTCTTCCAGCTGGACCCAAAAACACTGTTAAATTGAAGCGAATGTTGTTGTTGTTTTTCTGTATGCAAATTCCCCAGGCCTGTTTTTCTTTATTAGATCCAGAGATGATCTGCAGTGACTTTGTTTTTGTTTGTTTTGTTTTGCATTTGTTTTCTTCCTTTCTTTCTCAGTGGGCTCACCATGGAAGTGGCCTTGGACAATGTGTTGGAGTTATAGAGGTTAAATGTATCGGGCAACTTCAATAGTCATAACCAGTATGTCTTGTCTGCCACAGTGTGGTATTTCATTCTCTGCATAGCAACCCTGGCACTATCCAAGCCCCCCCCCCCCCCCCCATTAAGCACTTTATTGAAGAGTCACAATACTTTTGGGTTAGATACTGTATAAAGGTTCTTTGAAATGGGTCTGTTGATAATGTCTCAGTTCTTTGGAGAAAGCAAGCAACTGCCTTGTGGGGCTCTCCTGCTTTGTGTCCCATTAATTGCACAGGGCAAGGAGTCTGTCTTCCTGCTTTCTCATATACTCTGGTGCAGATAACGCCGTTCATTTCACAACCAGCTTTTCTTCTGCTATTTTTCTTTTTATTGTGGTATTTTTGCCACCCTATTTTTGCAACTGATTGAGTGTCCCATTGTCTAATGTCACAACAGTCTTTACTTTCCTGTCATCTGCTGTGGCCTTATCAAACTCTCCCCCCAGCCTGAAGGAAATCTCTTGTGCTCTTTAAACTAGAAGAAGAAGAGTTTGGATTTGATATCCCGCTTTTTCACTACCCTAAGGAGTCTCAAAACGGCTAACATTCTCCTTTCCCTTCCACCCCCACAACAAACAAACACTCTGTGAGGTGAGGGGGGCTGAGAGACTTCAGAGAAGTGTGACTGGCCCAACGTCACCCAGCAGCTGCATGTGGAGGAGCAGAGATGAGAACCCGGTTCCCCAGATTACGAGTCCACTGCTCTTAACCACTACACCACACTGGCTCTCTGCCTTGTGGGTTATAACCTCTCCATTGCAATTGATGATCACATTGGGCTTGGCAACACTCGCCAACTTCTTGGTGGCAAAGCCCACACCAAGTTCTTTCATATAGTCAGCAAATTTTTCATTGGAGACCAGCTTCCAAGTTCCCAAAAATTGTTCACACCTGGTGTAGGCTGAAGTCTCCTGAGGAAGGCACCACCTTGGGCTGTACATACGTGAAAGGACTCGTTTAGGATATAGTTCTTTTGCAATAGGCAGGATGTTGGAGTAGCTGGTGATGTGGATATTAAATAATTGTCATAGTTGGAACACTTCACAAGGAGGGCATTGTAGCAACTGAATATTGTATTACACCACACTGATATTTTGATATGATTTTCTGATCCAGATGCTTATGAGTTATCTTAATAGTTGGCACAAACCCTATTGGCTTTTCATATAATTGACCAAGGCATTATACGACTTTTAGAAGACATCTGAAGGCAGCCCTGGATTGGGAAGTTTTTAATGTTTTAAAGTTTTCATTATGTTTTTATGTGTGTTGGAAGTTGCCCAGGTGGCTGGGGCAACCCAGCCAAATGGGTAGGGTATAAATAATAAAATTACTATTACTATTACTACTACTACTACTACTACTACAGTACTACTACCACCATTCTAGAATGGCTGTTCAAAGCACTGCTGTGTAGTTCTTCCATTCCTACCTGGATGGTTGGTCCCAGAAGGTGGTGGTGTGCCGTTTGTGTTTAGTCACATAGACTGGGTTCCGCAGGGGTTCAGCTTATCCTTCATGCTATTTAATAGCTACATGAAACCACTGAGTGGGTTATCTGGAGTTTAGGAGAGCATTGTTATCAGCATACTGATGATATACAGTGGTATTTCTTCTTTTCCTCTTCATCAGGTGCAGGGGTGGATGGGAGGGACAGGTGCTTCCACATGGTAATTGACTGGATGAGAGCCAACAAACTGAGGCTAAATCCAGACAAGGCAGATACACTGTTTGTGAGTGGTTGCTTGGTTTGGTTAAGTGGTGTTCAACCATTTGTGGAGGGGCTTCCACATCTCTTGAAGGATCAGGTTTGGAGCTTGGGGGTATTCATAGATCCATCTTTGTCTCTGCAGGCCTCTATGTGTTTCACCAGCTTAGAATGGTGGTTCAGGTGTGACCCTCAATCTGGCTAGGAATAACCTTGTATAAGTGATCTATCCTTTGCTAGATTACCGTAACATGTTATATGTGGGACTGCCCTTAAACACTGTCCAGAAACGTCAAGTGGTTTAGAATTCAGCAGTGAGGTTACTTAGGAGGACCAGGCATCCTGGCTAGTATACAGATCCTTACTGCCAGTGCATTTCTCGACCTAATTCAAGATGTTGAGTATTAACCTATAAAGTCTTACAGAGTGTGGATTCCACAGTACCTAAAGGAATGCTTCTTCCCATATTACCATCCCTGATAATCTTAGGATGCCCTGATCAGAGGGCACCTTCCAATCCAAAGTGTGGGGGTGATTTCAGGGTTGCCCCCTACCTTATAGATCACTTTCCCTGCGGAAACTCACTTGGTGCCATTTGTGCAGTCTTTGACACCAGACAGAAACACACTTATTTTTTCCCATACTTTTTAGTAGATTTCATCAGTTTTATTAGATTTTGCAGTGGCACAGTTTTTAGGCTTTTAGAGTTAACAGCTTCCTCCTGCTTACAGCTTTCAATATTGTTTTGGGGGTGGATTTTCAATGGGGAAGCTTCTTCTGTATAGCTTTGTATGGTGGAGGGGTGGGTTATTGGTGCTCTCATGTAATTGAACTTATAACAAATTGTATTTATTGTATTTCCCATTTTGTATGTTGCAAATTGTCTAGAAGCTTCAGTATTGGTGGCACATGCATATTTAATAAATAAAAAAATACTCAGAGCAACTCATATTAATATCTGTGACATTGTTTTAATGCTCACAAGTAAGAAACTTAGCTATAGTTCCTGTAGCCCTGATATTAAAATCTGCCAATGAGGCAGAAACAGAGTGTGGCATCCAGTTAAATCAGCTGATTACTGTGGATCTGCTCTGAATATGACTAACATTGGTATGGCCCATAAAACAATAAGCTTTCCCCAAAATAAAGAAAAAGATGTGACACTAAAAATTAGATTTTATAACTCTATACAAATTGCAATATAAAAGAACATGGCCCACTGTTTCCACTGTACCACACCCCAAGGGACAGGCTCTCAAGTGCCAACGTAGCTTGTAAAACAGCCTTTCATAACTGCAGGTGGGCATGCACTTAGCCTAGCCAGACAGACTGTACAGGGATATTTAATGTTATCAGGTGCTCAGCGGGGGGGGGGGGGGTAATTGACCCTGTGTTGCAGTGTAGGCCGAGATTTAACAGTGAACAAGACCACTTGCCAAGATTGATGAATTTTGCAGATTTAAATCCAAAAGTCTCCATTTAGTGCAAGCAATTGCTTTTTCCAACTCAAGTGGGAAAAGTTGATACAATAAGTAGCCAATTGCATTGACTTTGTTATTAATAAATTTCAGCATGCACTTTATACCAAATTTCAAGCAGATGGTGGTGTACAATTGGATGCCATTTTGAATCAAGATGGAAGACTAAACTTTTCAAAACTGCACTGATCTTTTTGGTTTCTGAGAATTCCTGAGCAACACTGGCTGTGAGACTGCTATTGATGCATAAATTCAAATGCAGCTGTTCACATAGAGACACAAAGCTCTGTTTTAACAGTCACTTCATTTTGGGAGGTTAAAAGGGGGGGGGGACCAGATGGGATAAATCTTCTCAGTTTTATTAGCATTCTAAATATCTAGACTTTATAGTGGTATAATGGTGTTTGACCCATTTGGCTTAACTATATGGCCATTCTTATGTAGGAATTTACACTGAAATCAGTACATTTGGTATCTGTATATAACACTTAAAAACTCTCTCATTAAAATAAATGGGAGGTGTGAAACTGTCACAGGTAGGGGAATTTCACTGACAGTTCTTTTAAGAAAAGTTGCCAAGCAGTTTTTAAAGGCCCTTTTAGTCAAGCTAACATTTCCCCTCAAAAATGAGTGCAACTGCAAGTAAAACTATGTGATTTGTACAGGATGGGTTTCCCGTGTCAAGTCCTTCCCCTCTCCTCTCTCACTTACCCTTTATGGAGAAATCTTGCTGTATGTTTGGCAGAGGTCTTATGTCTTAAGCTGCCTAGAGACCTTTAAATGCAACCAGAGGCAGGAGGACAATGCTGTTTTCCTGCAAGGCTGCAAGAGGGGGATGGCTTTGTTGGGGGGGCTCTTTTTGGGGGGGGGGATTAATTTGAGGTGATCAGAGCTTCAGCCAAAGATGGGGAGAGCTCACTAACTGACTACCAGAAAAAAGAAGGAATGACAACTGCAAGTAATATTGCAAGATGACGCTTGTCCATTCTTCTGAAAGCTGCTCAAGAAAATGTATGTATCCATGTCACACTCACATAGCCTCCGACATTTCTCCAATAATAATAAGGACATCCAGCAGCCCTGGTGTGAAGCATGCCTCCAATTTTAACCCAGAAAAAGATGAGGCTTTTGAGAAACACTTGTTTTGTGCAAAATTTTGCCTAGTAGACTGTTCTGGAGAACTCAAAAACTTGCACCCATTTGGTTGGTCCTAATATAAGTATTAATTGTGACATTTGGAGTTTTTTGATGGACCAAATGTGAATTAAGACTTTCAAGTTCATAATGCTTGTACCTTCCTAAGCGGACACAAGAGGGCACATGTAGATTCTCTTGACTCTGAAACCATTTTTTTTAAAAAATATTTTTATTAAGGATTTTCTTGTTTTACAGAAGTGTAGTGCCTCGTATTTTTCTTCTTCTTCTTCTTCCATGTAACGTTTTTACAAATCCGTTTCATTTGTTGAGGCATTAGGGGGAGACGAAAACAGAAAGAAAAAAGAAAGGGGAGGTGGGGAGAGGGAGGATGGATGGGGGTGGGGTCGGGTGGCGGTGTTTCTATTATGTTTAATGTATATAGAGTTTGGTGTCAGCGTTGCTTGTGTTGTTCACTTGTGTTCCTTTGGTGGTGAGAGAGGTTGGGGTTGGCTTAGGGTGTGATTGTTTGCTTGTGATTGGCTGTGGTGATCTTTGTTTTCGTGTGTGAGTGAGGTGGGTGGGTGTTTTGGATCAGGTTAGCCATATTGATTTGTATGCTGTTGGTGGATTATTGTCATTGTCCTGTTGGGCTGTGTATGTGATAAAGGGGAGCCATACCGGGGTGAAGGCGTCTTCTTCTGTTTGTCCCCGTGTCAGTTTCAGTTTATTAGTTAATTTTTCTAGTAGGGCTGTTTCCCATACTATTTGGTACCACTGATCCATGCTTACTCCTGACAGGTCTCTCCAGTGTCTGGTTATGATGTTTCTGGTTGCTGAGAGCAGGTGGGTTATAAGTTCTTTGTGGTGTAAATGGGCATTGTTGTCTTGGAAGATGTTTAGTAGGGCCAATTCTGGGGTGATGTCTATTACTTGCTTAGTTATTTTACATATTTCTTGTATGGCTGTTGTCCAGAATAGTTGAATTTTGGGACACTCCCACCACATGTGGAGGTATGTGCCTGAGGAGGTGCACCCTCTCCAGCATTTTGGTGAGGTTCCTGGGTGTATTAGCGCTAGTTTCCTTGGTGTTAGGTACCACCTGTAGGTGAGTTTCAGTGTGAGTTCTTTTCTTTTTGTTGATATGGATTTAAAGGGGGGTTTAGACCACATTCTGGTCCATTGAGTGGGGTTAATCTCATAGCCTATGTCATTCTCCCATTGTTTTTTGATTGTGTCTAGGGGATTTGCGGGATTTTGGAGTAGTATTTTGTATATTGCGGATACCGTCCCTTTACCATTTCCCTTTGTTGTTAGGAGGAGGTTTTCGAAGGTTGTCAGGGGCCTAGTTGCTGCTGATTTTACTGTTGGGTTGTTTAAGAAGGCATGTAGTTGGTGTTGTGTTAACCAGGTCATTTGGGTGTCTTCTAGTTTGTCTTGTATTTCTTGTGTTGACAAGGGTTTGTTATTTTTATAAAAGTCTATTAGGCGATATAAGCCTTTGGTTCGCCAGGTTTTTGTCTGGAGGTTTTGTGCTGCATGGTAGAATAATGGGTGGTACGCCAGGGGGATTAGTGGGGATGGGGTTGGGGATAGTTTGCCTATTTGTGTTTTCCATGCTTTGAGCATGGTCTGTGTGTACCTGTTAAGTGTTGTGGGAATTTTCTTTAGTTTGTTTGGGAGGAGTGGGTATGTTGTGGTGCAGGTGTTTTCAATTGTGTCCCTCTCTAGGTGTACCCATTGTTTTGTCTCATCTTCTAGTATATATGGGATTATATGGCGTATTTGGTTGGCATTGTAATATGCTTCTATGTTGGGGATTCCCCATCCTCCTTCTGAGGTGGGGAGGTGCAGGTATTTGGGGCTTATTCTTGGTTTTTTTATGTGAGAAGATGAAAGAGTGTAGTTTCCTCTGCCAACTGCGAAGTTGGGTTGAGGGGATCCAGATTGGGAGGGTTTGGAATAGGTAGGTTAGTTTTGGGAGTGTGATCATTTTGATCATGGCTATTTTGTCTGAGAGAGTGAAATTTGTGTTATTCCATCTCTTTAGGTCTTTGTTAATTTGTCGCCACAGGGGCTTGTAGTTGTGGAGGTACAGTTTATTGAGGTTTCTGGTTATTTGTACTCCTAGGTATCTGAACTTGGTGTGGCAAAGTTTTATTTTGGTGACCTTCGTGAGTTCTTTTTGGGTGTGAGGAAGGGTGTTGAAGCACATTGCTTCTGACTTTGTAAAATTTACCTGTAGGCCCGACACCATTGCAAATGTGTTGAGTTCTCTGATTAGGGAGGTTGCTGTGCTTATGGGGTCTGGTGTTGTGACCATTAGGTCATCTGCAAAGAGCCCTAATTTATAGGTTCTGCCTTTTATTTCCACTCCCTTGATGTCTGTGGCTGCTCGGATGCGGATTGCTAAGGGTTCCAGAGCCAGGATAAATAAGAAGGGAGACAGTGGGCATCCTTGTTTCGTGCCTCTTTGGATAGCTATAGTATTAGAATCCATATTGTTAGTTCTGCATTTTGCTGAGGCTTGGGAGTATATTTGTTTGAGGATTTGTAGGAAGTTGGGGCCAAATTTCATGTTAGTTAGTACTGCTAATATGTATTTCCACTCCAAGCAATCAAAGGCTTTGAGGATGTCTAGGGACATAATTGTCAATGGGAGTTTGGTTGCCTTGCTGTGTTCGATCAGGTTCAGTAGTTTCCTGATGGGGTCTGTTATATTGCGGCCAGGGACAAAACCAGTCTGGTCTGGGGCTATTAACTTGTGTAGGAAGATTTTTAGGCGGTTGGCCAAGATTGATGTGAATATCTTGTAGTCTTGGTTTATTAATGAGATTGGGCGGTATGATTCTACTTTGAGGCTGTCTTTTAGTGGTTTTGGGATGGAGACTATTTTGGAGTGGGTCCAGGTTTTGGGGATGGGGGCCCCTTTTATGATGTCGTTGAATAGGCGGGTCATGTAGGGCATCAAGGGTTCTTTGAATTTCCTATAGAATTCTGCTGTGAAGCCATCTGGGCCTGGGGCTTTGTGTGGTTTCAGGTTTTTGAGGACCGCATCTATTTCCTCTGGGGTGATAGGGCTGTCCATGAATTCCTGTTCCTCATCAGTTAGGGTAGGCATGGTCAGTCCTGCTAGAAATGTTCTGATTTCCTTCTCTGGTGGGTTATGGGAGGTGTATAGGTTGGAGTAGAATTCTGCAAATTCTGAGGTTATTTCTTCGGGGGAGAATGTTATGTTGCCGTCTTTTTTGGTGATGCAGTGTATTCTTGTTTTGAGTGCTTTTTTCCTACATCTATTTGCTAGTAATCTGGAGTTTTTCCCTCCATATTCGTAGAAACGTTGTTTAGAGTATAGAATGTTGATCATTGTTTTGTTAATTTCTAGGGAGTCTAGTTCTCTCCTTTTTTGTTCTATAAGTTTGAGGAGTTTTTTAGATCCTGTTTGTTTGTAGCGTGATGAGAGGGCTGTGATGTCTTGTTCTATTTTGCTAATTTTTGAGGAGGTTTGTTTTTTAAGGAATGTTTTCTCTTTTATGCAAGCTCCTCTGGTGACCGCTTTCATTGCGTCCCATAGGAGGGGGGTTGTTATATTGTTTACATCGTTTTCCTTGAAGTAGTTTTGGAGGGTTTTTGTGAGGCTCTCTCTAATTTGTTTGTTTGTAGTTAGGATGGGACTGAAGGACCATGATGGGGTGGTTTGTGTTCCTTCTCCTATTTTAACGATGACTTCTACTGGGGCGTGATCTGTGATTTTAATGTTACCTATGTTTGTTGATTCCACTGAGGGGATCAGACCCTGTGTGAGTAGAATGCTGTCCAGTCTGGACACTGTATCATGGCGTCCTGATTGGAATGTATGGCTGATGTCTCCCGGGTTTTGCTCACCCCAAATGTCGTAGAGACCCCTGTTTTTTAGCATTTTTAGTAACTTGTAAGAGTTCCTAGTTGTTGGGGGTTTCCTTCGGAGGAAGGTTGCCCATGGGGTTGTGGGGTGGATATCTTTCAGGGATAAACCTTTCATATTTAGATTGAGGTCCCCTCCTAGGATTGCTTCCCCTTCAGAGAAGGAGAGGAATTTGTTTAGTGTCTTCTGGAAGAATTCTAATTGTTTCGTGTTTGGGGCATATATGGAGCCGATTGTCAGTTTGATTTTGCCATCTAGTGTCCCTTTAGCGAAAATGAATCTGCCTTTTTTGTCCTTGAGGACTGTTGTGGCAGTGAAGTTCAGGTCTCTACTGAGTATTATGGCTACACCACGAGCTTTCTCTGAGCCTCGTGTGGCCCACTGTTGACTGGGGGGGGGGTGTCGTTCAGGAGTTTGCTCCCTTTGGGTGGGTTGTGTATTTCTTGTAGGAAGGTGATGTGTGGTTTCATGGTGTTGATGTATGAGGTGATGCGTTTTCTTTTGATGGGGTTTCCCAGCCCCCTCACATTTAATGTAATTGCTTTTAGGTTAGCCATCTTGCTTATCTATTATGTGGGGCGATTCCCTGCCAACCCGTTCGGGTTGTCTTGTGTCTCTCTCTTCGTGTTGTTTAAAGAACCAGTGGGGTTGCGCTGACCTAGAGTGTGGTGGGTGGGGGGCTAGTGGGAGTAGAGTGAGATTTGGGTTAAAGAGTAGGGGGTAAGTTGTAGGGAGTTTCCTATATGTAGTCATATAGGTGTTTGTTTGGGGTATTTTGGGCCATCTGGCATTTAGCCGGTTGGTCCTAGGTCTCAGCTGGTGTGGAAGGCCATGTTCAAGGACAGGCCATCCCCCCTGTTGTCTGCGATAGGGGGTGATCAGCGAGACAGTGTGAAGTGACTTTGTAACGTCGCTGTCAGGTATAAGGTTCGTAAGCAATGTTGCCAATGTTATAAGCAACATTGTTGGTGTGTTGGGGTGGGGATGTGGGTGCTGGTACGCTCTGGTGCCACCATATTGCTGGTTGGGTATCAGATTTTAGCCTGATTGTGGGTTGTGTTATTAAGGTTGGAGTTGTTTTTCCTTAGTATGGAGTATGAGGATGTTGAAGGTGTGGGTGATGGGGAATGTGGTTGAGGTCGTCTGGACTGGTGTTGGGGTGGGGGTTTCTGTGGGGGTGCGGGGCTGGGGGGGATGTTGATGGTGTTAACTAAATCTATGTTTTGGGGGGGGGGAGAGAGGGGGAAAGGGGGGGAGAAATCACCAGTCCTTCGGTTTGTGGGTTTTTTTTCCTGGTTGCTTCATTCAGCTGCAGTTGTTGTTGTTGTTGTTGTTGTAGGGTTGTCCATCTGCGATGAATTGGTTTGGTTAATCTTGGTCTGGTTTCTTGTGTCGTATGGCCGGCGGGACGGTTCTGAGCGTTGTGCTTGCCTGTATTGGTTTGCGTTGTTCTGCCGCTTCTGTTGTTTCTTTTTGCTCTGTACCGTCGTCCAGTTGCTTGCTGTTGTTTCCTCGTGGTTGGGGCTGTCACTTGGTGGGTTTGTCGGTTGCCATTCCGGTGGGAGGTCGAGTTCAAGGTTCTTTAGTAGTTGCAGGGCCTCAGGTATGTTGGTAACCATGTGTTGTGTTGTATTGGTTGTTACAATGAGACGGAAGGGGAAGCCCCATCGGTATTTGATCCCTGCTTGTTGGAGACGCTGGGTGCATGGGCGCAGGCTTTTCCTCCGGTTTAGAGTATCCTGAGATAGGTCCTGTAGGGCCAGAATGGGGGTTTCTCCATATCGAAGGTTGGTTGAGTTTCTGAGGTTGTTCCATACCTCTTCCTTCTTTTTGTAGCGCGTGAAGCATACAATGATGTCTCTTGGGGGGGCGCTGAGTTTTGGCATAGGTTTTAGGGCTCTGTGAGCCCTCTCCAAGTCATCTGCCTCAAGTTTCAGGCCTGGGATTGTGTTTTTCAGCCAGCGTATAATTAGGTCTGTTGGGCTTTTCTCCTCTGCTTTTTCAGGAAAGTTGCGGAAGCGGATGTTACAGCGTCTATTGCGATCTTCAAGGTCGGCTTGCTTAATTTTCATCTCTCTGTGTTCTGCTTCCATTTGGTTTACCAGTTCGTCCAGTTTCTTGTTCACACGTGCGTTCTCCTCCCGGTATTGCTCTATTATTTTTTCTTGCATTTGGTTTTTGTTCTCTAGAGCTTCCACTTTGGAGGTTAGATTGTTGATTAGTACCTGCATGGGAGCCATTGTGGCCTTCAGTGTTTCTTCTAATCTTGCTTCCATTTCCCTCAGATCTCGTTTCGTTATTGGGTGGTCATCATCTTGAAGGGGAGTGGCCATCTTAGCATTGTTTGCCATCTCCCTGGTTGGTGTCATCTCAGTCTCCCTGATAGTTTTGGTTTGAGGTTGGCTTGGCGTCCACTTGGGGTAGGGCGTGTGGTGGTTAGGAGTTGTGCCAGTGGTGATTCCTGGGTATTGTTGGGTTGTTGAGCTGATCAGGCTTTGTTGGCTGGTGGCTTTTACAGAGCGTTTGGATTAGGCGGTCATTTGTGTCACTTCTAGCCTGTGTTTTAAGAACTTCTCTTGGGTTTTCTGTAGTTGCCTCAGCGGTGCCGCCGAGGCTGGGGGGGAGGGCAGGTAAGCAGAGGTGGGTAGACTAACGGACAGACAGTTCATATAAAGGGAGGGGGGTTAGCAGGTAGAGATGCAAGAGATTAGAGGGGTGGGGCCAGGGGGAATATGTGTTTAGGAGGGGGTTGTATATACCCAAAAGGGGTACTGGGGTCCAGTTAA
Organism: Podarcis gaigeae; assembly: GCF_964106915.1. NCBI lineage: Eukaryota > Metazoa > Chordata > Lepidosauria > Squamata > Lacertidae > Podarcis > Podarcis gaigeae. The sequence continues at coordinate 3,023,237 of NC_139685.1, read as the reverse complement.
GGTGGAAATTGGGGTTGGGAGTGCGCTTAGAAACAGAGACAGACAAATAGGCTATATGTAAAGGGTGGAGGGAGAAAAGGGAAGAAGAAGAAGAAGAAGAAGAAGAAGAAGAAGAAGAAGAAGAAGAAGAAAGAGAGAAGAAGGGGGGAGGCGGGGGGGAGAGGGGAGATTGGAGTAAGAGAGAAGAGAGAGAGAGAGACAAAAAGAGTTGAAAGAGAGGAGAGATGGTACAGTAATATCAGAGGTATTAGATTGCAGCAGTAGTTTTAGCTATAGTATGAGGGGGCAAATTATGATAGGGTGATATGAATGTGTGTATGTGTTTCCTTTAGGGGAAGGGGGGGATAGAGAGAGGGTGGAGGGAGAGAGAATGAGAGGAGGAGGGGGAAGGGGGGGGAGGAGAAGAAAAGAGAGGGGGAGAGGGGAGGAGGGAGGGAGGGTGAGCTGCTGCAATGGTATGGGGGAAAGTCTTATTTTAAAAGAGGGGGTGGGGGGAAAGGGCTCCCCTCTCAAAAACAAACTGACGGACAGGCTAAAAAGGGGGGGGGGTTGATTTTAAAAAATAAAAGGGATAGAGAGAGAAAAAATTGGGGATGGAAAATGAAAGGTGGGATAAGGGGAAAAAATGAGGAGGGGTGAAGAGAGAGAGGGGAGAGCAAAAAGGGAGAGAAAAATAAAAGGGGGGAGTTGAGGGGGAGAGTATCAGTAACAATAGCAGTGATCTAGAGGAAATTTTTGTTTTAAAAGAGAGTGGTGGTCGTAGCTGGGGGCGAAAGATTCCCCCCTCAAGAACAAGCCAACAAATAGACAAGAACGGGCTTTAAAAAGAGAGAGGGGGAAAAATGTGTGGTTTTTTTAAAAAATAAAAAATAAATAAAATAGATGATAATATTTCCTCCTAATTATTGTTATTATTTTTTATTTGTAAAAAAGTAATTAAAAATGTACAGGTAAAAGATAAAAATGAGAATTAAAGGTAAAAAAAAGAGGGGGGGTTGTCTTTAGATAGATAGATAGAGCTTTTTATTTAAAAAAGAAAATAAAAATGAGTAAAGTATAGGTAAAAGAGGATAGGTAAAAGAGAGTGGAAAGTCTGGGGCGAAGTGGCAGTCCCAGGAAATGGCCTGTGATGGTTCAGGGCTGTTTTCTGGGTACTGCCATTTTAATTCTTAAGAGGGGAGTTTGAGGTGAAAATAAAATGAGGTTTAAATTGAGGGTGTGTGTGTGTGGAAAAGTGTGTCTTTAAATAGTGTGTAGAAAAGATAGAAATAAAAATAAAGATTCAAATAAAGGGTGGCTGCAGCAGCAGTGGCCCCTCTTTTAAAAAGAAAAATGATAAAAGTAGGTATATGGGGGGGGAATAAAAAAGAATTTCTTTTTTAAAAAAGGGGGAGAGGGGTAGGAAGGGGTTAAAAAAGGGTTTTGTTTGTTGGTTGTTGTTTTTTATAGAAAAAAGGAGAAAAGAAGGGGGTAGTTTCTTCCTTTCTGTGATCTCCTTTGTCATGCGGCTTTGCATGGAGGGGTAGGCTCGGTCCTTTGCCTTCCCGTGTTCACCTACCTCCCCTCTTCCTTGTCGGCAAAGCTAGGGCTCCTCTTTCTTTCTTTCTTTCTTTCTTTCTTTCTTTCTTTCTTTCTTTCTTTCTTTCTTTCTTTCTTCCCCTTCTTCCTTCCCCCTTCTCTTTTTCTCCCTCTCTGCGTTAGCTCCACTGTCTTCCTGGATTTGGAGCTCCTCTCGGCTGATGGGGGGGGGTCGGGTGCCTTTCCGGCTCAATCAAGGTCGTGGGGGGGTGTTTTGGCTCCCTTGAAAGACGCCCCGGGCACCCCCGATTCCTCTCCGTTGGCAGTGTTGGCAGCAGCAGACCTGGGAGCCCGGGAATCGGCCAGACAGAGCCTTTCACTCTGGCTGGCTTCAGGAGCTCTTTTCTGCTGCTGCAGCCGCCATGCTGCCTCCGGAAGTCCCGACTCTGAAACCATTGAAATCAACCATTGTCCCATCTTGTCCCCTTGCTACTGACAGTGGTGTCACTCATTCCAAAACCATAGACTTTCCCCAGAATTGCTTCAGGTATCATATTTATTTCTTAATGAGGAAAAGGAGCCCTCTGCACTATAGGTAGGATTTTTATCTAAAACAAACATTGTGATTAATTTTCAGTTTCTTTTCCTAGTCCACAGAATTATTTATTACTGCAGTTCTGACATGACCTATTATTTAACCCAATCCTGATTCCCTGGTTAGCTTCCGGGAAGCAGCTTTTCCACAATGTGTCCTTACACAGTTGTGGGCTGTGCCTGAATGATGCCATGGTGTGAGCGCGGGGGGGGGGGGGCCTTTCTGGCAAAATGCCAATTATTTGGAAGATACCATGGGTGTAGCCAAGGCGGGCAGAGAGGGGTAGCTGCCCCCCACAATCAATAAAAATACATAGCAATCTGAGGTTCTGACCCCCTAACAAAAGGCCTGTGCCCCCCCAACAATAATCCTTTCCACGCCCATATAGAGACCTATGTGGTTGAGTCATTTAGAACCAGCCTCCGACTTCTTCCTCTTCTTCTTCTTCTTCTTCTTCTTCTTCTTCTTCTTCTTCTTCTTCTTCTTCTTCTTCTTCTCTCCCCACCCATCTGGCTGGGTTTCCCCAGCCACTCTGGGCAACTTCCCACAAAATATTTTTTTTAAAAAAACCACTCATTAAAAACTTCCCTAAACAGGGCTGCCTTCAGATGTCTTCTAAATGTCAGATAGTTGTTTATTTCTTTGACATCTGATGGGAGAGTGTTCCAGAGGGCAAGCGGCACTACCAGCTACAGAAGACCTACTACAGAAGACCAGCTGATGAGAAACCTTGGTAATTCCCACTTGTTTTATGCCCACGTTGAAGGGAAACTTCTTTTGTGTGTGTGTGGGTGGGTGGGTGGGGATTTTAGCTAAAAGTGCAGTTGTTATTCTTATTGCCATCTATTTATTATGGCTTATTGTTAAGGGAACTCTTTAAATTGTTCAGAGCAATTCACAGGCATCGTCTCAGTAATCCTTAAAACCAAGTCTGTATTATTATTAATACTGTTCCCCTATTGCAGACGGGTAGGGGCTAGGAAATAGTAAGATGCCTAAGGTCACCTAAGAAGTTTAGAACCAAGATATGAGCAAGACAATCCTAGTTTGTAGCACGGTCTTAGCCATTATGCTATGCTAACCAGCTCAGAATTTATCTAGAATTGTTGGCAAGGATTCATGCTGAAACGTAAAGAGTTACACCCCGCGGTAAAGCAGCTCTCATGTTGGCCTAATACATTCCCTGGTCTTCTAGCTGGAGGGATTTGTAGGAGCTTTGTGAAGAAGGAAGTTGGCTGAACTGGTTGAGCTACTTGAGGAAGAGGAAGCTGGAGCAGCCAGCAGCCAGCTTGGGACCAGGGCCACCAGGGGAACGCAACAGATCACTTCTCCTGGCAAGACCAGGTTGCGCCTTAAGATCTTTTGAGGAAACCCTGCTGGTCATTGTCACTTGGAGACAACCCAGAAGGTGGGCTTTCCTTTTGGCAGCCCTGGCTCTTTGGAGTGCCCTCCTTCGCGTGGTCTAAGTGGCAGAGCCAGGAACCGGCTGCAGATGCCTGCTAAATACCTATATATTCACACAAAGCCTTCCCTGGACAATGATGCCTCCGTCTCCGCCCTACCTTTTTTCTACACTCTTCCATTTTATCTATGGGAATAAAGTTTTATTCTCTTTTCATCTAGCATCATAAAAGCTTTTTTTATATATGGTTGTTGAAATTTTATATGAATATATATTGTTTTCCCCCACCCCATTGCCTCATTATATGTAAACCACTTGGGGATTTATTTTTATATGAAGCAATGTAGAAGCTTTGCAAATAAATACATAAATTAAGTATAAAGATAGCTTGCAGGGAGTGACTGGCCTGGCCCCAGAGAAGAAAGTGAAGGAGGAGACAAGAAAGGTGGTTGCACATGGGGTGGGTGGGGGGTGTAACTAGACTTGCCTGGTTTTGAGGCCAACCTTCCCACTCCAAAAAATGCAAAACTGGAAGACTTGTGATAAATCTGTGTGAACATTTCCCCACAAAAGACCGGAGCATGCCTACTATCCATATATTGTGGCATGCCAGAAACTTTCTAGCCATCCTGATTTCTGCACTCCCAGAAACCTGTGGGCACAGTGGCACCACTGAGGACTGTCCTCTGTGCCTATGAATGATTCCCCCCCCATTGCCCCCTTAATCATGAGGTGGCAACAGACACAAACACACACACACACACACACACACACACACACACACACACTTCACAAAGATCAGGAAAGGATCTCAGCATCTTTGGATTGCTTTGTTTTGACTGTACGGGCATTGTTCCTTATGTGTTTTTCTGTTCATCTGTGCTGCTTCCACTCAGGAGTGACAGTCGCCAAGGGGGCTGCAGATCAGGCAGTAGGAACTCCATTACCCCATATCAAAATGCTACAAAATACCCCCGACAGCTAGGACAACTCCTCTTCACAGTCATCCACGACAGCCTTCCCCAACCTGTTGCCCTCCAGAACTTTTGGCCTACAGCCTCCATCAGCCCCAGCCAACCTGGGGGGCACCAGGTTGGGCAAGGTTGACCTGTGACAAGAGAAGCTCAGCCTTTAGAGGATAGGAGATTTCTTATGTCCCGCAGGCCTCTCTGCTTTCAAGTTACAGCTGGCGAATTCCTTCCTCATACCAGCATGAAGCAAATTCCTTCTAGTTTTGGATATTTCATTTCAAGCTGCACGAAAAAAATCAGTTATCCAGCTGTACAAAGGGCACCCGGATGGCTTTGAAGTGCTGCCTCTGAAACATTCTTTCAGTGCCAATTGGCTGCCTCTTCCAGTAGCACAATAGGAAGGGAAGCATTGGAGCTGCTGAAGTGTTATGGGATCCAAGGCCAATGTTTAGACAATTTCTTCTGCTTGTTTTGTAATAGACACAGTGGAATCGCTTTTGTGCCTCATTAACTTCCCTTTGATAAAGCTTACTGGGCATAGGCCGCTCACTATCGAACTCCTGCTCCAGCCCCTCTGCATGCAAAGGTGTTCCAGACTTTATGGGGGGGGGGGTGCGTGTTGATAGCCACAAAGGAACATAGAATCAAAATATATTTACAGTTGGATCTGCGTCCCTGTTTTCATATTTTAATTATCTGAAAGCGATAAGAACCACCACTGGATAATGGTGCCTGGTGAATCTTTCACTATGCAGAAATATATGCAACTCAAGGAACACCATTAAAAAATACTTTGGCTTTAAAAAATAATCATTACGTTGCTGTAATAGGCAGTGGGGGGAAATGATCAAGGGTAATAATAGCTTTTTGCACCCAACTCCCAGGAGCTGATAGGGCATAATGGATGCTTCCCGTGGCTGTGTGCCAAGGCTGACATGGGGAAGGCGAGTCCTTCCATCCCGGGCCACATCTAAGTAATCCCGAGTTCCATCAGCGATGACAGAATGGTATTGTGAACTGCAATTAATTTCCTTTACAATAGCGTGGATAACTTCTGGCTCATTAGGCTGCTGATTTCATTTGGAATTGTTGGACTTGTGTAATCTTGTTTTCTCTTCAGTTAGCTTCCCAGGGTCTCATTGTTGTGGCTGTGAAGCTTCAGTAATTCAATAAAAATCCCTTCATCAATCTGATACTCTGAATTGTTCAGCTTTGTCTCTCCAAATATAAGGTACAAAGAGCATTGTTTTATACAGTAGGCCCCAACTGATCTGCTTTTGAAGGCTGTTTCTTGCCAGCTTCCTTCAAACCAAAGTAGGATACCTGTCTCTTCCTTCTTCTGACAATGGACAGGTGTAACATTTACAGACTTACCTATGCTATGTCTTTTCACATGAGAAATACGTCCAGTCTTTGACTGGCAAATGCAAGGCCAGTATCATCACTTGGCATCCTTGGGCACCTACCAGAACACACCATCTTAGCAAGGCCCAGCACAGATGCCTGCCCTGGCCCTCCCCTTCAAGCTGTGGAATGTGATCCACGAGAGGCAGTCAAGGACAACATTCCTTGAAATGCCAGAGAAGACATGCGAGGGAAAGTTTGGTCCAGCCAGTCAAAACTCCCTGTTCCTCCTGGCTGGAGCATCCTTCCTTTTGCATGTGATAGAACCTAACCTGTCCAGGTAACAAAATGAGAAGTCACGCAGCAACCTCTCCCTGTTTTGACTTCCTTCTTCGTTTGACCAGCTTTTAGCTAGGACTGCTCTGCTAGATCTCAGCTAGCAGAAGCACCAGGATTATTCCCCATATGGGGTAGATCCACATGTACATATTTGTGACCAGATTGTTTTCAAAGAATCCTGGGACACTTTTTTTTTTTGAAAAGAGAAAAAAGTTATCAAAAGAAGTTATTTTTTTTAAAAAAGAAGAAGTAATATCTTCTCTTCTGTGGTCTCCTCTTTGAGCACTAGCCACTGTGGAGTAGGCTCAGGTCAGGCCTGGGCTCAGCCACGTGTCTTTGCCCTCCCGGTGCTCTCCTACCTCTCCTCCTCAGCAGCAGCGGCAGCAGGGGCACAGCAAGGTTGGGGCTCCCCTCTTTTTTCTCCTTCCTCTTCCTCTCTCTTCCTTCTCCTTCTCCCTGTGTCGGCTTTGGGGTTTTCCTGACCCCAGAGCGCTGCTGGGCAGTCGGCCGGGTGGCTCGATTTGGGTCATGGAGGGTGTCAGTGGTTCCCCCAGTTGACGCGCCGGGTGTCCCTGATCCCCCCTCGGCAGTGGCAGCAGCAGCAGCAGCAGCAGTCTCAGCAGCCCGGCGCCAGCCTGGTAGTGCAGTTGGCTCTGGCTGGCTTCAGGAGCTGCTCGCTGCCGTGGCGCCTGGCATTTTGCCTCGCCAGAAGTCTCCATATGATGTGTCTTGTGCCGTTGAACCAATAATGTAACATTCATCCCCTACTAATCTACAACATTTAAAATATAAATCTGGGGACATTCCGGGGATGAATTTTTTCCAGGGACAGATTTGTAAATCTGGGGACTGTCCCGGGAAATGGGGACGTCTGGTTACCATATTGTGGCGTATTTATTCTTTTAAGAGGGATTCAAGGGAACTTACCAGGAACATACAATTCAGTCGGAAGACAGACTGAATTGTATAATAGTGAGAGGCTCACACGAGCCTGCAACCAGCTATCTGCTGTGCATGTAAAAAGGGGAATGTAACTCTGCTAAGTAAAGGAACTTGCTAGCACAAGTTAGGAAGGATATTAATAAACAATATATTTTCTCCTGCCCCTCTGAACATTCCCACACAAGCCACCCAACCAAGTGTTCCAAGCAGCACATGGTGGCTGGTGGTCCAGCGGCCATTTTTATTTCCCTTGCATGGCATAGTGCTGCTCTAGGGCATTGTGGGGGGTTAAAATGGTGCCGAGACCTGATCACCAGGCACTGCTTAGACCACTGCTGCCATCAGAGCAGTAGAGGACAGGGCCCATCAGAGGAGACTTTTGCATAGGGACCCCTCAGGCATTCTTGTGAGGAGTAATTCTTGTTAAGGCCCCATGGAGACTCGTGAAAGAAGGGTGAGATGCAAGTATGCTTGACTGATACACAGACAACCAACATTTAAACATCCATTAGATAATTGTAATAATATTAAATAATTTTGGTTTTAAACCAGTTTTGATTTTAAATGTAAGCATCAAACATAGAAGAATACCAGCTATGAGGGATCAAAAAGACTCAACTTTAAAAATCTCTTCAGGAGCATTGTACTATGTTAATAACGAAGAGTGGATCTATGGATATAGAGAATGTCATTTTGACGCTCTGAGCAACTGCAGCCAGTCCTTATAGGTCTGGGAGTAGGGGATAGGGTACCCAGTTCACAAAGTATAATTTCCAGGTAGGCTGAGCCCTGGCACACCTCTTTTTAGAAGACATGCACTCCCAGGTGCAGATAATAGATGTGGGGTGTTTTTTTTCTTCAAATAATGAGTACCAGTCATTGACTGCTCAAACAGTGGATCAAGTAGCATTCATTAAAAAGCACACAATTTTGTAAAAATCTTTTTCCTCATTCTATTTGTAGCTTGTCTTGCTTCAACAGAACTCAGAGCAGTGGACAAAGTTGTCCAAGCCTGGATTTGATCTAGATCTCTTGGCTTCAGCCAGCTTATCCCACTCTATTTTTCAGACCGCTTATGAAAATATCACATCAGATTCTGAATATTGGATGCCAGAAGTCAAATATTACATTTTGCCATCAAATATTATTTAGATGTACTCTGCTCCTCAGGAATGCTCCCAAGCGATGTCAAAAATTCTGATTCTATTTCAAGCTGTCAATTATCCAGTGCTGCGGCAAGTCAATTAAAAATGGCCAAGTATGAAAAAAGTGTCATTGCATCAAAGTCTGCTTTTAAAAACTTATTCCCAGCAGATATCAAATAGTGGAAAGCACAGTCTTTTTGTGCAGCGCCATTGGTAGCCATTGGTAGCACGGCTCCCATTCATGTCAAGTTCATAGATGAGTCCTAGCTTAGCAGTGTTGCTCTCACTGTCGCCAGTGGCTCTCCCAGGTCTCATGGACAGGACTCTCAGTCTGGCTACTGGAAATCCTTGTTACTAAAGAAGCAGAAATTGCGAAGCAAGTCCTCTTCCGCTGAACGTGCTGTAGCTCCTCTCTCTTTCAGATCCATCTGCAGCCCAACTAACAATGGTGCTAGTCCATTCTCACTAGAAGGTTTATATGCTGCTTTGGGGGGAACTTAATATTTAAAGTGTGCGCGTGTATTTGAAGTTACATTCTCAAATGAATAGTCTTTGAATACTGTGACTTAAAGCATTATGCTTCCCTTTGAAAGAAGAACTGCTTTATTAATTTAATATTACTGCATTCCAAAATTAATAAATAATGGATAAAATTGCATTGCTCTGTACCAAAAGTAGATATTTTCAACAATAGATTGTGGGTATTTTTTAAAATAAAAAACCCAAACACCTTAATGGCATATTACAAGTGAAATCCATCCATCAGATTTATGGCAAGTTGAGAAAAGCCTGGCACATATTTTTGGAAGTAAGCCCTATTGATTTAAATGATTTTAATCTTACTTCCAAGTAACTATGTTTGGCCTCATAATCTAAATATAATCTGTTTTGGACAATGTGCCAAAATTGCTATTTCCTTTGGCATCCAGCCCTTTTTATAATTACTTAAATTAGATGGATTTAAACATCTGCTTAATTCTCTCAGTGAAATCAAAGGGATTTTCAATTGCTTAACTTTGGATCATGCCCCATATTTAGGTGCCGTGTTTATAAAATGCCATAGTGCCTTTAATCTTCAAGATCAAAGCTTTTTTAATATGGGAAGCTTACAAAAGGTGCAGCAGTTTAAATCAGTTTTATTATCTGGGGTTTTAAACTGATGCTGGCATAACAGAGCTGATGTGAAATATTACCATTTTATCTTTATAAATCGATACATTGCAGCTGAAGAAATGATGGCATTATTATGAAGAATCCTCAATGCTTAGCACTTCTCATAAGTGACCTTAGAGATCCACACCTCTTTGCCATTAACACACAAAGCGTTGATGAGATTGTGGGTGCACTTCCAGTTTGGAGAAATGAACAGAAATCTTGGAACTGCCGTCACACTTACTTTTTTCACCACAATCCAGTTACACCTTTCAAAACAAATGGGGCTAAATATGATTGAGTTGAAATTATTTAAACCAACAAAAACGGAAACAACACTTGTTGGACACCAGGAAGTCTACCAGGATAACTGACTGCTTAAGAGTCAAACTAGACATTACAGAAGAAACACACTGAACGCCTTCAAGAGTTTTTATTATTTATTCTTTTGAAGGTGGCATTGGAAGCTGCAGTCAGAAGCAGAAAAGCAGCTGTTGGGGAGGAGCTGCACTGCTAGTCTGCTTCTGATTGCTTCCTTTCTCTCTTTGCTGTTTTCCTCCTCGGCCCCACTCCAGCTGCTTGCTTGACCACGGGAGACAGATGTGTGACCCCTCAAATTTGCACTGTAGTAGAAAAATCAGCTTGGGTTTTTTGAGTAACAAGAGGAGATATGGTTAAGTGTGTGCATGTGCATGCGCGCGCACACACACACACACTGTTCCTCTTGTTTTAACAGGCAGCCTTTTACAGTTACTTTCCCATAAAATCCCCACATCTCTTACATAAAGTCTAAGTTGCACTTAGATGCCAGGAATAGTTGCTTACAGGATTTCAATAGTGCTCTTGCACAACTTCCATTCATTTCAGTAATTCTTACACAGGAGAACTTTCCATTGGGTCGTTCTGGTGGGTTGCATCCAGTTGGTGGTTTTGTGCTGGTGGAAAGCACTTCTGGGTTGTGCAAGGTGGGACAGATAGTTTTTGCCAGTTCTCTTTACCCACTGCAGCCTCTTGTGTGCTCCAAATTACTGGGGCTCAAGGGACTCTCTGGAACGATATGTGATTTGCTGTAGGGACCACAGCTGGTGGCAGTGGTGGGAATTGGCAAAAACAGGATGCCTAACCTTGCACTTTCAACTAAGTACAGAGCCATTGTTGGATATAAGTTAATGCACAAGTCAATGGATAGCTACAGAGGCCATAACTTACCCAAAACGTTCATATTTCCTACATGCGTGCAGGAGAGATACAGGGTGTGTGTGTGTGTGTGTGTGTGTGTGTGTGGGTGTCTAAATGAATGAATCATGATTTTGTCTCCGTTGTCCATTCTATATGATCAAAAACCTTCTCCTTATCCACTACAATTATTGTCAAGACTCTTGCCACATCTCTAGTTCTTCAGAATTTAAGATGGCACCTTCGCATAACTCATGACAATTGATTATAATGATATTTAGTCTTTCTGCAAGGACTGCATAGAATTATCTTGACAGAGGTGATGGAAAGAGATTGGTTTGTATAGCACTGAAGATCCTTTCTAGTTTTAGATATTATTTATCGTCATGGCATCATGACCACCCTTGCTTCCTGCTAGTAAAGAGGTTCTTTACTTGTTTTCATCATAATACTGTTGTTCCTGTGGGGTTTTAGCCTTGATGTCATCTGAGCCCTGTGATTTTTAGTTGTGAGACTAAAGTTTGGTCAGGAGAGGATTACTGGAATAAGCAGAAGTGGGATATTACTTTTAGGATTCTGACAGTGTGATCAATGACCCTCCTTTAAAGAGATGTCTGATTGGAGCACGATTTCTGCTCTCATCCTGAAGCAAAGTTCTTAACCTGAAGTACTATTTGTGGGTTAGCAGAGTCTGTAACCTGAAGCATATGTAACCTGAAGCGTATGTAACCTGAGGTACCACTGTGTGTGTGTGTGTGTGTATATATATATGTGTGTGTGTGTGTGTGTGCGTGCGTGTGCGTGTGCGTATATATGTATGTAAATGAAAACACAAATCACAAAGACACCACTGTCTCTTGTCATTTTCCTTCTAGAGGATGATACTCTAGCATTCCTGAAACTGAAGTGTGTGTAACAATTGATGATCTTCATCAACCTCAGCCAGCCTGGCCAATGGTCTAGGGTGAGCGGAGATGTAATACAGCAACTTCTGGAAGGCTACAGGTTCCCCATTCCTGCTGTAGGTTTTCTGAGATGGCAAGGGTCAGCAGGGCATTCTTTGTACCTGTGGTGAGGCTGTTTGTGCAACATGCCCACTTGTACAGTGCCATTCCTCCACAGTTTCCCTCCATTTCTACCTAACAGGAGCTTTGTAGTGCTGTCCAGGGCTTGAAGGAGTAGGGTACCACAGAGATGTTGCAAGTGCTGAGCACCACATCCTGAATTCTTTCAGAATGTCTGCTGGTCATACATTCATACTGGAAAGAAATACGAGGAATAATTAATAAAATGACAGGATATATAATTCTACATGACCCTAAAATGTTTTATGCTGCTTAAAATATACTATTATGACTTAGAATTAATTTAAATTTACAGGAAAAATATATACAGTTACTAAAAGGGAGAAAAAAATGGAATATTGCTTTCATATAAAAACAGACTTATTTATAAAGAAGCTTTACTGGAATTCACTGGAAAAATTGATACTTTTCTTAACCTTTTGAAATGACAAATTTCAATATAATGCAGAGCCCACAGCTTCTTACATTGCTTCTTATCAAATTGCTAGCATGTCGGCATGGCAGGAGGATGTGTATTGTAGTATTTAACTTGTTCAAAGATTGTACTTTAATTCTTCACCTTCTGGAGTCTCTGTTCAAGGTACTAATTATGGACTGGTGTAAAGCAGATCTAAAGTTTTTCTAAATCTCGGTTATTGATAGTATGATCTATCCATAGTAGTCATAAATAAGTGACATTTTGTGTGCAATAATACTTCAGTTTCTTTAAAAGTCTGATTAACTAAATGTTCTGGATATTGTTGCTGACCCTGTCTATAAATGAATACATATGGACCTTTACCTCATAACCCTGCCAGATAGGCCTTAACCAAACAAAAAGTGTAGTTGAAAAAGGATTAGAGAGAGATTATGAAATTGTTACTGGCTTGATCCATGATCTGCTATTACTGTAAAAATAACATTGTAATGTTTACATGCTTCAGGGTCTTTTAGACCACCAAAGAGTATTCAACCTGTGAAAAATCAAAACTGGGTGCTTTAAGGTAAATTGCCAGCTTTCTAGCTGGTTAAGAAATTTAAGGTACCAAATTAATATGTATGTACAGGAATGCTTGTTTAAAATGCATCTCATTGTAAGACAAACATCATTTCCCGCCTAAGCCTTTTGGTGAAATAACACACTAAAATGCCAAAGTTGTTCCAACAGAAAGATGTAAGGAATGTTCTTTCTTTCTTTCTTTCTTTCTTTCTTTCTTTCTTTCTTTCTCTCTCTCTCTCTCTCTCTCTCTCTCTCTCTCTCTCTCTCTCTTTCTTTCTTTCTTTCTTTCAACAAGGAAACAAAAAAGGAAAGGAAGAAAACAAGGAAACAATCATTAAATTCTTATACACACAGCAACACATTGCATGGACAGGAACACTTCATATGCAGACACACATAGCAACACATCACACACAAACACCACTTCCCTGATCTACAGATAGATATAGTGCTGCCGCCTGCACATTCCTGTGTGGCAATCTAGCTCATGAGAAGCCTGTTTCGTCTGGGAAGCTTCAGACTCAGCTGCATGAGCTGCATCCCTGTGCTTAGTCTGAAAGGAGCTCAACTCCCCCCCCCCCACCCAGCAATGAAAGCTCGAACCAATTTCATCCCATCCCACCCCCCATAAAAGGAACCACTATCTTTATTCTAGTTGGGACAGAGACTGGCACTATAATTCCCAACATCCCTGAGGGGAATGTTACAATTTCCCTTCCAGGGCAGCATTTGTGACCAACCCTTTTTCAAACGCCCATAGCTCCAATATTTGCCTATAGCGACAAGATGGGTTTAAATGGGAGTTGTGCAATCACTCTTCCAGTGGGAAGATGCAACATACATTGCTAGCTAATGCAGCATACCTGTATTTCATTGCATTCATTTTTTTAACATGCCACAACAGTCCTTCTTCATCTGTTGCAAACCACCCTGGGATCTTGGGGTGAAAGCCAGTATACAAATTCAGTAAATAATAATAATCTGCATGTTCTGAAATTGAGGTCACATGCAGAGGCCTGAAAGTTCTATTCATCATAATCAAGAAAATAGAAACTCAGATATATAAGCTACCGGTAGTTGCCAAATGGCACCTTAAACCTAAGTTATGGTCGTCACAACGGACTGTATGGGCCATTTTCTTACAGTGAAATTTATTTATCATTACTATTATTATTAATTTCATTTCTATACTGCTTTATATTTTAAAGAAAAAATCTCACAGTGGTTTACAGCACATTAAAACATCAAATGAAACAATCTAGAAGAAAACAAATTCAGGCTTCTGGGGAAATATTCCAGCTCCTCCTCTAAATGACATTTTGCTTTCCCTGTTTACCTACTTAATCTGCATAGCTGCCCCATAGCAGAAGTCCTCTAGGAAGCCAGTGTGGTGTAGTGGTTAGAGTGTTGGACTAGGACCTGGGAGATCAGGGTTCAAATCCCCACTCAGCCATGAAGCTCACTGGGTGACCTTGGGCCAGGCACAGCCTCATTGGGGAGGGGAGTAAACCATGTAGTCCTTGGAGAAAAAGGTGGACTATAAATGCATTCAATAAGCTCTTCTGCTTACAGCCAGGTGGAGATGTCAGTTGCCAGCCTGAAATCCAGAGATCCCCACGTGGTTGATTGGACCTGCTCCAGTTGCAAAATGCACCCGGAGAGATTTCTAACACTGGTCACATGCTACCCCTCATAAGGAGGCTTCACCAAGCCTCATTTCCAAACAAATAGGATACATTTTCTTGATTATGATGAATAGAACTTTCAGGCCTCGCTATGGTAAAATGCTGGAAATGACACTCGGCTCACCCATATAGAGCTGCTCTTGTTGCCCTAGAAGTCATTAGTAAATAAAACCAATCTTATTACAGATATAGTGTGCATGGTCATACTTGTGTTTTATGTGTGCAAATTTACAATACTGTAGTTAATCTGTAGAAAGATGCAACCTTTTCTGCCCATCCTCAGTGAAGGCATTTCAAACTAACAAAGCTCTCTTCTGACTCTTTCTTTAGCCTTGTATAATGGGTCACATTTGGCATGTCAGTATCTATTTCATTCTTTCAGTCATCCACAGTAGGAGTTGATACTGTTCTCCATATTTTAGCATAGCAAGTTCTTGCTTTATTCAACATGTATATATGATCAATTCATGGTAAGCTACATTTCCTGAATAACAGAGTCATAAACAGTAACAGCTCTAAGTCCAACTTAATATGAGTAACTACATTTATCATCTCTTTTATCTTTACCAATATGCTTTCACAAACTTATGCTATTTACACTTCACTAGAAAGCTCTGAAATAAGTAGGAAGTAACTGAAGAGTAATTGCAAGGGAGTATTCTGGATTCGATCTGATGCAAAAAGAATGCCATTTTCTGTTTTATTAATGCAATACCACAGGGTGGGGGGTATTGAGATATTGAAAATATCAGCTGTGCAACACAGTTGTGATCTGCTGGCGTTTGCAAGTTTTCCACCCAAAGCTCAACATGACAGCAGTGAAGGAAGGATGCCTAATAAATCTTCAGAATCAGCTAACAAATCTACTCAAAGCCAGAAATTTGAGAAAACATGGTCCCCTTGTAAACTTACATATGAAAGCAAATGTAGGAAGAGTTTGCTTTGAAAAGTAAGAGTTTACTGTGCTTTTCTGAAATATTTTTTAACTACCTTGATACTGTTTCAATAATGCCACTTCCTGCCATTACAGAAACTATTTAAAGTATACTTTAAAAATGCTGAGCGACTTCTTTTGCATTCAATGAATATTCATTGGGAAGTTCATTGGTGAATGCCTATTCAGAACTGAAAGATCAAAAGGGAACTGTGTCAATTTTGTCCTTTTCTGGGCTGACTGCTATTTTTGATGTAATAAATTGCCAATTTTGGAAGGGCGAAGAACAGAAATGGAAACGCATATGCCTTTCAGAAGACTTTTGACTGTGCCATTATGAATAGTCTCCCGACAAACAGTTTTTGCAGGCCATTCAGATACCAGATAGACATCCAATTGTTAACCATGCAAATCACCATATCCAATGGTCAGACAGCTGCTAGCTGGCTTTTGGAATAATTAGGATCCACTGACCAACTCAAGTTTTTGTGGAACTCAGACAGATCTACAGTTTGCATGTCCTTCATTTTTGGGGTCTTTGTTTAAAAGAATTCTACTAACTGAACATGTTTCATTCCCTCTTAAAAAGTCTAACAAAATGACACTCCTGTTGCTATCAAATATTACATACCAAACAAATATCAGGAATAGAAACCAAGCACAATTGTAGTCATTTTCTTAACAACTATGTAACAATTCTATTGTTGTTTGTTGCTGCCTATTAAATTTTCCTTTATTTCTTTAAAATATTTCTAAATCACCTTTTTAGACAAAAACCCATGCAAGGCAGCTTATATGAACTTAAAATACAATATCACATCCAATAATTAATGATAATTTAAAACCATAGACTAAAACAATGCATAAGCTAACAACACATAACTGCATATTAGAACAATTTAAAACCATTTTGAACCAACAACACTGTATTTCCTTAACTAGGTGAGACTTCTCAACTAAAAGTGAACCAAAATATGTTGGTTTGCAGAGTCCATTCAAAAGCCTGTGCTGATGGGACTATGCATATGTCCCTTGGCAGGGAGGGAGGGAGGGAGGGAGGGAGGGAGGGAGGGAGGGGGCCATCACTGTACAGCCCGCATCTCTAGTGCCTGCCAATCGGACTGACCTGAAAAGTGGACCTGCAACTTAGTCAGGTCAGATTCATACAGGTGGAGACAATCCTTCAACTAATGATCTCAGAATTATCTCAGAAATAGCAGGCGGTTGTGGATGAAGCCCACCCCACAAATAGATATAGACCCTCTATTTTTTCTAATCTTCTTACAACTTGCAATGCAAATAAGATGCATTTTGTGTGTCTAATGCCCATAACAAAAAGATAACCATCGTCACCTGCATGATCCCTGGGTTGATCTGTTGTGTATTGCATGCCAACAGTGGGCAAGGCCAGAGAACCCAAAGTGGGCAGACTGTGTAGCATTGTATAACTCTCACTTTCTGTCTCCCATTCCATCTCTCTCTCTCTCTCTCTCTCTCTCCTCACCCCTCCCAATCTGGACTTCGTCCATGGTTTATTTCTGTAGATCATGGCATCAGTAAAGTTGGCACAACTTGATATAAACCCTCAGTGAACTATCTTGACCCGGGTACAGTTCTTATCTTGAATGTGTCCTTGAAGGTCATTTCTCATTATGGTCAGGTCCTTTCAGCTAGGGCAAGGTAAATAGAACAGTAAACAGAAAGGAGCTTGTAGGAAATAAACAATGGTGCAATGGAATAATGGTACTATAACACTCACTCTTCCAGGAAGACCCCTCACTCCTCTATAAGGTAACATTGATTCAAAGTAGTACTTAAACCCTTGATTTTAAATGGTTGGTTAACTCATAAGCTCTATGGAGACCCCCTCCCTCGTTGCTCCTCAGCAACCTCAAAGATCAGCCCTATTCCTCTCTAGACACAGACCAAAGGAATGTGTGAGAGATTTCTGTTGCCTGGCTGTTCTAGGACTTTAAGGGGAAAGCCTTAAGTCTTGCAGAAGGCACAGAACTTTGATCCCTGACTTTGTATATTCCTCTTCCTCTCTTATTTTTCTCTTTCGTGTGGGTACTGTGGCAAACTGTCATGCTCACTCTTGAGATTTTGGGGGAAGGGATCTTGTTTACTCACAACATCAAAGTATTATGCTATATAATCTGCTGCCCATTAATACTATAACATTGCTGTCTGAAAGCATCATCCATATGCTCTGTCACTTTCATTTCGAGTTACAATCTGTTCTTACTCCTCTCTGGAGCATAAGGTTAAGGACAAATGTGTATTCGTAATGGATGCGTGTACTGACTTCAGCAAAAGATTTCAATCTTCTCAGAGTTGTGTGTTGAATGCCTGAGTGCTGGACACCTGCACCTTCAGATGTGCACCTCGCCACACCTGGATCTCGCCATCCTTGCCTCAATTAACACAGCTCAGAACAGGTCATTTGTAGACGGCTCTCTCTCCCATTTCCATATATCTGTCCATTAACCATTTCCATTTTTCTTCCTTTCC